>NC_067399.1:652649209-653020042 GCF_016432865.1 Antechinus flavipes
AGATGTTTCTGGAAAGATGTTAATCTGGCAATAAGGAAAGTTTGGGCTCATTATGGAGCCGGTGGGTAAACACATTCCCCATATATAAAGACAGGACAGGGAGCATACAATAATACCATTGGAAAACACTCTCATTTCCTTTCTGTTAAGGACAGTAGATTATGCTTCCTTTTAACAAAAAGGGAGAAAAGCCTTACAGTTAAGACTTTATCTCAAGGCTTTAACTGCATCATTTGTCTTCTCATAAAAATGTGTAAAACAATTTCACAGAAGCTGAAGGTCAGCATTTCCCCTATTAACTCAACAGCCCATTCATAAATCATTTTTAAATGATGAGGCCTTTGAAATACCTACACAATCAGACCACTTAGATGGCCTGACATTCATGGTGTGTTTTTAGCTTTTCAAAGTACATTTACATTTGTTAATTTGTTTTATCCCTCCAACAAACTGTGAAATAGGTAGGACAGTTACTACGAGAAACATAATAAGAGTTCATATATAGCATATTTTAATTCTCTTGACTATAATTTATTCAGAAATAGTAGCCAAATCATTATATGGAAACATGTTAATGTACCTTGAGGGTACAGGGATTTTCAACAGGCAGTATTATAAACACTATTTCTTTCACAAGAAAATTTAATCACCATCAGATGCATGAGGATAGTAGACTATGAAGAAATAACAAACAAGCATTTCAAAAAGATTGAAAGAATCAAAAAGCTTTAAAATTTTATAAAATGATTCAAGTATTCTCCAGAGGCATAAGTTGGAAAGATTTTTGGTATATTTATTTAAAACAAGGACTCTCAAATCTTTTTGGATAAGATAATCCTTTTGGAAGTAGTTTAGGGAAGCCTACAGAACCCTTCTCAGAATCATGTTTGCTGACTACCTTGACACTTCAAGGACATGCTAAATTTCAGTTTGAAGTTAGTAAAAATTAAGTCATTTTTTCCCACCTAAATTCTCAGACTCTATGCCAGTTAAGAGCCACTGAATTAAATGCAAAAGAATGCTTCTACTTCCTTGTCATACAGTTAGATTTTTGATAGATAATTAGCTCGATGTGGCAAATAAGACAACTGGTGATGTCATTGGCTTGGTTTATTTTTTCTCCAAATCTTGCTTTTTTTTTTTTTTTTTAGATATATATAAAAGGTAAGGAAATGACAATCTTGGAGGTCAGCCTTCATCTGTAACTTGTAGTTTTAGGGAATTATCTGGGGGTACTAACACAATAGAGAACTTAGACATTATGTCAAAGGGCAGAGTCTCAGTAGTGAAGGCCAGGTTTTGCTACCTTTAAAGACAGTCCCCCTTTGTAAAGCTAATGAAAAGGGATGATAATAGAGCTAGATAATAGAAGAGGAAGAACAGGGCTCAAATTCCACCTCAGATACCTACAGTTTTTATGACTCTGGACAAGTTATTTTCTTTTATAAAATGAGGATAATAGTATTTAACATATAAAGAAAAAAAAAATGAAATAATGAAACCTATCAGTTTCTTTGCTGATTCCCTACAATTTTCTTTTTTAATTGTGTGCTGTGTGGGTAGGTGAGTGAGTATGTGTGGCAATGGAGACTAAGTGACTTGCCCAGGGTCACACTGTTAGGAAGTGTTAAGTGTCTGAGAACAGATTTGAACTCAGGTCCTCCTGACTTCAGGGCTGGTGCTCTACCCACTGCGCCACCTAGCTGCCCCTTCCTTAGGATTTTCTAAGTAAATCATCAGTTCATGACAAACAGGGACAGTTTTATCTTCTCTTTGTCTGTCTTTATGTCTTTAATTTTGTTCTCTCATTTTAATTCAATTGTTTGTGTTTCTGGAATGAAAATTTTCAAATGAAAGCAGGGAAAGGGACCATCATCCTTATTTCATTCCTACATTTAATGGGAACGCTTCTAGTTTCCTACTGAATATAATGTGTAGGCTTCTGATTCTAGGAGTATAAATTTTTTTTTATCATATTTTAAAAAAGATTCACTATACCTATACATCATAGAGATTCTAGCATAAATAAGCCTTGTACTTTGACAAAAGTCTTTTCTATGTCTATAGAGCCATCAGATTTGGTATTTTTCTTTTAATAAGACTTATTATGCAAAATGTTTTCTTAATATTAGAAGAAGAGAAGCTAGGTGGCACGAAGGATAGAGCACCAAGTTTAGGGGCAAGAAATTTCATCTTCTTGAGTTCAAATCTGGTTTCAGAGACTTACCAGCTGTGTGACACTGGGCAAGCCACATAAACTTGGTCTGCCTCAGTTTCCTCAATTGTAAAATGAGGGTCATAATAGCATCTATCCCACTGAGTTGCTGTAAGGATAAAATTAGACCGTCTTTATAAAGAGCTCAGCGCAATGTCTGGAATATAATAGGTGCTAGATAAATGCTTACTAGTCTCCTTTCCCCTATTTAAGATACATTAATGATTTTGTTCTATAATACTACTCCATTGCTTTATACTACCCTGATTTAAGTATAAGGACTATATTTCTCTGATAAAAAGATTTTGGTGGAGTGCTTCTTTCTCCAATTTTGAGAAAAATTTGTGTAGCACTGGTATTAATTTCTGCTGACATATAACTCCAAAGAGTTTTTGCTTGGTTTTTGTCTTATGAATATTTTATTTGAATCTTATTTTATATTCTCTTATTTTACACAGATTGACTAGAGATTTTATTTTTTTTGGATTTTTCCCAAAAAATAGCAGCTTTTGAATTCATGATCTCTACTTTTTCAGCCTTTCATAATTTTCACTATTTCTTCTTTTATTCTTTTTAATTTTCTAAATGCATTTTATTAATCCTTTTATTTTGTCCAACTTTTTAAATGTAAGTTTTTAGGGCTATATTCTTTAAGAATCTCTGTCAGGAAAAAATTCTCCATGAATTTTTTAGCTTTCACTTCTCCAAAATTTCTTGTTTCTTTCTGTTAAAATGTCTCAAACTCTGAGGGGGGTGAGAGAGTAAAGGTTTCCATATATTTGTTATTAATACTGTTTGATAGGTCATACTTTTAAAAGCAAAACAATTTTGAAAATAAAAAAACTATAGATCAATAAATAAAACTAGGAGTTGGTTTTATGAAAAAAACAATAAAATAGATCATTGACTTTTTTTTTATACAAAGGAAGAAAATGAAAATAGCTGTATCAAAAAATTTGAAAAGTGTGACTAATGCTTAATGACATTTAGCAATTATTTAGGAGTTATTTTACTAATTATATGGCAATAAAACTGACAATTTAAGTAAAATGGATGGATATTTACAAAACCATAAATTGCCCAGTTTAATAGAAGATGAAATAGAATATTTAAAAATAACCTTATCTTATAAAAAGAAACTTAACAAACCACAAACAGACTCCCTAAGAAAAAATGGCCAGAATCAAACAGATTTGCAAGTAAATTCTGTAAGATATTTAAAGAACAAGTATACTGCTTGAAAAAAACAGGTAAAGAAAGTCTACTAAATTCCTTCTACAACACAAATACAGTTTCATACTAAAACTAAGGAGAGCAAAAATAGAGAAAGAAAATTATAGAACAACTTCCCTAATGAATATTAATGCAAAAAATTTTAAATAAAATACAAAGCATATATCAATATGCCAGGAATGCAGGATTGGTTTAATATTAGAAAAACTATCTGTAAGATAGTTTTTTTCTTTTTCAGCCATTCCCCAGTTGATGGGCATCCACTCATTTTCCAATTCTTTAATACCACAAAAGGAGAAATCTGTAATGGGTATAAAAATCTTCCAAAAAAGATCAGGGGTGAAGGAAGGATATACATCATCACCATTAATATTCAATATTGTGTAAGAAATGCTATATCAATATTATTATCATATAGCATTAAGACAAGAAAAAGGAAATGAAAGAATAAGCACAAGCAAAGAAGAAAGAGCTATCTGTCTTAAGATGATATAATAGTAGACTTAGAGAACCCTAAAGAATCAATTAAAAAATAATTAACAATTTCAGCAAAATTGCAGGATATAAATACACAGAGATCATCAGTATTTCTACATACTATCAACAAAGTCCAGCAGCAGCAAGAAATAAAAAGAGAAAATTCATTTCTGTAGACCATATAGATTACTTGAAAATCTACCTGCCAAGACAAAATACAGAACTATATGAATACAATTATCAAATACTTTTCAGACAAATAAAGATCTAAACAACTGAAGAATATTGATTTCTTATAGGTAGGCTGGAGCCAATATGATAAAAATGAAAATACTACCTAAATTAATTTGCTTATTCAGTACCATGCCAAACTATGAAAGAATTATATTACAAAAATAAAAAAAAATAAGAAAATTCATCTGGAAGAAGAGATTGAGAATGCTATAGAAATCAATGGGAATAAAAAGTAAAGGAATGCAGTCTAATATACCAGATCTCATACTGTATTATCAAGCAGTAATTATCAAAATAATCTGGGACTTCTAAAAATATAATGGACTAATGGAACAGATTAGGTACCCAACATACAATAGTACTAATAAACTCTGAAATCTTGGGGCAAGAATTCACAATTTGACAAAAGCTTTCTGAGAAATCTGGGAAGCAGTCTGGCAGAAATCAGGTAACATCTCACACCATATACCAAGATAAGGTCAAAATGGGCACATAATTTAAGCATAAAAGGTGATATCATAAGCAAATTAGGGGATCACAAAATATGTCAGAATTATAAGTAATGGAAGAATTTATGGGAAAAAAAAAAACAAGAGAGAGATTCAGGAAATAAAATGGATAATTTTGGTCCTATAAAATTTTTCTGCACAACAAAACTAATATAGACAAAATTAAAAGGAAAATAGAAAAAGGGGAGAGGGGGTAGAAATTACAACAAATTTCTTTGATAAAGGCCTTTTTTCTCAAATATTTGGGAAATGGAGCCAAATTTATAAAAATAAGAGAAATGAAATTTAAAACAACTTGAAGTACACCAGATTGAGATATCCATCAAATTGGCTAAGACAATAAGAAAAAAAATTGCATACTGGAGAGACTGTGGAAAAATAGACACCATTATACTACTGGTGAAGTAATCTAATCATTCTGAAGAACAATTTGGAACTTTGCCCAAGGGCTACAAAACTATATATACTCTTTGATCCAACAATGTCACTACTGAGTCTGTATCCTAAAGAGATCATAAAGAGAGAAAAGACAGGATATAAAATAAACCTATACAAATCATCAGCATTTCTATATGTGACTAACAAAGCCCAACAACAAGGAATAGAAAGAGAAATTCCAATTAAAATAACTGTAGACAAAATAAAATATATGGGTGTCTACCTGCCAAAACAAACCTGCCAAAACTATGTGAACACAATCACAAAATGCTTTTCACACAAATAAAATTTGATCTTTTTCCAGTTGTTTAGATCTATTGCTCACAGGTTAAACCAAACTAATATAATAAAAATGACAATGCTAACTAAATTAGTCTATTTGTTCAGTGTCATATCAATTAAACTGCCAAAAAATTATTTTATAGAACAAGAAAAAATAATAACAAACTTCATCTGGAAAAAGAAAAGGCAAATACTAAGGAAATTAATGAAAAATAAAATGCAAAGAACAGTGACCTAGTAGTACCACACCTAAAACTTTATTATAAAGCAGCAGTCACCAAAAACATCTGATACTGGCTAAGAAATAAGAGTGGTGAATCAGTGTAATAGGTTTAATACACATGACACAATAATCAATGACTATGGTAATCTGTTGTTTGATAAACCCAAAGTTTCCATCTTCTAGGAAAAGAATTTACTATTTGTCAAAAATTGCTGGGAAACCTGGAAAATAATATGTCAGAAACTCAGCCTAGAACTACATCCCATATCAAAATAAAGTCAAAATGGGTACATAATTTAGGCATAAAGTGTGATATTACAAGCAAGTTAGGAAAGCAAGAGATAGTTTACCTATCAGACATTTGGAGAAGGAATTTATGGCCAAAGAAGAACTAGAGAACATTATGAAATGAAAAATGGATAACTTGGATTACATTAAATTAAAAAGGTTTTGTACAAACAAAACCAATGTATACAAGATTTGAATAGAAGCAGAAAACGGGTGGGTGGGGGGAGTTCATAGTCAGTGTTTCTGATAAAGGCCTCATTTCTAAAATATAGAGAACTGAGTCAAATTTGTAAGAATACAAGATGCTCCCCAATTGATAAATGGTCAAAGGATATGAACAGACATTTTTCAGATGAAGAAATTAAAGATATCTATCATCTTATGAAATAATGTTCTAAAAATCACTATTGATTAGGAAAATGCAAATTAAAACAACTTGGGGTACCTCACCTCACACCTGTCAGACACACCAATAAGATGTAATGATAAATGTTGAAAGGGATGTGGGAAAACTAGGACACTAACCCAATGTTGGTGGAGTTGTGAAATGATCCCACCATTCGTAGGAACAATTTGGAAATGTGGTATATAAAAATAATGGAATATTATTGTTCTATAAAAATGATGAACAGGCTGATTTTAGAAAGCCCTGGAAAGATGATGATCAGCTATGGTAAACTTGGTGATTCAGTGATCCAAGGAAATCTCATTAAACTTGGGATCAAAACTGCCATCTACAGCCAGGGATTGAATGGCGATCAAAACATACTATTTTCACCTTTTTCCCCCTTCTGTTTTCTGTCTCATACTTTTCCTCTTCTGTTGTGATTTTTCTCTTCCAACATGATTCATAAGGAATAGGTAAAAAATGAATGTATGTGTACAACCCCCCCCCCCAAAAGTTTGTTTTTTTAAATATACAACTAGGGAAATAAACACATTTTTTTTAAAGAGGGAAAAGGACCCACATGTGCAAAAATGTTTGCAGCAGCTCCTTTTGTGGTATTAAAGAATAGGAAAATGAGTGGCTGCCCATCACCTGGGGACTGGCTGAAAAAGTATATGGCATATGAAAGTAATGGAATCATATTCTTCTATAAAAAATGATGACCAGGCTAGTTTTAGAAAAGGCTAGAGAGACGTACATGAACTAATGCCAGGTGAAAGAAGCAGAACCAGGAAAACACTGTACACAGCAACAGCAAGGCTGTGTGAGGATTACCTAGGACAGACTTGGCTCTGCTCAGCATTCCAGTGATTTAAGGCAATTCCAACCGACTTTGGATTGAAAATGATGTTTCATACAAGACAGGATCAAAAGAAATGTTCTAAAACAATTAGTTATGGGCAGCTAGGTGGCACAGTGGCACCAGCCCTGAAGGCAGAAGGACCTGAGTTCAAATACGACCTTAACACTTAACATTTCCTAGCTGTGTGACCCTGGGCAAGTCACTTACCCCGACTGTCTCAGCCAATCAATTAATAAACAAACAAGCAAATAAACAAATAAAGTGGCTATTATCATGACATCCAAGAAATAGATTCTAAAGATGATGTGAGACAAAACACACCGCCACGGAACTGTAAGGAGAAAGTTCTAAAGTAAAAAACTTAAGGTGAAGACTGTCAAAACTGGCAGCCATGGGCTCTGGAACCCGAGGATCCGAGTTCCAATCTCCTCTCTGATATTAACCCAGAAGCAAGTCACCCCCCTTGCTGGGCCTCAATTTTCTGATGTGTAAAATGAACAACTTGGGCTGAATAGTCCCTGAGCTCCCTTCCAAGTCTAGACATACGATATGTGACTTGCAGTTTAATTTAAGCTAAGTTTATTACTTTCTTATCCTCAGTGCTAAAATAATAAGTTTGAGTATTTTTGAACACCCTGCCAAATTAAACAGACAGATAATTTATTTTCTTGCCAAATACTAGACCAAACACAGAGCCTAAATGTTGGTTTGGTTCAGCTTCATTTAAAGGGCACATTTTCAAGTGTTAAAAGTTTTCATGAGTAAAAGCCTCACTGCCAAGTTATCTAAAAATGTCTATGAAAATTTAATTACATTTGATGAACAAACCTTTTCTTTCCTTTATGAGCAACAAAGAACACATTCACACCTTATCTTTATATATACCCAAAGTATTCATATACAATTTTCAATAATGGTCCTTTTGAAATTGATGAGATGATTTTTAATGTATTTGGTTTAAAATAATTCCTAGTGAGTGAAAGTAACTCAAAAATTTCTCAAATAATTTAGATAAGTTTGGAAAAAGGAGGCTTTCAATTTACCTGAGTTTTAGGCAATCAAGAAATGTCAGCTGATGAGAGAATGGATAAAGCCCATCAATTTGACCACGAGTCTAAAGAAGAAGCAATTATTGTAATTTGTATTTCCAAGAATGTGATTGTGAAGCACTTATTTACAGCAGGAGTCAGTAACTTTTCCATATTCTAGAAAGTAGATCTCCTAGATTTGAACCTTAAATCCAATGTTATTAACTGACTATCTGTATGTAAGTGGTTAAAAGGTTTAATTAATTAACAATTATTATGCGTCTCTGATGTGCCATACTTTGGATTAGGCTACAGAAATATAAGACAAAAATTAAATCATTCTTTCTCTTAAAGCAGCTTATTAGAGTTCAAATCTCCCCTCTGGTACTTATAAACTGGGTGACCATGTATGTAAGTGCATACAGAATAAATACAAAATGAAGGGCACCAACAGAGGCTGGGATCAGGAAGACTGCAGCAGATTCTTAAAGGAAATAAAAAATTATACGAGGCAAAATCAGAGAAAATACCTTCCAGGCATCAGTGATGTCAATGCAATGACCAGAGAAAAGGGAAGGAGTATGGTCTGTGAGAAACAGCCCAGGCAGGCTGGATGTCAGTAATTTCCTCTGTGGAGGGGAAAGGGCTGTCAGGGGCAAGATGAAGAGACGTGCATGAAAAAGATCAGCTCCTGCAGTCCCGGAACTCCTGGCTAAAGGCAGAGACAACAGGCAACAGCAGTGGACGCTAACACACACACCCGGGGGAAGGAAAGGGAAGGCAGCAGCATTGCAGAGCATGTGGAGGCCTCTTGCAGCTGAGATCTGAAAGAATCCAGGAGGTGGGGAGGAGAAGGACAGCACGGGGATGGCCAGGAAAAGTGGGAGATGGAAGGTCTTAATTAACAGCCAGAAGCCCGGTGTCGCTGGCCTGGGAGTCGGAGCGAGGTCAGGAAGAGCCAGGAATGCCGAAGATGAGTCTGATCCTAGAGGCAAGAGGGAGCTGGGGAGGTGACAGGATCGGACCCGGCTTGGGGGAAGTGACTGGAGGAGGAACTGGAACAGGCGGTACCGGGGGGCAGGCAGTCCCACCCCGGGGCCACCACGAGGCGATCAGGGCCAGAGAGAGGCGGGCACTGGAAACGTTTAGTGCAGGCCGTCACAAAGCACTGGCTACGGCGGGATGAGAGAGATCCCAAGCCTTGGGGACTGGCGGGGTGGTCGTGCCCTCAAGAGGTAGGGGGAGATGTGGGAGAAGGGAGGGCTGTCAGAGAAAGACAAGGAGCAGAGCGTTAGCCAGGCTGAGCTTGTTATGACCATAGGACATCCAAGAGGCTGTGGGAGATGGAAGACCGGAGGAGCCAGCACAAAGGTTAGGGAAGGATAATTAGATGGGAATCATCAAAGTAGAGATGATAACTGAAAGCAGAAAAGGGAAGAGGGCCCAAAACAGAACCTGGTGGGACACCCACAAACGGCAGAGAAAAGCTAAATGAAGATCCAGGAGACTAAGCAGCACCGGGCACGCAGACAGGAGGAGAATGGGAGGAAGCGGCGCCCCATCTAAAATCCCACCTCTTCCAGGGAACCCCCTGTCATTCCAGTGCTTCCTTCTGCTAGAGGTCCTAATCCCAACAGCTGGTTTGTAACTTTTTGTTATCTCCCCCAGGAGACTGTGAGCTCCCGGAGGGAGGATCTCTGGCACTTAGCACAGGGCTGGTAACAGCACAATCAACATCATTTAGGTGACTTGGGTCTCGATCACAGCGATGGATGGAGCCAACGTGATGTTTAGGACAATGCAAAGAGATGAAGGGGCTGTGACCAAAACAGAAACCAAAGCCCTGGGGGATGGAGCCCTGAGCCAGGATTGTCTAGATCCCTCCACAGGAAGGACCTGAGCCAGGATTGCCTGGATCCCTCCACAGGAAGGACCTGAGCCAGGATTGTCTGGATCCCTCCACAGGAATGATCTGAAATGACCCACTGAGGATCAATGACATTGAGGGTTTGCCCATCCCATGAAAAGGGCTGGGTGGGAAGAAAGTCTCACCCAAGCACTGAGTCTCATTCCAGAAATTGAGGCTGGAAAGAGAAGTAAATAGAAGAAAATGTCAAACAAAAGGAAGAAAAAGTAAGAGAACTCAAGAGATGGAAAAAGAATGACCTATTCATGAGGACTACAAGATCACCTGAAAGAAAGGAGTGAAGAAAGACACATAAAACGCAGCATTAAAGGAAGTCAGAACTGCAATGGAAAGAGAATTAAAAGCTGAGAAAGCCTTATGCAAGTAATTAATTACCAGCTAATTAGAACGGGACAAACAAAAAACAAAGATTCCATGTAAAAAGAAAAACAAAATTTTAAATGAAAGTATTGATTAAAAAAAGAATCTTCTGGTAAATTCACCTCTTGCCACTCTGACAATGCTGTCACACAGGGCACCATCCCCCGCAGGCCCAGAGCCAGCAACCTTCTGGCTGTCCACTGGAAAGGGGTTTGGGGCAGCCTGTAAGTCTGCTACTGCAGCCCTGGCAGAGAGGGCCATCTGGGGGGAAGGGGTGCTCTGGAGGGGGCGGTGCCTCAGGGACAAGGGACCAGCCTTCCTTACTGTTAGGTTACTTGAAGGTATCTGAGAATGTTTTAATCTCAGAGGTGGGGAGAAGTGTATGAGCTTCATTTCTTGCCCAGAATTCCTACTTTAGAGAGATCTGAGAGGTCTTACTGGTCACAGGACCCAGAGTGAAGAACGCACCACAACTATGTGATTTCAGCTCACATCCAGCAAAGATGCAAAGTTGGGAAGGGAGGGGAGGTTCTGAGCCAACTGTTTTTAGAAGAAGAATGGCCAATTATTAAAGGCTTCACAAAAATGTTCCAAATCACTAAAAACAAAAGAGGGCAAACTCACAACTACTCGACAATTCCAGCTGAAAAACCAGGTAAGGCCCTGTAAACAAAGCACCTAAGACGCCCATGTCTCCTGCCGAGCCCCTACCGAGAGGTCACTGCCAGAGGGGAGGCCTCGGCCACACCCAAACCAATGGCACCTTCTACAGCTGATCAGGGACGAGCAGAGCCCCGGCTGTGTGAGGGCAGCACGCCAGGACTGCGCTGTGAGGGGGGCCGAGAGGAGCGTGGCAAGGCTGATGGGAACTGACTCAAGGCGGAGACCAGGATCCCAACACTGCAACACCACCACCACCAAACTTGCCTCCAAAGAGCTAGCAGGAGACGCATCCCTGCCAGTCACTTGGAGAAGCAGAGGGCCACAGATGGAGAACATTAGTACAGAGGGCGTCATCTTTTTTTGATATATTTATCAGTCCCACTAAGCTGTTATTTTGGGGGTCTTTTTTGGATAAGAAAAATAACTGTTATAATGACTGACTCTTGAAGAATAGGAAAAGAAATGACACAAGGGAAATTTAGGTGATGTAAAAGCAAAAATATCAGTAAAATACCTTTAATTTTTAAAAAGATATGTCAAATTCAATCTGCAATTTGGCCCATCATTCTGCAATACAATAGTGATCAATGAATGCATTCAAAAGATCATTCCTTCTGTGGTTCTTAATGGATTTCAGTAAAGATTGGTATGTAGACAGAAGTTACAGAGAAATATACTTCAACTAAATAAGGTCTATACTTCACACAGAGTCACCATCTAGGACCAATCTGCAATTGTTTGAAATTTGATTTTCAGTTCCACATTCTCTCCCTCTCATCCCCTATCTCCTTTACTCAATAAGAAAGCAAGAAAAAAAGGGCCATTACAAAACAGACTCTTTCATTGCCCATGTTCAACAAAATACTTATTTCTGTCTTGCATTTCCTCTCCCTGGAAATAGGTAATTTGTTTTGTCATCAATCTTATGAAACTGGTTGGTTCCTTATGTTGACCATTATTCTAAGTCTTTCTTTGAAAAAAAAGTTTCATGACATCATATATTTCTTATATCATCATAGTTATTTCAACTATCCCACCCATCCTAGAGACCCATCCTATGTAACAAATATAGTGTGTCTGGAAAAGAAAAAATCAGTACAGCTGACTGATACTTTGAAACAGTTTGAAAACCTGGGCAGTGTGTATGTAGCATCTATGGACCTCTCACCTCCAGGGAGGATGGGTTGGTGGGGTTCTTTCATTTCTCCTTATTCAAGTCCCACAAGATCTTCATCTCTGAGTTACATTCACTTTGGGTGTTTTGGTGTGGGGGCTACTCTGTCTAAACACTGCTGTGGTCACTTTTAGGGTTTTGTTTTCCTGGCTCTGCGAACTTCACTTGGAGATCTTTCCATGCATTTCTGTGTCCATCACAGACCATTTCTTATAGCACAACAATGTTCCATTACATTCACAGACCACAATTTCTTTAGCCATTCTCCAACTGGAGGGCTCCTAGTTTGTTCCCAGTTCTTAGCTACCACAAGGAGTGCTGATACTCTGGAGTACATGGGTACTTTCTTCTCAATGATCAGTTTCTTGGATTATAAGTCCAGGAATGGAGCCTCTGATTCAATGGGGATGGACATTTTAATAATTTTATTTGCATAATTCCAAATTGCCTTCTAAAACAGTTGCACCAATGCCTAGGTACTCTAATTCTGCTCCAACTCTTACTACTATCACTGCATAAATTGTTCCTTGAGTTCTATTAACTTTACTTTGCATCAATTCATAATAGTCCTTCCAGGTTTTCCCAAAACCATGCCCTTCATCATTTTTTACAGCACAACAGGATTCCATCACAAAACAAAATTTGTTCAGCAATTTCATAACTGACAGTCAAGACTTCAATTTCCAATTCTTGGCCACTATGAAAAAGCGGCTATAAATATTTTTGTGCACATGGACCTTCTTTCTGCTTCTCTGACCTCTAAGGGGTCTAGGAGTGGAACTCTAGACTTCAGAGCAAAGAATCTACCTGAGAGTTCTGGAGGGCCAAGCTTGGGACTCACCATGCTAAATTCAATATCAACACGAGGAATAGTGCAGAGTGTGAGTGATTTCTGCCCCTCATTCAGGGGAAATTCTTCAGCAACTTTTCACAGCATTAAAAGAATTTCTGGTAAACTGGGTTCGCGTTTTGGAGCATTCAGAAAAGAGCTCAGTGGCAGCACACCAGCCTTACCACGTGGGGCAGGGAGTTACCTGGCTCGTTCCCGGGCTGCGTCCTCCCGAGCTTTCTCTTTCTCTTGCCTCTGCTGCTCGATGCGCGCCTCCTGCTCTCTCCTCTTCATCAGCAGCTCTTCCACGCGAGCCTGACGCTCAGCTTCCAGAGCTCGTTTGCGTTCCTAATATCAGAATCATTGTTTCCAAAGATATGTTTTCAACTGAAAAATAATGAAAGCCATCCCGCTCTTTCCACTGACCAAGAGATTAGGTCTTTGGTGCCAAATTTCTGCCTTAGCCACAAGGAACACAGTCCTAGTGGTTGCAAACTAAACCCAAGGGCCCAAACACACCCATCTTAAAGTAACTTATTCTTTTCATCTGAGTGCTGCAACAAAAGTATTTAATCACAAAATTATTAATTTAACAATACGAGAAATTATAATACAAAATCATGCTTCTGAAGCCCCAAACAGACACGCGCTGGGGCTGCCCACAGCAGCCACTCCACAAATGCTGACAGACTCTCTCGGCAGCCTTCTACTTAACAGAGAGCTGAGGACGGATGGCTCATGAGGCAGGCAGCAGGAGGAGCTGGGCTTGGAGGCCCAAGCCCCCACTGACTGTGCTGCGGCAGTGTACAAAGGGCTGCCTTTCCTCTGTGGCTCCGCCTCTTTAATTAAAAGCTAATTACCTGCACTGCTTCATCTCGGGCTTGCTTTTCCTCTTGTCTTCGCTGACGTTCCTCTTGTAATTCATTCAGCCGCTGTTCATATTCTTTCAGCTTAGAAAGCACATCATGCCGTTTATTCTGGGCTTCCAAGGTATTTATAAATGCGATTTCATTTACCTATAATAAAGCAATGGGTAACTCAATGACTTCAAACTGAATTCAACCAATTTTAGACTGTAAGTTAATAGTAATCTAATCAGCAATGGAGACTTCTTCCAAGGATATAGATTACTTTGCCTTATAAAATCCTTCATGAATTTTGGAATGATGATCTGGGTAACTTCTGATAATAAGCCTCTCTGAACTTAAGCTAGTCTTTGTTCAAAAGACACCACTTTGGGAAGGTCACTTGTCCCCCATCTGAAGTCTTTCCAGTGGGTTGGTCTCTTCGTTAGCATAGCCTTCCGACATGAATTCATTAGTGGAGGTATATGTAGCTTCTCTACCAAAAAAAAAAAAAAGCCAAATAGCTTTTAGAAACCACCAGAAGTATGCTACTGGGCCATCTGAAAGTATCTCAAAAGAGCGGGTAGGAAGCTATGTCATCTTTTCTTCTTTTAACATTGATCTCTGACCGAGGAAATACAGATTTATCTTTGGAATACACATTTAAGCCTATGGACATTACCATGACTAAACATAAAGCTCTGTAAGAAAACATATGTCAACTTAACTATATCCCAAAGAGAAGAAAAGGTGGACAAAGGACCTCCACTTGGCTGCCTAGGTCTGGAATTTTACTCTTTTTTTCTACGATTAAGCTCAATTAAAGTCAATAAATATCTGTTAAGTGCCTATTGCTAAGTGCTAAGGAAACAAAAAGGCTGACCAGTCCCTGGTTTTTAGTTAATTCTGACTTGAAAGGTACAATATGAACAATTATGTACAAACTATAGATAAGATAAATTTGAAATGATCAAAAGAAGGAAGGCACTAAAATTAGGGATCCTGAGAAAGGCTTCCTCAAGAAGGCAAACTTTTAGAAAGAAGTTCTGCGAAGTCAGGAGGTAGAGGGAGAACATTCCAGACATGATGAGAGATAAATGCCTGAAGCTGAGATAGGAAATATTTTATTTAAGGCAATGTTACCAGATCATGAGTGAAATGAATGAAACTAGGGTGCTAATTACCAGTAGCCAGTAGCATGGAGAGATGGTGCAGATATAAGAAAATTGCAAGATTTTCTATATCATCCTAAAAGTGACAGAGAGCCACTGTCTGACTGAATAGGGTGTGATATGTTGCATTTTAGGAAATATTGCTTTAACAACTAAGTGAAGGACGGCTGGAGAAGCAGGGAAACCAATCTGCAGGCTTGCAGGCAGAAGGCAATAAAGGTCTTCATTAGGGTGGGGGCCATGTCAGAGAAGTGGGCATATGGGCAAATGTTACAAAGATAAAATCAAAGGCCTTGGCAACAGATTGGATAGGGGGTGGGGGAGGTGGGTAGTGAGGAGATGAGAAGACACCTGGGATTCAAGCTGGAGTGACTGGGAATTTGGTGGGCTCTTCGATAGTAAGAAGGAAGTGTGAGGGGGGCAGGCTTTGTCAGGAAAGAAAATGAGCTAAGTTTAGGACATCCTGAATTTCGATATCTCTGGACATCCAGTTATCCAGGGAAATTTCAACAGGCAGCTGGAAATTTAATATTGGAAGTCAACAGAGAATTCAGAGCTAGATAAGTAGATTTCAGAATCATTGGCACGTAAACTGAATTCACAAGAATTGATGAGATCCCCTAGAGAAATAATAAAGGCAGAGATGAGATGAGGGACCAGACAGAGTCCTGTGGGATACCCATGAAGATTTAGCAAAGGATGGTAAAAACAGGTAGAAGGAGAACCACAAGAAGCACTTTCATGAAGACAAAGGCCAAGGATTGCTGAGCCTTCTCACTAGTCTTCATACAGCCCTGAAAGAAGTATGCTGGGAAGGCCTGAAACAGGCTTTGTGTATATATATTGAGAAACAAGAATTTAATAAGAAATTAACAAGAATTTTCTAACACCAAGTTTGCCAAACATTTGAGTTGGAACTAAAACCAGAACAAAAGAAAGACCATCAGACCATAGGTCCTTTGTGATGCACAGAAATATGGTCATCCTATACAGAGAGGCTTGGAGAGACCTACATGGACTGATGCTAAGTGAGATGAGCAGAACCAGGAGATCATTATACACTTCGACAACGATATTGTATGAGGATGTATTCTGATGGAAGTGGATTTCTATGACAAAGAGACTTAACTGAGTTTCAATGGATAAATGATGGACAGAAACAGCTACACCCAAAGAAGGAATACTGGGAAATGAATGTGAACTATTAGCATTTTTGATTTTCTTCCCGAGTTATTTTTAATCTTCTGAATCCAATTCTCCCTGTGCAGCGGGAGAACTGTTCGGTTCTGCAAATATGTATTGTATCTAGGATATACTGCAACATATTTAACATATATAGGACTGCTTGCCATCTTGGGGGGGTGGGTGGAGGGAGGGAGGGGAAAAAACGAAACATAAGTGATTGCAAGGGATAATGTTGTATAAAAACTATCCTGGCATGGATTCTGTCAATACAAAGTTATTAATTAAATAAAATAAAATTAAAAAAAAAAAGAAATATGGTCATCCTGTACTGAAGATCTTATGATGAACATTTGTTAAAAGATGACCCTAAAAACTGGTACCATTACATCATGCATAGACTTAAAGATAGTGAAGTCTTCCAGATAAATGTTCTTTATGAAGAATTTTTTTCCTACATCAAGCACTGAAATATTGTAAGGCCTGCTAAGGGAAAGCCATAATCACAACAACGATAATAACAACAATAACAATAATAATTCAGCTCAACTACTCACATGAGAAAAACAAAACAAAACGAAGAATGTATTCTATCCAGACCGTAGTTTGTAAGTTGGATGGTAACCCAGAGAACTGATGGATCAGAACATCTATTTTGGAAAAACCAGGAAGAAGCGATAGGAATTTGTGTACCGAGGACAAGCACCACAAACTTGACACTAGGGTAACAGTAGGCACTATCCCATTCAGGATGGTAAGATCCACAGGGCACCAGGCCTAGTGGAAAGAGATTCTAGGAGATCACAAATCTTCTGCTGCCCAACCACCCAGGAAACAAGCCACCTGGTAGCTCCTATTTTACTTGATTGTTCCTTAGATCAAAATGATAGGTCAGTTATTTTTTTCATGGCCTCTAAAAAACCTGATTACTGGGGGATGGGCAATACACTTTTGAAGACAAGGATGAGGGAGAATTTAAAAAGTCAGCTCTGCTAAAATCTCTAAGTGCTAGAGGACAGAAGCTGGAAAAGGATTAGGGTCCATCTAATTACATTCCTTTATCTGACCGAGGAATATGCTTAGGGCTGGGGCCTTCTTCCCCCCATTCTCCCCATGCTACTACCAAACTCTGTCCCACAACAGAACCCCGCCCCTACTCCTCCTTCCTTGAAGAAGTATAGCTATTGTCAGAACTTTTTGAATTTTCCACCCTAAACAACGTTTCCCACTTGGGGCAAAACCCTGGTCATCTAAGCCTGGTTCTAGATACTGTAGGGAGACAGTGGACTAGGCCCACAATCAAACAGGAGGAAACCAGGATGACTTTTAGAAACTAAAGAGAGTTTCAACGACCTCAAGGTTCTACCTGACACAAAGGCCCTCACCTCTGAATATCTATGAAGTATGGAATGTCACCTCCTTTGCAGAGTTAAAACTAAGGCACCAAAATGTTGGTGAAATACAAGAGCAGGCGTGACTCTGCAGGTAAATGTTATAGCAAACACTGAGAAAGAAAAGTCTGACCAGAAAAGAGGGGAGCTGGGAATGTAACAAGGGTCCAAGGCAGCTGCCGGGCAGGCTCGTCAGCTCCTGGGGGAACACTTCACAGAGGATTTACACAAAAACATGACAAAGAATCACAGAAATGAGTGGAAGAGCTTCAGGATCTGTACCACTGGAGGGAGCACCCACACTGAGATGATAATAAACCCATCAAATTATCCCAACAAAACATCTTTTTCTATGACTAATTATTTGTTTCAAAACTAAAAAGATGTGATTACTACCTTCCACCATAGAGAACACAGCCTCTTTCTAAGTTTTCATGGGTTTGTGTGGTCAACTAAAAATTTATTTGTTATTCAGTCTTCATAGCGATGGGCCTTTCTATTCTTAACTAGTCTGGTCCACAGATATTAAGAGACAGAAGTGGTCACACAATTGTGAACGAATCCAGCCATTCTGGAGAGCGATTTGGAACTGTGCTCACAAAGTTATCAAACTGCACATACCCTTTGATCCAGCAGTGTTTCTACTGGGCTTATACCCCAAAGAGATACTAAAGGAGGGAAAGGGACCTGTATGTGCCAAAATGTTTGTAGCAGCCCTGTTTGTAGTAGCTAGAAGCTGGAAAATGAAAGGATGTCCATCAATTGGAGAATGGTTGGGTAAATTGTGGTATATGAACATTATGGAATATTATTGTTCTGTAAGATGAATACAGGATGAATACAGAGAGGACTGGCGAGACTTACGTGAACTGATGCTAAGTGAAATGAGCAGAACCAGGAGATCATTATATACCTCAACAATGATACTGTATGAGGATGTATTCTGATGGAAGTGGATCTCTTCGATAAAGAGAGCTAACTCAGTTTCAATTGATCAAAGATGGACAGAAGCCGCTACACCCAAAGAAAGAACACTGGGAAATGAATATAAACTGCTTGCATTTTTGTTTTTCTTCCCGGGTTATTTCTACCTTCTGAATCCAATTCTCCCTGTGCAACAAGAGAACTGTTCTGTTCTGCACACGTATATTGTATCTAGGATATACTGTGACATATTTAACATGTATAGGACTGCTTGTCATCTGGGGGAGGGGGTGAAGGGAGGGAGGGGAAAAATCCAAACAGAAGTGAGTGCAAGGGATAATGTTGTAAAAAATTACCCTGGCATGGGCTCTGTCAATAAAAAGTTATTTAAAAAAAAAAAAGGAAGAAGTGGTCACACACCTGTTTTTAGTTTTTCTAGATTAAAAACTTGCCCACATTTGAGGTCTTCTGCTATAGCTCTGAAGAACCCAAGTTCACTTTGCATGATCAGTCAGCAGAAGAGACTTTTAGTGGAGAATGAATAATATACTTTAAATGTATTATGGATGTACATTTCTGGGTTGGCCTGAGAATCAAAATACAATCTATAATACTTTTTCTAAGAGAAAACCAGTTTTAAGTCCTAAACAACCAACTAACAAAATCTAAATACAATTCTCACAGATATTTAATCTGCATATTATTGATTTGTGGAACAAAGTGCTATTTACTTTAACGTATCGCCTTTTAAAAACAATATAGACCCTTTAAAACACTCTAATAAAACATTTCTTTCTATAAACTGCTTTTTAAGAGGCATTTTCCATGACTTGTGTGAGAGGAGTAAAATATGAATATTTAAAAAAATTATGAATACAAAAGACCAATTCATTGACATATCTGGCCATGCACAAAGGGGAAAAAAGACCAAGTTGGATATTTGAGTAGCAATACTGGAAAAATGGAAAACCAACTGCATTATACCACTAAGTAAGGAACCTTCTAACTGATTAAAAATAATACAAAATACATTACCTATATCATAAGGCTTATGAGACAACTGGGATGTAGAACCTCCTCAAAATATGAAACATTATTCTAAAATAAAATAGTTACTATGATAATTTTCAACCAAGAAGAAATTGTCCAGTATAAAGTTAAGACAGTCCAAAAGCAAGAAGGGATACAGTTTTTCACCAATTGAAGTGTTAGACAACACCAAATGAGAAAGTGATAGCAACGTTTGACAAAGATTACAGCAGATGTGTATTTCATTAAAAAGAATTCAGTCATAAATCTGCGGAACTAATGAGAAAGGAGGAAAAATGGTGGATTTTCTGTTTTTATGTGTTTTTTTGACATAAACATTTAGAAAAGAAATTTCAGAGATTGGTTAATAGCCAACAACTGAAAGGTATAGAACCAACTCAGGCAGTAATTGTCAGCAGGATCTCCTGACTACATTATCCAGAAGTAAGTATTTTATCTAAGTCTTCTGGCTCAATTAAGTTAGATTTTCAAGAATAAAGGAGCCCCAAAGGTCAGCCAATCTCACTTATTTGTAAGCTATGTAAATTTACTTCAAGAATTTAAACATCTGTCTAGATGGGAATTACATAAACCATAATTTCCTTAATATGATTACAGAAGTCACATCAGCATAAAAATAATAACTAAGGTAAATGTGCTAGAAAATTAAACAAATATGAATCCATTTAAACCAAGTGAAAAATAACCATTAAAATAGCCATACAGTGAGTACCAATATTCACATGTTCCTGCCATTCGACAAATGAATATTCTGACAAGACAGTTTCAGATTTCCTGGTATCATCTGGTCAAGGATTACGGGAAGGAAAAAAACATTAAGCTTAGACAAAAATCCTGTTTTGAGTCTTCAGAGCAGCACAGAAGTGTCCTTGAAATTCCCAAAGCCCAGCAAAGTTAAAGTTCTGGGAGGCTCAGGATAGGGGCTGTGCATCTGGGATGTGAAAGCCAGACTAGCTCAAGACAGAGATTCCTCACCAAAGAGTAGGCCACAAAGTTCTACAAAGATGGTAGCATCTGAGATATCAGTGCAAGAGTATTAGCAGTGCCTCTGACATCCTGAGACAATGAACAAAATGACTTTAAAAGAATATAATCTGCAAAACCATACACACATTCGTAGCAAGTGGTCCTACTTATGACCTTTTAAAAATAATCAGGTTTGATAAAAATGACAAAAGTATCTTTAAAAGGAAAATGGCCAAGTTTACTGTTCAGAAGGTACCTTGGCTTCTTCCTCTTGTGCCTTTTTCACGATGGCTTGTAATTGCACTTCCCGCTTAAATTCAGCATGAAGTAATTTCTCCTCCATCATTCTCCTTCGTTGATCCAGTAACTCTTCCTTCCACTTTCGGACATCTTTTTCCTGTGCACAAAGCGTTAATGTTACGACTTAAATGTGGCCTTCAGCCTTCCCCTCTTCCACATAAGTGACCACATAAACGTGGAGCTTTCGCACCTTCCTTCCACTGATTACTATTTGATAGTGAAAGAAAGGAACAGAACCCACTGGAGAGTATCTAGGGTCCGTTCTGTTTCTCTTCCCATCTCTCCCAAAGCTGTCACACATCTCCACACCCTCATTTCATGTGTCCCAAGCAAGAAACTTCACGGCTGATATTCTGAAAATGACAAAGTGGAGACAATCATTTACAACAGTTCCTTGTTATAAAAAGAAAGAACACGGTGACCAGGAATCAGAAATAGAAGCGACAATGTCACCTCATAGGGCATTTCAGCTCCCCTCCATTTTTAGATAAGAAGACTGGGGCACAGAGGAGTAATTTGCTCAGGACCACCCAGCTTTTAAGATGAAGAATCTACATTTGAACCCAGGTCTTTTGGCTTAAGTCACTATATCTGTAGACTTAGCATGTCAAATGTCCTCTACCAGTCAGGTGTTTCTTGTAAAAGTTGCAGAAGCATTGTGAAACAGAAAAAGCTCAGAATGTAAAGTCAGAAGACAATTCCTATTCTGAAGCAGACTCCTATTCCTATCTTCTTTCTTCAATCTGGCCTCTTTCTATTCCACCTAGTTCCCAAATCAAGCAATTCCATGGATCATGGAACCTTAAAATGCCTTTATTTCTCTGAACCCCCATTTTTTCAACTGTAAAACAAGAATAATCCCTGTTTTTTTTTAACTACCCCTCAGAGATTATTACATGTAAATGGAATATGATATATGTAAAAAACACTGAAAACCATAAAGCCCTAAGCAAATAGAAGATGAGGATATTAGGGGAAAATGTGTGACACAAGGAGCTGGACTCCATAGTTCCTAATGCTCCTTTTATCTCCACTGCTCTACAATGCTATGGCTTGCTTTGCAAGGACGTTCTGACACAGAATGAAAAATCACAAACAATTTCTATTTCAGTTTAAACATACAAGAAGAAAAAAATGTCAACATCAATATGGGACTTACCCAAAAATAGGTTAAAGTAAAAATGTAAGAGTTTATTATCATAAGCATTTGAGTTTCATCTCTTTATGATAAATTATTAAAACAAAAATGATAAAAGCTATGAATTGCTGATAATCAAAGGTCTTCAAAGTATTTCCCTTTTTGTATCTTGTATTGTATTTTGAAGCCAGTTTTATGCATCAGCATCCCACTAGAACCAGCTCAATACTACATTCTGTTATAGTATGGATCATTTTATCTTCCACAAAATCTTAAGAAGAACATTCAGAGAAAGGACAACTTTAAAATAATTAATAATTTTAAGTATCAATGGACTGGCACACACTTCCTTTCCAGCCCTCTCTCCCCCTCTCTTTCTCTCCAATCTATAAAGAGATTTCATCTGTATCCAAAGAATACACAAAAATATACCAACTGTGAGGATATAATCTACACAGGATTATCTGTAATAATATATAGCATATTTAAGTATACTAAAAATATATCCTTTAGCTATACAATAAGTCAATTTTGTGAATTTCTAAAGAAAAGCAGCTTCACCCAGTAGACTCTGGATTATTAATCAGCTGGGGTACATAATCATTCTTATAAATCTGAATCAGTTCCCTATATGTACATCAGAAATAAAGACTGTCAGAAAAACTTATTGTAAAGTGTTGTCTCATTGTTCATTTCTCAATTTTCAGCTGTACATATTCTCTTTATGAAAAACTTTTAAATCACATGTAATAATATTATTCATTTTATCTTTTACAACCTCCTTTCTCTCATTTGATCATAAATTGTTGCATATCCACAAAACTGAGACTAATTTCTTCCTTGCTTTTTCTAATTTGTTTACACTGTCATATTTTATTGTTAAGGCATAAATCTATTTTGAATTAATCCTGATAGACTGTGAAAAGATGTTGATCTATACTTAGTGTCTGACAGACTGCAATAGTTTTTCAATAGTTTTAGTTAAATAGTGAGATATTGCTACAATAAATGATTTTCTTAATAATGCACCAGCCCTGCATTCCTGGTTTAAATTCAACCCGGTAATAGATTACTGTAATCTTCCTATTTATGTAAACTTTGTATAAATATTAATTATAATCTTTGGTCTATTTTTTCCTGTTTTGATTCTTCCTTAAGTATCAAAACCATATTTGAATCACAGAAGAAATCTGATAAGCTTTCTTTCGTCTTTTGAAAAACTGTCTATCTAGTTTAGAATTAATTTTTCTTTAAATGTCTGATAGAATTCATGTGTAAATCCATTTGGTCCTTTTGTTTGTTTTTTGGTAGATGGAAGTACAATTATGGCTTGTTTAATTTCTTTTCTTCTATTAACTTGTTCCATTGATTTCTTGTTCCATTAATCTGTACATTTCATCTTTTTGAAAATATTCATCCATTTCATTTAGATAATCAGTCTTACTGACATAAAATTGGACAAAATCACTTCTAATAATTCCTTCATTGAATCTTCAATAGTTGTAAATTCATTCTTTTCATTTTTCATGTTGGTTATTTAGTTTTCTCCTTTCCTTGTTTTAATCCACTTAGCTAACTGCTTATCTTTACAAACAAGCAAACAAAAAGTCCAGCTCCTAATTCTATTTATTAATTCATTTGGCTTTTTGTTTTTAATTTATTTTCAATATCATTTTTTAAAATAACTTTTTATTGATAGAACTCATGCCAGGGTAATTTTTTACAACATTATCCCTTGCATTCACTTCTGTTCCGATTTTTCCCCTCCCTACCTCCACCCCCGCCCCCAGATGGCAAGCAATCCTTTACATGTTGAATAGGTTACAGTTCAATATCATCTTGATTCTATTTTCATGAAAGAAACTTTTGCCTTGGCTTACATACTTAAAATCTTCATATGTTATTTCATTGTCATTATCTTTAATAAATTTATTGGTTTTTCCTATGACTTGTTCTTTGACCCATCTATTCTTTAGAAAACTCCCTCTGTAATTTTAAGTCATTATTAAATATAATTTTTATTGTGTTATGGTCAGTAAAAGATGCATTTTATATATAAGTTTATCCCATTCACATTCATGGTTATTTTTAATTGTGTATTTATCTTTATTCCACTCTCTCATCTTTTCCTTCTTCCATTTTATCAAATCTATCTTTTAATGAATTATATGCCTTTTCCAAATCCTCTTACAGAGTTTCTTTTCCTTTCCCCATTTTTCTTCTAGTTCTCTTTTGAGATCTTTTAAAATTTTTTCTAGAAGAGCCTTGTTTGATGGGGACCAGTTTATATCACCTTTTGGGGCCTCCATCTGGAGACAATCTGTCTTTAGTCACCTCAGGGTTTGAAATTGGTTCTTCTTTTTCACCACAGAAGCTATTACCAGAATCTTCTTTACTTTTTTACTCATTTTTTTCTGCCTTTTTTTTTTTTTTTTAAAACATTTTTACTGCTTTTAGGACAGGGGAGGCTTTCCAAGCTTCCTTTCTCCGCAGCAGCTTCCTCTTTCCACAGCAGTGGTGTGCTGGGATCACGCAGACTCATTCCTGGTGCTGGGTGGGTGCATCCAGGATTTGGGGTTCATTATTAAACTTTGTGTTTAATAACACAGAGAAAGAAAATTATAGACCAATCTCCCTAATGAATATTGATGCTAAAATCTTAAATAAAATATTAGCAAAAAGATTACAGAAAATCGTCACCAGGATAATACACTATGACCAAGTAGGATTTATACCAGGAATGCAGGGCTGGTTCAATATTAGGAAAACTATTAGCATAATTGACTATATCAATAACCAAACAAACAAAAACCATATGATCATCTCAATAGATGCAGAAAAAGCATTTGATAAAATCCAACATCCATTCCTAATAAAAACACTTGAGAGCATAGGAATAAATGGACTTTTCCTTAAAATAGTCAGGAGCATATATTTAAAACCATCAGTAAGCATCATATGCAATGGGGAAAAACTGGAACCTTTCCCAGTAAGATCTGGAGTGAAGCAAGGTTGCCCTCTATCACCATTATTATTTAATATCATATTAGAAACACTAGCCTCGGCAATAAGAGTCGAGAAAGATATTAAAGGAATTAGAGTAGGCAATGAAGAAACCAAACTATCACTCTTTGCAGATGATATGATGGTATACCTAGAGAACCCCAGAGATTCTACTAAAAAGCTATTAGAAATAATTCATAATTTCAGCAAAGTAGCTGGCTACAAAATAAATCCCCATAAATCCTCAGCATTTTTATACATCTCCAACAAAACCCAACAGCAAGAGATACAAAGAGAAATTCCATTCAGAATAACTGTTGATACCATAAAATATTTGGGAATCTATCTACCAAAGGAAAGTCAGGAATTATATGAGCAAAATTATAAAAAAGTCTCCACACAAATAAAGTCAGACTTAAATAATTGGAAAAATATTAAGTGCTCTTGGATCGGCCGAGCGAACATAATAAAGATGACAATACTCCCTAAACTAATCTATTTATTTAGTGCTATACCAATCAGACTTCCAAGAAAATATTTTAATGATCTAGAAAAAATAACAACAAAATTCATATGGAACAATAAAAAGTCGAAAATCTCAAGGGAATTAATGAAAAAAAAATCAAATGAAGGTGGCCTAGCTGTACCTGATCTAAAATTATATTATAAAGCAGCAGTCACCAAAACCATTTGGTATTGGCTAAGAAACAGATTAGTGGATCAGTGGAAAAGGTTAGGTTCACAAGACAGAATAGTCAACTATAGCAATCTAGTGTTTGACAAACCCAAAGCCCCTAACTTCTGGAAAAAGAATTCATTATTTGATAAAAACTGCTGAGATAATTGGAAATTAGTATGGCAGAAATTAGGCATGGACCCACACTTAACACCACATACCAAGATAAGATCAAAATGGGTCCATGACCTAGGCATAAACAATGAGATTATAAATAAATTAGAGGAACATAGAATAGTTTATCTCTCAGACTTGTGGAGGAGAAAGAAATTTGTGACCAAAGATGAACTAGAGACCATTACTGATCACAAAATAGAAAATTTTGATTACATCAAATTAAAAAGCCTTTGTACAAACAAAACTAATGCAAACAAGATTAGAAGGGAAGCAACAAACTGGGAAAACATCTTCACAGTTAAAGGTTCTGATAAAGGCCTCATTTCTAAAATATATAGAGAACTGACTCAAATTTATAAGAAATCAAGCCATTCTCCAATTGATAAATGGTCAAAGGATATGAACAGACAATTTTCAGAGGATGAAATTGAAACTATTACCACTCATATGAAAGAGTGTTCCAAATCATTATTGATCAGAGAAATGCAAATTAAGACAACTCTGAGATACCACTACACACCTGTCAGATTGGCTAAGATGACAGGAAAAAATAATGATGAATGTTGGAGGGGATGTGGGAAAACTGGGACACTAATGCATTGTTGGTGGAGTTGTGAACGAATCCAATCATTCTGGACAGCAATCTGGAATTATGCCCAAAAAATTATCAAATTGTGCATACCCTTTGATCCAGCAGTGTTTCTATTGGGCTTATATCCCAAAGAAATACTAAAGAAGGGAAAGTGACCTGTATGTGCCAAAATGTTTGTAGCAACCCTATTTGTAGTGGCTAGAAACTGGAAAATGAATGGATGCCCATCAATTGGAGAATGGCTGGGTAAATTGTGGTATATGAATGTTATGGAATATTATTGTTCTGTAAGAAATGACCAGCAGGATGAATACAGAAAGGACTGGCGAGACTTACATGAACTGATGCTAAGTGAAATGAGTAGAACCAGGAGATCATTATACACTTCGACAGCGATATTGTATGAGGACATATTTTGATGGAAGTGGATTTCTTTGACAAAGAGACCTGAGTTTCAATGGATAAATGATGGACAAAAGCAGCTACACCCAAAGAAAGAACACTGGGAAATGAATGTGAACTATCTGCATTTTTGTTTTTCTTCCCGGGTTATTTATACCTTCTGAATCCAATTCTCCCTATGCAACAAGAGAACTGTTCGGTTCTGCAAACATATATTGTATCTAGGATATACTGCAACATATCCAACATATAAAGGACTGCTTGCCATCTAGGGGAGGGGGTGGAGGGAGGGAGGGGAAAAAATCGGAAAAGAAACGAGTGCAAGGGATAATGTTGTCAATATAAAGTAATTATTAAATAAAAATTAATAGAGGTAAACAGTATTACCTCCCAGGGCTAATACAAGGATCATTTTAGATAGAGTATATAGTATATAGCCCCATATGAAAAGGGAAGGGACTAAGAAAGGGGCACTGAAGAGTCTTGAAGGAGCCAGGGAAACAGAGGTATGGTAATGAGAGAGAGGGCAGGAGGACAAAGGCAAGGAGCTGAGGAATGAAATCTTGTGCTCCAGGAGCTGCCACAGCCCAGTGTAGCTAGACTATATATACACACTATACATAGTAGACTACAGACTATGGAGGGCTCTGGAGAGGTAGGTGATGTCACATGACCAGAAAGTAGGAAAAGGACAGGTTATACAGAGCTTCGAACACCAGGAAGAGTATACCTTTGATTCTGGAGCTAACAGGGAGCCCCTAGAAGCCACATAGCAGCTGCAGGAGGCCCAACCATTCCCACAGCAGACCCAGAAGATTACACTGCCGTGACCACAGCTCTGACAGGGACCAGAGACAGGCTCAGAAAGGACCTCCCTGCCTTCCGCGCAGGCAAAACAGCTTACCCGTTCTAACAATTTCTGAAGCTTCAATGTTTTCTCTTCCCGCAGTTTTTCCCTTAGCTGCTGGGCCTTCATTTGCTTTTCTTCATGTTTCTTCTTGGATTCTGCAATTGTCCTGTTGACACATTAGGAAGAAGCAAGGGACAAACACTTTAGAAGATTCAATGCAAAAATCTACACTCAAATCAGAAGTCAAACTTCTTGAAAAACAAACCCATTCTTAACTGCAAGTCATTTATGTTAGTCATGTAGTTCTGAAGGTGTCAGCAATTCTTCAGGGGCAAGGGCCTTAAAAGACTAAATGACAGCTGTTTTTAATGCTATGGGATGGCCAGTTTCTTTTGATAGTGAGGATATTAAGTCAGGTTTAAAAGCTCAAACCTTTTGCGCGAGGGTGAGGAAAGCTTTTCATGCATGTGAATTCCATGTCCTGGAGGTCGGGCAGGTTCCTCCTCGACTATATCACCCCAAGATGTATTTTGACGCCATGACTCTCGAGCTGCTCCAAGTTAAAAATCAGTTGATTTTGTTATTAGAGAACAATCTTGTCTGAATATACCATTTTGAAAAATGTAACTCTGAAAGTGACTAGCTGAAATGACAACATCTATTCCTACTCAATCATTTGCTATAAAAAGACACTCCGTGGGAATTTTAGGAAGATGAGATAGTGACATATCCTAGTGGAACCTCTGACCTCACCACACTAAATCATATAAGAGTCCTCCAAAACATTGTTAGAAAGAAAATTAAACACAAGCAACTCACCAAAAAGTAATTCTTGTATATATAAAAAAAAATGGCTTAAGAAGAGCTAAGTGAAAAGGAATAAACCCTACAGAGCCATCAGGCTGCCAAACACTCTGGAATAGGGAGGCGATGCTTCCAGCTATAAAAGAGTTAATTTCAAAACTGGGTACCTGGAATTACATCAGCCTTCAAAGTTCAGAACTGCCCTAGCCCTAGGGGAGCATGTATGCCACAGAAAATCTCTCACTCCATGTGCTTTCCTGAATTCACTTACAAGTTTCTTTTTACAATAAATCTCTCGAAATAGGACTATGCTATGTTATATTATAATATCCTGTTGTATTATAGCCTGCAAACGCTAAAAAAAAAAGCAGGAATTGCAGTCATGATCAAGAGTAATAAAGAACATAAGGAATTTGCATGAACATAGGAAGATCCAAGATAACAGGACAGTTCCCCCATCTTTAAAATGAGAGGGTTGTAATAGATACACTCTAAGGACTATTCCAGATCTAGATGCATGAACATCTAGAAAATCAGGGTAAAAGTAGCAGAACCAAGAAAATGATACAACAGGCTACAACACATAAAACGTTCATAGATGCACAAAATACATATACATAAATACACCTGTCTATCAACATACACACCCATATGAACACCGTTGGGTGGCAGTATTATTGTTCAGGTGTTTTTCAGTTATGTCCAACTCATTGTGACCCCAATTTGGGGTTTTCTCAACAAAGACAGTGAAGCTATAAAAAGCAAACAAACAAACAAACAAAAAAATACTGGAGTTGTTCACCATTTCCTTCTCCAGCTCACTTTATAGTTGAGGAAACTGAGGCAAACAGAATCTGAAGCTAGATTTAAACTCAGAAGGATGAGATTTCTTAGGGCTGAGCCTGGCATTCTATCCGCTATCATCATAATTTTTGCTTCTTCAGCTTTGTCTGATTCTCATTTTACAGATGACGAATTTGAGGCAAGCAGGATTAAGACCCAGGGTCGTACAACTAGTGTCTCAGCCAGATCTGAAGTCAGGAAGATGAGTCTTCCTGATCGCTGGTCGGGCACCGTGTGGACTATGGCAGCCTTGCTGGCCTAGTGGCCCTGTGGAGGGCATGCAGTCCTTTCTTTCCCTCCTCCTATCTGGAAGGGGCAGAATAAATCTTGGTCTCTGTCACCAAGACTTACCCCTTTTCCCCCCTTTCCTTTCTCACATGCGGGAACTCGTCACAATGACTGCCAGGACCCGTTGTCCGGAGCTCACAGCTGCAGATGATGTCTCACTGGGAGACCCTGGGCAGAGAGAGGCCCTCCGCTGATCACTCCCCTCAGAAAGCCATAACCGCCCGAATCATCTCTCCCGGAGGGAGTTCAGCTCAGACCCTTCTCCTTTGCTCCCCTGGCCATCCTCCTCCTCTTCCAGGAATTTTCTGACCCCTCCCCCAAGGCCCCAGCTTAGGAAGCTTCCCAGCCTTGCAGGCTTCTTTTGTGGATGGTCTTCCTCCTCTAGATCCTAAGTTTCTTAAGGACAAGGATTGATTTTCTTTTTGTACTTTTAACCTCCCTTAGCACAGAGCCTGACACATAGCAGGTGCTTAATAAATGTTTACTGACCAATTGGCACTTGCATTACGGGAGCTTTGGAAAAATCTGATAAAAGATGGGGTTTCAGCCTACAGTTGAAGGAAGCCCAGAAAGTTAAGAGTGGAGATAAGGAGAGATACCCAGACTGGGGTCCCAGAAAGTGAAACTGCCCCCGATCAGCCCAAGGCTGAGAGGAGGGGGCCATGTTGTAAAAAATAAGAATCCTGGAGAAGCAGGAAGCAGACAGGTTTGGGAGGATTTAAAAACCAAAGAGATGGTTTTCTATTGGCTCCTACAGGGAGTGGCGAGCTGTCAGAAGGGACTGGGTGGGGAAAGCGGAGACAAGGTCAGCTCATAATTTGGGGAGATCAGTTTGACAGCTGAGTGGAAGATGGGCCGGAATGGGGAGAGACAGACAAAGGAAGATTGGCCAGACTCCAAAAACAGTCTGGACCAGCAGGGGATGGGAGTGAGGGGTGTCCTCCTCAGCCACACCCTGCTACAGTTAGTCTAGGTTTGGGTCTGAGGTCAGATCTGAACTCAGGAAGAGGAGACCTCCTAAAGAGCTCAGCTTGAAATGGCCCAGGGCTCCCCCTGCATCCAGGCCGCCTCCAGTCACATTGGTCTATCTGGCCACTGGCCCCACAGGGCTCGGAGTGGGAAGTGAGGCCGGCGACCTTGCCCAGTCCTCCCTCACTTCTATTCAATTCACTCGCTTGTTATGGCATCATCTCCCTGACGTCATGATCCCCTTCGAGACTGGAGGACAAACAACAGGGGCAATATAGTGCCCCCTCCTCTCTACTTTGCAGAATTCAATTAGGCAAAAGGTTGTTAATAAAATCATAGTAGTGCAGAGCTCTCTTAGAAATCTCCTAAGATTCAGAGAGAACTGTGGGTTCTTTAGAATGATTTAAACTATTGGGTCTCCAGATTATACCAATTTAGTCAGGAGTAAAAACTTTTAGGTTAAACAAATCAAGCAAAGCTCCAGTCTGAGCTGTTGGCCCACCTTGACCTTGCCTTTGGTTTCTGACGCAGCCCTCCCTTCAGGTCTCCTTTTCTCCTCTTGTTCTCATTTTCAGTCATGACTTCCTGCTCACTACTCCTTCCTAGCCCAAATTGTGGTGTCTTGCTCAGCACGTGGGGAGGGGTGGCGGAGGGGGATGGGGAGATACTGCCAGCTGCTGCTGCTCAGATCTTCCAGTCTTCCCCTTAACTCTCAGTCTGACTCTGGGAGTCTAAGTACCTCTCTATCAAACTCCTGGGCAAGATTTAATTCCACTCTCTGACTCAAAGATGACCACGGTCCCAAATGTTTCTCCAGGCAGAGAGAGCAAAGATGCTTGTCCCTCCAAAATGAAAATACCACGATGCTGGGAAGTTCTTCTGAAATCCCTAAAAACCAGAAGTCATCACTCTAACAAATGGACTTTATTTTTCTTTCTCAGAAATAAAGGTTCAAAGTTGAGGGAATGGGAAATGACTCATGTGAAAACAAAAGGAATCAATAAAACATTTTTTTTAAATTAAAAAAAAACTCTTAATAAGTGCATCTCTCTTTATAAGCACATATACATGCACATTCACTTGGTATATATACCTTCATAATCAGCAAGGACATCATTCCAGTCCATAGACATGCCACAGAAAGATATACTTCCACTGCTTACACTAGCCTGAAATATAATAAGGAAAATTTGAACACAAATCTTCAAAGAAAATTCTAAACTAAGAAAGACTCTGTGTGTGTGTGTGTGTGTGTGCGCGCGCGCATACATGTGTATTGTAACAGAATCTTAAATATATCTAACAACCAAAAATGGAGAAAAAAGGAAAAAATACCTCATTTAATTACTTAAAATTTCAGAATGTTGCTTTAATAAAAACAGTGCAAAATATAAACAATAAGACTATAACTGAAAAATTTTAACAGTCCAAATTAAATTTTCTAAACAAGAATTACTCAAAGGATTAAAATGAGCGCCTGACATAAATACCACAGCTTTTGAAATGAAAGAATAAAATAAAATGAAAAAGAAAAAAAATAAATAAAAAATACCAGTAATGGGTGGCATTCATCTAACAATAGCTCATGTCTAAAGGGCCCTTTAAAATTGATGAAGTTTGAACTGTCCAGTCTAGAGTGGAGTTCGCTAGAGAAACACAAACTTTTCATTGGACATTTCTGACTCTTTTCTCTACATCCTACCTATCCGCTTGATGCAGCTGCCAACACCACTACTCCCCTTGGCTACTGCAACAGTGCAGTGATTGGCTGCCCCTACCCCATGTGCAGTCTGAACACTGCTGCCAAAGTAACTTTCCTTGAAGTCATGTATGACTGTTAATTCCCAAGTCAACAACTCAATTCCAAGGGGCCCTTAAAGCTTCTAGGCTCTTTTGTTCTTAAAGCTTGGTACAATTTGCCTCCAACTTGTCTTTCCAACTTCGCTGGATGTGATTGCCCTTGCCACATTTTGTGATCCAAACAACTTCTCTTTGTTCCTCAGCCTCTATGTCTGAGACTTTGTGCTTCTTCTGCCACGCCTGGAATGCCTTCCTGCTGCTCCCCATGCCCGCGCCCCTACCACCCCCCCCGCCTCTTCAAGTCCTTCTCTCTTACTTTAAGATGCAGCTCAGGCTCCATCTTCCACTTGTAACTCCCCCAGCTGCTAGCACCTTCCCTCCAAAATGACTTTGGGTTTGACAACTTTCTACTACTCTCTAGCCCTTCACTTTACATTTGTGCTGTATTTTTTTCCTCTGTCCCTGCTATGTTCCTCATTCGAATGTAGTGGCCACTGGAGTAGGAACTCCTGTACCCTCTGTGCTCGTATCCCTATGCCCAGCACAGTGCCTGGCACAAAGAAGGGCTTAGTAATACTTGTTGACTGATGGGTCAACATGTTGGCTAATGCTGGCACCAGCTTAGAACCTAAACTTCACAAAAGTTAAGTAAGGAGGAGAGTAGAAGGTTAGAAGCAGCACTCCTGGAAAAAGCAGCTGGATGCAAAAAAGGGACAAGCAAGCTTATAAGGGACTGAAAAAAGGCTCAGTTAAGTAAAATCATGCTATTAGCATTTAAGGATGAAGTTGGAAGAACAAAAAGATAAGATAAAAAGAAAAAAAACTCTATGCATCTTATCTTTATCTTCTTCTTCATTCAAGTGGGAGCTCCTGGAGAGCAGCCATCATTCCCCTGTATCTATATACCCAGCACAATGCACTGATCAGTGGCTTAATAAATACTTTTTGATAAAGACTGCTGCACTTCAACCCCCAGATTCAAAGCTTGCCGAGTTCCAAAATCACTGAGGAGAATTCAATTTAACTATTCACACAGGAAAAGCCAAGTGAATGAAGAATGCCAACTGTCCACATTTTGCTACACAATTGGATAGACAACCCCGCAGAAATTCATCCACCAATAAGCACCGTGATGTCTCCAGAATCAAATAGAAGGAAAGCAGCCTGTTTTTTTTTTTTTGGTGAATTGCACAGTCATTTTAATTAACTCACGATTCTCCCTGAAACAAAGGCCTGTGCTTTTGACAACAATATTCTTTCAGTGATGTTGAAGAATGGCTGCTAGTGATAGAACTGAAAGTCTCTAAAGAATTAAAATGGTGGGTCAGCCAAAGGGTAATAGAAAGGTTTATGTAGTGGTGTGAAGACTGAAAATATATTACTAAGAATTGCACCAAAAAAAGCAATAGATAGCTTGTAATCACAGAGATATATAATTGAAAAAAAAAAAAAAGGTGGAAATGTCATGTGGTAAGAACAAGAAGTAAGCACTAGATTCTTTGCACATCCCATTTGTATGCATGTAATTTCAATAAAGATAGATTGCAGAATTTTTATGGAGTGCATGGATTTTTTTTATGTATTTGGTAACTATATTTCAATATAATTGGATTCCTTTGTAATCCTGTGCATTGCATTTTGTGCATTTAAAAACATTATTCTGAAACGAGGTCTATAGGTTTCCCCAGACTACCCAAGGAGTCCATGACTTCCAAAAGTTTAAGAACTTTGAGATAGAGGAAGGCCCCAGAATAATGAAGACTCTCCCTAGAGAGAGTCTGTAGGGGAATGCCAACAAACTTTATATAGGATGGAGTGGGCTAAAACAGGTGGCATCTGTGGAGCAAATATCTAACTGGATGACATCACAGCTCTATTAATGTAGCCAAGTAAAGGGATCATCTATCTTTTTCTGGGATACATAAAATCCATCTCCAAGGAGCAGGAACTTTCTTCAAGAGAAAATATATTCTGCTTCCTCCATTAACTAGGAATTTAGAAAAACAAATTATGTGTGATATGTCTTACACATAAATTTTTTTTATTTATAATTCATTTCTAATTGGCAACCATAATTTACTAAATTATATACAAAATATACCAAAATCTTCTTTCCTCTTCTTTAAGAAAGTTTTTTTAAGTCTATAATTGATTCAACAGATACTCAAATTCAATATTTGCTTGCATTTTAACAAGTATTCATTAATGAACAAAATTCTTGAAGCAATTATGATCCTATGTCTACAATAAGCACTCTGAATGCTCACAGAAAAATCACTGTCATTGTCCGCTTCCAGGTTAATGTCATTGTTTTCTTCGGCCTCGATTTCTCGGGTTAGCTGCTCCTCCTCTGCAATTGCACTAGCAATGGCCTCTTCATTAGCTTTTTCCAAACGATCTGCTAATTCCTCTTTTTTAGCAAGAACTTCCGCCATTGACTATAAAATAAACCAGAAATCACTGATCATCTGGGAAGTTAATCTGTCACTTAATTTTTGATGTACTAGACAAGGATTCTATTAATTTTCACATGAACAGAAATTTAACTGTGAAATTCAGTAGCTAAGCTGTCAAACTTATAAACAAAAAGTGATAAATTTAAATGGATTCATCAAGTTATAACATAATTATAATTCACTAACTTATAAATTCATAACACAAATAAAATCATATGTTAAAATGTACAAATTGAGTTTTTTCCTTAAAAATAATATCACTTCGATAATCTTGTAATTTTTATCCACACAGAATCCCTCTTTCTAGTAACAAAAATAAGAATCACAGGAGATTGCTTTCATGAATTAAAAATTTTCCCCATCTGGAGGCTAAAGGTCCATGACTTATTTCTCCCTGAATTTAGCATGATCTTCATAAAAACTGGCACATCTGGGCCCTTAAACCAAGATTTTTTTATATAAATGGGACATGCTAGGACACTTGATGTGCTGTCATAGCCTTAGCAAACCAAACTTCTATGTGAAGATATCAAAGGTAATAAGATATCAAAGAAGCATTCATTGTATGGGACAGTAATCATTAAAATTCATTAAATAGTAGTCTTTAAATATTCCATGCTGCAAATCTACATATATTCTTGAAGACTAGCATTATTAATATCTCAGAAGTCAGACTTCTATATAGGTTTTAGAATTACAACAATAAAGCTACAGCTTGCAAAAATTCTATAAGACACTTTAGATAACCTATAACTAAAAACAAATTTAAAGTTTCTTATTCATCATTTCTAATTATATAATAATAAAACTGACAAAAAGGAAAAGGAAAAATTTCAAATAGTATAAAGAGATTAAAGGCATATGAAGAACTGTGATAAAAGAAAGATAAAAGAAAGTATGCTTGTATATGCAAATGAATTTATTTCCTCCAAAATAAGTTCAATCACTGTGGCTAAATTCTGTAATTGCAATCTTTAATGATCCTATTTAACTATAAAGAAAGGAAAAAGTAATTTTGATCAGTTTACATGTCATGAATACAACATTCTGATAATAAAATAAAAAACACTTTAAAAAATGATTCATTTTTGCTATTAATACTTTTCACTGTAGCAAAATATCAAATTTAGATTGTTAAGGTGATTTTTTTTTTCTTTTTAGACTCAGGGCAACAATTTTCATACTGGCCTGCTATTTTTTTTTTTTAACAAGAACTACAACTGTACCTAAAAGTATAGAAACATTAATATTTCAAATGAACAATGAAAAATCTGCAAGCAATCTTTAAGTAAAAACAGAAAATAAAATGCCTAAATTTGTTCAACATCATTCCTTACAGTAGACTATTAAAAAATAAAACTTAAAATATATTATTTTTGATGATTTTTCAATGGCTTAGCATATTAATAAAATGACAAAGGAAAAGGAAAAAAATCGACTCATGTTGTCTTCAGCATATGATATTTAATGGGTTCCAAAAAGGCAACATACTTTGTAATGATATTGACTTAAGATTCTAAGAATTTTTTCTTACCAATCTATTAGCACTCACATTTGAAATATCCGAAGGATCCATTTCACTTTCTATTTGGGTTTTCTCTTCTTGGAACTGCTCTATAGGTGACTGCAAAGGAGAAGGGTCGGTCTGTGGCGTATCCAAAATACACTCAGTATCAAGGGGAAACTCAGGTATTTCACAAGAATTCTGTGAGGAATTTTCTTGAACTAAACCATTGGCAGAGGTCCTGATGTCATCTGATGGACGCACTGGGAACTAGGAGAACACATTTACAGAATGAATCAGTGACAATGATAATAATGTGCTTTACAGTTTATAAAATGATTTCCTCACAACTAGAGAAAGGAATTTGCTTCCTTGGTGTCCTGGCCAGCATGTGTCTAAAGGTCTAAAAGCAGCTTGGGAATCTAGATCCCATAATTCCTACTCTAGAACTTTTTCAAAAACACCACAAATTCCTTTTAGTGCAAAAATGGCAAGCACTTTGCTACTAAGACCAAGAATATAAAATCTATTCAAATTGTGTCCATATCTGACAAAACAAATTCAAGCAAGAAATCATGTGGAATAGAAACTGGTACAGTAGCTGGAATATATAGAGACAAGTATATAGAGAGTCTGGTTTTGGAACCAAGAAGACTTTGGTTCCAAGGTTACCTCTGACCCTCACAAGTATGTGACCCTAGGCAAGGCAATTAGGCTCTCTGTGACTCAAGCAACTCTCTAGGATATATATATATATATATTTCAGGTCATAAATGGATTATAATCAATGTTGGTGGAAAGGAATCACACACTAGGAATTGTTCACACTGATGAAGTCAATAGTCTTCTTTTCTGGATATATTATTCAGTAGAATAGCTTCCTCAACCTTTCCTCAGAAAACTTGCTGATACACTCTACATTCCTGGCAGGCTATTGTTTGGTTTAGGGAACATGTTGAAGAAAAAATAATGTAATTCAAATTTCTGCAAGTCACACTATAGAACTCGATATCATTAATTAACATGTATGACTAATGTCAACTGGGAAAAGAATGTTAATTCTCAAGTCCTAAAATACCTCTTGATTCAAGGACATAATATCTCAGAGTGCCAATATACCATGCTGGAGTATGATTATCTGGTGTCCTTAATTCACACTTGGGATCTTTTTCATTTTACTATAACATTTTATGATTATATATCTTTAATATAAAATCAACAATAATTATATTAACAAGTTTAAATCCATTTTTAATAATTCATTAAAAACAAAGTCAATTTTAATGGTACAATGAGGAACACCTAACCTACAGATTGAACCAACAGTACCAAGAAAGAACAGAGCTTTTATAATTACATTGTTAAAATGAAATCAAAGAAAAGTAAACTAATGAACAAGAATTAAAATTTAAATCCTAGTCAAATCATTCTTTTAAAAAAAAAAGAAAAAAGGTACATATTGCAAAGACCATAAAAATGATCATGCTGATTCTTATGTAAATATTAAAAAAAGTCTAAATTCTATAAATTGGATTTTATAATTCCACAATTCGTCAAACTCTGAGGTGTCCAATGGTGTTGATTTTAGCGTAAACATTATTTAAATCACATCATGACATTTATGTTCCATCAACATTATTTATGCTACAGCCACCATGGTTTATAATCTTGCTGGCAATATTTATATTAGCACTACTGCTATTTACAATACAGTCAACATTGTGTATAACAAGATCAATGCAATTTATATGGGAAAAATCAATGCTAAAAGCATAAAGACATGTTGGAAAAGATAAAAACATGAAAACTCAATCTTCCAATCGACAATGGGAAAACAAATATCACTATGAACTTAGAAACCTTCATGAACTTTTCTTTGACAGCACTAGAATAAGATTTGAGGCAAATTATTATAACTTGTCATACACTTAGTTTATCATGTACTATCAAATTATATCACATCTTCAAACCTAGAATTAAAAATTATAAATTATTATTTTTTAAAATGTTAACTGTATTCTTTACCCTATATCTATTTAGTAAGGGTTCAGTGTTGATTTCTTGGCTGCATTATATAAAAAACTGCCACTTCCTTGCCCTTCTTCTTTCTTCTATTCACTTTCTCACTTCACAATCTCATCAGCTCTCATGGATCAAATTATCTAACACACTGATCCAGATTTCTATCTGCAGACCCAGTCTCGCTCTTGGACTACAGTCACCTATTGGAAATGCCTTGTTAAAACTCAACATGTCCAGAGCGGACTCACTGCCCCTCTCCCCACTGTACACCTCTCTCTAACCTCCCCAGCACTGCCCAGGGAGCCAGCATCTCCTGAGTTATCCGAATTCACAACTTTCATTCATTCTAAACTCACATCCAAGTAGTTGCCAAACTTGTCATTTCTATGTCCTGAACATCTCTCAAATATATCCCCTCCTAAAACACAGGTCTGCCTCCAGGAGGCCCCAACTCAGCCAACGGCTCCCGATTCTCTCCAGGGAAAAAGGGGAAAGGCGCCAGTCAGATACTTCACAGGTGGGCTCCTCCCTGCCCCACAGCCCCAGGTACCCGCCATACGGGGACTGCTACTCCTATTTGTTAGCATTCTTACAGTACTGAGTCAGTGGAATTGATAGAGACAATAATTATCTAATTTAGCATGGTTCAGTATGATTGATCTGATGTTACAATGAGATATCATGGGCCAGAACTTGAAACAAGGGACTAAATGGAACTGAGGAGACAGTGGTTAAATCTAGTTTAGCATTGATTTAATCCTACGACAAATAATGGTTTCCTAGTGATGTAATGATTGGTGTGTACTCAGTGTGGAGGATATAAGGAGAAGCTCTCAGGGCCAGAAAGGACAAGCGCACTAGAAGCTCTCCGAGCCTTAGCCAGGATTCAGTCGAGGAGATTCAGAAGCCAGAGAAGGCAGCTTAAGCTCTCGGAACCAAGACTACAGAAGGCCTCTAAGAAAGTTAACGGGGCCCCAAGAAAAGAGACAAGACTTTGAAGGAAAAAATAAAGGGTTTGGACTTTTAACCCTGGCTGCATTTGAGGTGATTATTGAACTGAAAAGAAACCTGCTCCCAGAGCAGATTATATTTTACATCCATTCACAGCTAACTTGGCCACAACGCTCGAGGGCCATCCCACCCACCTTGCCTCTCCCACAGACACTTACTTTCTGCCTTCCTCATCCTCTGGCCTGGGAAAGCCTGGGTGCCTTTGTGTGTGCTCTTATCCCCCATTTAAGCAAGCACGCCTAGGGCAGGAGCCATCTCACAGTTAGTGCCCCGACCCTGCAGCACTGTGCTGGGCACACTGTAGGGCCCTAGATATCTTCTTACACCAGAAGCTATGGCTTCAGACCAGTCTACTCACTAGGGACAGCAAGACCCTACCTGAGCCCCTGCCTCCCACTGGGCTGAGGAGCCCCTCCGCTGACCTCGATCACTCGCTGCCCTCCACGCGTGGTCCAACCTGCCATCCTCTGGCCGAGGGCTTCTTCAGACTTTGAGCTTGCTGGGGTTGCTGTTCAGCTGTCATTTCATTGTGTCTGAGCTTTCTTAGCAAAGACATGGGAGGAGTGGGTCACTTCCTTCTCCAGCTCATACTACAGATTAGGAGACTGAGGCAAACAGGATGAAGCGACTTGGTCAGGGTCACACAGTCGGAGTGTGGGTCTTCCCGACTCCAGGCCCAGCCCTCCAGCCGCTGTGCCGCTTACCTGCCGCCTGGTCAGGGCAGTGCACTTATACACGTCTTCTCCTGCCCCGCCATAAGCAGAAACTGCCTCGCTTTTTATCTCTGTGTAGTAAGCACCCTTTTGTGTGCCTAAAATGTAACCATTTCATCACAGATACTGGCAGGTGGTAGTCCAATCTGTCCCCGGCCTACACTCCAAACTGAGCAGGTTCTACTTGGGTTTGCATTCTATGACTGATCACAGCTTTCAAAAATGTAGGAATCACCGCCAAGATAAGAAGACCTTAAGTGCAAACCCAATTACAGCATTTACAATTAATTAATACTATAAACAAATTAGAAATGATAAGCAATACAGCAGCAACACTGCTATCCGAGTCGCTGTGGGAATCTGGATTCTCCTACCTGGGTTCTTTCAGCCAGAGGATGCTCACAGGGAGTTAAGGGCTCTTTGGGCAGAGGTTCCCCAATATTGGAGGGACCATCCCCAGTAAATCCACCTCGTTGCTGGCTTTCCACAGGAAAGAGAAGGACATTTTCTTTGTCACTGTCATCTTTGGACCTCAGAGGTTCTGTGATGACTGGAACTTTGGGAGCCACTGCTGTCGATCGTGAACGGACAGGCCTCCCCCTCTGCACAGTCTCCCATCCTTCAGCATCTTTTCGTTCTGTGGAGTCAGAAAAAAAAATCAAGATTTATTTAAAACAAAAAGATATAGTAACTTTAGAAACAAATACTTTTACTCTCATCTCAGCTCTCTAAGAGATCTTCCTATGAATAGATCTGACCACCTCTCTTCTTAATGGTTAACTCTGAACTTCCAGGTTCACTCAGAAAAGATTGTTTGGTTTTCAAAAATCTTGGTTCCTCCTTCCCTTCCTTTACTCTCTGATCCAGTGCCACTGGCCTGCTGGATGTTCCTTGCACAAATCACAACATCTCACAACTCTGAGTTTTGCTAAATAATTTTTTTTTCTTTCTCTGTTTTCATCCTACCTGGTTTAGGTATCAGTACCATGTCTATATCATAAAAAAGAATTTGGTAGGATTCCTTCATTCCCTATTTTTTCAAATAGTTTATATAGTATTGGAGTTAATTGTTCTTTAAATGTTTGGTAGAATTCGCATGTAAATCCATCTGGTCCTGGGGATTTTTATGCTAAGTCCCTTGCACAAATAACTCTATCTCACAACCCTGTGGGTTTTGCTGGCTCTCTCTTGTGCGTGAAGCCGCCCTCTGCTTCCTCACTTCTCTGGTGCTCTTCAAGTGTCAGCTTTCAGCAGAAGCCTTTCCCATGCTTCCCTAACTTCTAGACTATCTCTAACATATCCCAAATGTATCCTATTGATAACATAGTTGACAGCACATTGTGACCTTCATTAAACTGTGAACTTCTTTGAAAGAATGGACTGCTTTTTGCCTTTCTTTGAACCTCTAGTACTTAGCATAGTGCCTGGAATATAATAGGTGTTTATACTAACTGCTGGGCAATTTACTTTTCAACTGGATTATATAGAGAAATGACAAACTAACAGAATGCCAAAAAAAAAAGCATAATTCTCCAAACATGGATTACCAATAACACAATCATAAACTATATAATCTCAGAAGTAAAAAGGATGTAGGACTATCTTTCCTAACCCAGAACAGGAATTATGATGACATTCAATACTGAAGTCCACAGACACTTATAGCTTAGGCAGCTCATGTTCCACTCCCCCTATACCACTGAGCTCCCAGACATCTTTTCAACAAGTCTTTAGGCAAAGACTCTCTGCTAAGTCCATGATCCTTTTAAGAAATAATAATAATAATAGCTTTTTATTTTTCAAAATACATGCAGAGATAGTTTTCAACACTTACTCTTGCAAAACATCATGTTCCAAATTTTTTCCCTCCTTTCCCTAGACAGCAAGTAATTCAATATTGGTTTACCATGTGCAATCCTTCTAAACATATTTCCACATTTGTTGTAATGCATGAGAGAAATCAGATCAAAAGGGGAAATAAAACACGAGAAAGAAAAAAAGCAGGCAAACAAACAATAACTACAAAAAAAGATGAAAATACTATGTTTTTATCTATGTTTTCAGTCTTCATATTTCTCTCTCTGGATGTGGTTAGGTCTCTCCATCACAAGTCTATTGGAACTGCTTTGAAGGAAAAGAATCACATCCATCACAGTTGATCATCGCATAATCTTCTTGTTGCTGTGAATACAATGTTCTCTTGGTTCTACTCACTTTCCTCAGCATCAGTTCACATCAATCTCTAAAGGCTTTTCTGAAATCATCCTGCTTTTTGCCTTGATCATTTCTTATAAAACAATAATATTCCATTATTTACTTACTCAGCCATTCCCCAACAGATGGGCATCCACTCAGTTTCCAGTTCTTTGCCACTACAAAAAGGGCTACTACAAATATTTTTGCACATGTGGATCTTTTCCCCTTTTTATGTTCTCTGTGGGATACAGTCATGAAAATGCAAAAATATTCTATCTCAATAGTTTGGACATATCTCATGTATAAAATAATTGCAACTATAAAATTACAAAGTCACACTTGAAATAAAGCCTAAAAAGTCATCTCGGTCAAATACACTTATTTTATGTATCAGGAAATCAAGGCTCTTAAAATTGAATTTATTTGCCCCAAGTCTCAGAGCTAATATACAGTAACTTGGAGACTCCAACTTTTGCCTATTGATAACAAGTCTAGCTTTGTGCATGCAACATTATATACTTCCTCCTATTAACAGGAACTGATTCTCCACTAGTACTTTAAAAAAATCGATGGTAAATTAATAAAGATGCACAAAATAAGAATTTTAAAAACTGGCTAAAAAGAAAATGAGTAGTACTCTGATGTTAAAAATAAAGGACTAAATTTTATTCCAACTTCTTTTACTACTATTATTAATCTTTGACTACTATTATTAATCTATTTTAAAAAGGAGAAAAACACTAATTTAAAAGCTTACTTGTGGAAAGAAATACTATTTAGAACCTGGATCTGATTCTGGATTCTGGAAAAATTTGGAAAGATTTGTATCAAATAATGAAAATAACATGAGCAGAACAAGAATAATTTACACAATAACAACACTGCAAAGACAAATAACTGTGCAGGACTGGGGAATTCCAATGGATATAATGGAACCAACAACAGATCCAGAGGACTCACAATGACACATGTATCCACCTCCTGATAGACTGCTGATGGGTTAACAATACACACTAAAGTATATGCTTTCATACTCACATATGTGTGTTTACATATATATACTTATGTCTGCACACATACACACACTCACATATATATATACACACATATGGTTAAATAGCAGAAACTTGCTTTGTTTGTACGTATGTGACAGGTTTAGTTTTTTCTTGATTTCTTAATGAGTAGGAAAGAGCAAGTGGGAAGGAGAAAATTTGGAACTGAACATAAAATATAAGTGAATTTAAAAAATATGGACAGCAAAAAAATAAAGTGAAGAAATACAAAAATATGAAAAGTAGTTAAATACAGGGTATTTGGAAGGAAGGACATTGAAAAACGGGAGATTAGAAAAGAGTTTTTTTTTTTTTTTTTTTTTAACAAGATAGTGCTTAACAGGCTGATGTTACACCTGTCAGATTGGCTAAGATGACAGGAAAAAATAATGATGAATGTTGGAGGGGATGCGGGAAAACTGGGACACTAATGCATTGTTGGTGGAGTTGTGAATGAATCCAACCATTCTGGAGAGCAATCTGGAATTATGCCCAAAAAGTTATCAAATTGTGCATACCCTTTGATCCAGCAGTGTTTCTATTGGGCTTATATCCCAAAGAAATACAAAGAAGGGAAAGGGACTTGTATGTGCCAAAATGTTTGTAGCAGCCCTATTTGTAGTGGCTAGAAACTGGAAAATGAATGGATGCCCATCAATTGGAGAATGGCTGGGTAAATTGTGGTATATGAATGTTATGGAATATTATTGCTCTGTAAGGAATGACCAACAGGATGATTACAGAGAGGACTGGCGAGACTTACATGAACTGATGCTAAGTGAAATGAGCAGAATCAGGAGATCATTATACACTTCGACAACGATATTGTATGAGGACATATTTTGATGGAAGTGGATTTCTTTGACAAAGAGACCTAACTGAGTTTCAATTGGTAAATGACGGACAGAAGCAGCTACACCCAAAGAAAGAACACTGGGAAACGAATGTGAACTATCTGCATTTTTGTTTTTCTTCCCGGGTTATTTTTACCTTCTGAATCCAATTCTCCCTGTGCAACAAGAGAACTGTTCAGTTCTGCAAACATATATTGTATCTAGGATATACTGCAACATAACTAACATATATAAAACTATTTGCCATCTAGGGGAGGGGGTGGAGGGAGGGAGGGGAAAAATCGGAACAGAAATGAGTGCAAGGGATAATGTTGTAAAAAAATTACCCTGGTATGGATTCTGTCAATATAAAGTAATTATTAAATAAAATTTAAAAAAAAAAAAAAACAGGCTGACGTTAGAAAAGCCTGGAAAGACTTACATAAACTGAAGCTGAGTGAAGTGAGCAGAACCAAGAGAATGTTGTACACGGCAAGATTAAACAATGACTGTTGGATGTGGCTCTTTTCAACAATGAGATGATTCAAGGCAATTCCAAAAGAAATAGGATGAAAGTGCCATCCACATCCAGAGAAAGAACTATGAAGACTGAATGTGGATGGAAACATAATATTTTCATTCTTTATTGTTATTGTTATTGTTGTTGTTGTTTGCTTGGATTTTCTATTCTTTGCTGTGGCTTTTTTCCCTTTTGCTTACACAATATGACAAATATGGAAATATGTTTAAAATATATTTAACCCATATTAGATTGCTTGCTATCTTAAGGAGGGGAAGATAAGAGAGGAAGGGAGGAAAATTTGGGACACAAAGTCTCAAAATTGAAGGCTGAAAACTATGTATTTAGAAAAATGAAACATTATTTAAAAAGACAAGAAGGTAGTTCTTGAATTGTAACTTGAGAAGAGAGGGACTTGGCATGGTGGAGGTAAAGAGAAACTGCACTGCAAATATAGGGAATAGCTAGTCTTGAAGAAAGAAAATGGAGCATTACATGAGTGAGGCATTGAGAGAATAGCAACCTGACTGGGTTGCAGGAAAGGGAGTTTTGTCCAATGAGCCTGGAATGATAGGTGGGGGCCAGGTCAAGTAGGACTTTAACAGCTCAACAGCTATTTTATCCGAGAGGCAAGAGGAAGCCAGAGGAATTCAGCTGAGTGAGTAGGGATGTTAATGACCACATAGAAGCTGAAAGAAAATCACTTTGGCAGCAGTGTGCACATTAGATTAGAGTGTGGCAAGAAACAATTTATTGGTTATGATAATCTGGGCAAAAGGTGGATGGACCTGAAAGCCATAGCTTTCCTAGAGGGGCAGCTAGATGGCACAATGGATAAAATACCTTGCATTTATGTACTTTGAATATATTTGTGCTTCTTCATTTTATATTTGTGCTACAGATAATACTCAGATACACAAACAGTGTGAACTTCAAAAATCATTTTTCCTATTGCTTGTTTGCTCATCTGTAAAAGGAGGATAAGAGAGTCTACTTCCAAGGTTATTATGAAAAACAAATGAGATAATACTTGAATACTTGTATAGTACTCATCAGAGTACCTTGGCAAATACCAGGTACTCCACAGATAATTGTTCCTTTTCTTCCTATCCTTCTTCCTTTTTTCTTTTCTTTACAGTCAAGTGATCCACTAAACAGGGAATTATTACTTTTTCACACAGTAGGTCCTCAATAAATGTTTGTTAATTAACCAACAAGTGATTCATATAAATGACTGATTGCTATCACTGTCACAGATTATGTTTAGTGCATCCATAGGGAAGAGGGACTCCCTAGAGAAGATAAAGCATTTCTGAAGCTCCTAATTATAAATGGCATCATTCTGCTTGCATTTAGCCCCAGAATACTTTAGAATCTGCTACATTCTATATACTCTATTACATTCATGATCAATCTAAAGACTTTCATCTAAACTACCCATACAGGAAGAATGTATTTGGAAAATGGCTGCTGTCTCAACTGTGACATAAAGCTAGAAGAACACCGCTCTGAGCTCATCAATCAGCACATACTTCTTGGACAGGCAGAGGGCAGGTCCTAGAACTAAAAGGGCAGCACATGTCCTGGATCACTATGACTGCCCTCTGAAACACAGATGCACTGTATTAGCACCAACAGTTTTCCAATTATGCTGAATTTGTCACAAAAATACTACAAAACCCAACATCCAAAGAGATGAAGCAGAGGAGCATCCAAAGTCCAATGGACAGGTATCTAGAGAAAAAAAATTCTGCAAGAAAAGCAGTTTAAAGGATTTTTATCAGAAAAGAACGTTTGGTTTAGAAAAAATGGACTAGTCATATAATAAGGAAAAGAGCTGATAGCTAGCCTGCATGGCTATCCACATGGATACCTTCACTGTGTCAACAGGATACAAAGTCCCCAATACATTGGATGGATCCTCTGTGAAAAATTTGTAGGAGATGTGGACAAGCATGGAACAGGATGAAGAGAAATAGCTAAATTGTGATATATATGAACAAACCAGATCTGGTTGAAAGATAGAGCTTTGGCAATACTATTTATTCAACTGGTAGCAAAAGTTTTGTTTGAACATCTAGATCAGACATTTACCTTGTGAATTCTAATCCCTTTTCAGTAACAGAAATTCTACAGTCTTATTTTACTATCTTCTTTATAAGAACTAAGTACTACTTTTGGGATGACCTATAATTTACTTTGGCTGTGAGGTTCCAGTGGGTACCCAACCTATAATCTCTTATCTCAGTGCTCTGCCCTCGGTCTCCACTCTCCCATCTGTGCCTGAGGACTCTTTAAGAACTCACTCAAATGCAACTCCAGCAAGAAGGACTGTGGATTCCATCAGTTATGATGATATCCCTCTTGAGATGTCACATAAAATGTTGTCTCTGCATCTTTCTAAAATACTTAAGTAATATTATGTGTTAGTCATTTGTATTAGTGTCTAAATTCCCAATTAGTCAAAAAGTCTTTGAAACAAGACTCCCTTACCCAAACTTCCCCATGCAGCAATAGGACTCTGCATACAATAAAAGTCTGTGTAGTACTCAATTTCTGAGTACGGTATAAAAATAGGGATTCAATTAATGTTAACTAAAGAAACTAAATTTCCACAAATCAGCTTCATCCTATTAAGAGGTTGAGTATATCTCACAAATTGCTGAAAAGATCAAATGAGATAACAGATACAAAGAACTTTGTAAATCATAAAGTACCATGTAAATGCCATCTTTTATTATTAGCTTTAAGCATGAGAGGACATTTTTGGTTACTTCATTAGAGTTCAATCTCAGTGGCCAAAATGGCAGAAATGCTTTCTTACTTGAGTTTCAGGGATATTTATGTAACTGGAAGCAGTGTGCTCCAGGGGAAAGGATTTGGGGTCAAAGAGCCTGGCTGTCTTCCAATTCTATGCACAACTCTGAGCAAATGAAAAATCTAACAGAGCCTGGAATATAAGCCTGTTAATTAGATGATTGTTGTAAAATTTTGCAACATTTTTATTTTGCAAATTTAGCTTTAATTAGTTTCTATCTGCCAAGTGCCAACACTGTTTCCACATTTCCTGCATTAAGTTGAAGAATTATCTCATGAAAATTAGGTTAGGCTAAGTTTCATCCCCTTGATCATTGCAGAACTTTTAATGGATTTGTTTGGGGCTTTCTGGTCAGCTTAAATTGGAAATACTGAAATTAACTTTTTCTCTTAAAAAACTAAAGACATGTTTAATTTATATTTTCACTGCCATAGATTAAGTCAAGACTGCTTTGATTTTTTTCAATTTTTCAAATTACTTACAAAGAAAAAAATTTACTAGCACAAAATGGAAGTATAACAGAATCATTTCTTAAAATTTAAACCTTTTTTTCTGATAAAGCTCTCATTTCTGAAATATATAGAGAATTGACTCTAATTTATAAGAAATTAAGCCATTCTCCAATTGATAAATGATCAAAGGATATGAACAATTTTCAGAGAATGAAATTGAAATTATTTCTACTCATATGAAAAGATGTTCCAAATCATTATTGATCAGAAAAATGCAAATTAAGACAACTCTGAGATACCACTATACACCTGTCAGATTGGTTAAGATGACAGGAAAAGATAATGAGGAATGTTGGAAGGGATGTGGGAAAACTGGGACACTGATGCATTGTTGGTGGAACTGTGAACACATCCAATCATTCTGGAGAGCAATTTAGAACTATGCTCAAAAAGTTATCAAACTGTGCACACGTTTGATCCAGCAGTGTTACTACTGGGCTTAATCCCAAAGAGATATTAAAGGGAAAGGGACCCACATGTGCAAAAATGTTTGGGGCAGCCCTTTTTGTAGTGGCCAGAAACTGGAAATTGAATGGATGCCCATCAATTGGAGAATAGTTGAGTAAATTGTGGTATATGAACGTTATGGAATATTATTGTTTTGTAAGAAATGACCAGTAGGATGATTTCAGGGAAGCCTGGAGAGGCTTACATGAATTGATGCTGAGTGAAATGAGCAGAACCAGGAGATCATTATACACTTCAACAACAATACTATATGAGAATCAATTCTGATAGAAGTGGCTGTCTTTGGCAATGAGAGGATCCAATTCAGTTTCAATTGATCAGTGATGAACAGAACCAGCTATACCCAGCGAAAGAACACTAGGAAACGAGTGTGGACTGCTTGCATTTTTGTTTTTCTTCCCAGATTATTTTTACTTTTCTAAATCGGATTTTTCTTGTGCAACAAGAGAACTGTATAAATATGTACACATATATTGTATTTAAGATATGCTTTAGCATATTTAACATGTATGAAACTGCCTGTCATCTAGGGAAGGCAGTGAAGGGAAAGAGGGGAAAAGTTGGAACAGAAGTGTTTGCAAGGTTCAATGTTGAAAAATTATCCATGCATATGTTCTGTCAATAAAAAGCTATAATAATAAAAATAAAACAAAAATAAAAATAAATAAAAAATAAAATAAAATTTAAATCTTTTGAAAATAGAAAGAAAATATGTATCAATTTTAAGTAGTATCAACAACAGCAAGATTACAAATATACTTGTAAATGTTTACATCTTAAATAAATTAAGATTGTTTTAAAGAGCACCCAATAAGGCTTATTTTTCTAAGTTTTAAAATGATGGGATCAGCCTTTCAAAATGTCCTCAAAATATATACAAAAGCAGTAAGATTTTATGCCATTATCATATTAAAACAGGAATAAATGTCTTCTTCTTTGAACTACAGTCATCAGAGTTGTTAATAGAGGACTTTTTAACAAGATATAAACTATATTGTGTCATTCAAGGTTCTTTTTAAATCTAAGAATAAGACTGGCAAAAGATTGCTTACTAAGTCTTTGTCCCAACCCCAGAAAAAGCCCAAAGATTTCATTGGATCTACCCTTCTAGTCACTTGTGTTATCTTTAATCATTTATTAATGAATGTTTGACAATAATCTTGACAATAATTAACATTAAATAAAATTATATCTATCATTTCCTCTCCATCTGCTGGGCTTATTATTCAAAGAAATTAGAATAATGTAGCAAGATAGCCATTACTTAGTTTTCACCAACTGATTCGTGATGGCTTTTCAAAAATAAAGAAGCTAGTCTACACTGAAGTCCTTTGCAATGGCCCATTTTGACCTAGAAGTGATCTTGACTTCTGGGCAATGATGACAGGACCACAAGCTCAGGCAAGTCCTATTCTCACATAAATTCCATGATTATGAGGGCCTGGAGAGAGCCTTTGTTTCATAAAAGGGCCAGCCAGTCAAAGTTTGGAGGGGCTAATCCCTAGGGGCTGGCGACCTGCTGATGAACTGTCTTGGTCACAACAAGGAGGCAGACCATCTTTTAGAAGCATGAAGGGGCGGTAATCTTTACCTGAAGAGAAAGCTTTTAAGTTTACAATTACCGAGGTCTTATCTTTACATAACTTTGTTTTCTTTGTCTCTGTCTTAGAGTTCAGTCATTGTGGAAAAAGCAGTGAATTATAATGGAAGAGACCAAGGAAATCTCAGGACATACCTGGCCCCTAATGAAAACAATTCCAGACACAGCCAGGAGGCAGAGATAGCAATTCTTTTGCTATTTCCAGGGGAAATTATTTCTAGTCCCAAAAGATTTGAGCTAACTCTGTGTCCAAGTGGACTTTTCACACAAAAAGCAAAGATGAGAAAATGCTCATTTCCTACAGGAAGAATGAGGCATCCATTATCACCTCTTCAATACCATTCTAAATTACCAAGCAACTGCTTGAAAAAAATCTGTAAAAACAGATCTTAACTTTTTAGAAAATATTTCACTAAAAAATCTTTCTGGAATCAAATTCCTTTTGAAAAGGACAATAACATTTCAATTTATTTGTACACTCTGGTAATCCTGATGACATGAAGAAAACAGATATTTAAAAGAATATTTTTATTAAACCAAAATAGTAACCAACAGCATATATGTTTCCTTAGATCTAGTATATAAATGTATATGCTGCCTTCTGACTTGACTAGCTAACAGTTTTTAATTCAGAATGAAAATCCTAAAGGAATTTTGAGCTGATAAAAGAAATCATTCTACTTAGAACTTTGTATAGCTTGTTTGGAACTAGAATAAACTGTTAGGCATTCCTAAAACACTGAAAATAAATTATGCTTGTATTCCTTAGCTTGTTTTTACCATTTTAGTGAAGGCTACTATTACGTAGATAGTTGTGTGTGTGAGTACCAAGTATAAAGAGATCATATATCAAATCCTACATCACTTACCATTTCTCCGAGAGGACTTCTGCACTGAGACAGGTGGGCAGCTTTGTGCAGGTGCTGTATTTGGAGGTGTAGCATTCACTGAATGGTTCGCTTTCACTTTGTCGGCCCAACTTACACCTGCTGGAGCCAGCCGAGTGGCAGTAATTGCCCCAGATGGACCCCTAGAGAAACAATGATTAGATTAAGAATTTATATAGAAGAGTCCTGATTTTTAAAGTTCCTAAAACAAATAGGAAAAAAATCATAGTGGATTTGGTCAAATATGCACCACCTATTCTCTTAGTTGGTTATTAATTTTTAAAAAAACACATATAGTAAAATTCCATCTGAATTTTAGGAAGAAGGAACAAGAGTAATGTGTTATGGTTTCTTTTGTTGAAGAAAGATATACTACTACATAATTCAATGCACTGGCAGTGCATGGATGGCAACAAACAAACCTGACTCCACAATATAATTAAGCCCTAAAGTGAAGTTACTCTATATACACATTTGAGATAATTTTTTTCTTTATTTTTCACTCATTCATTTATTCATTCACTCAAATATACAAGTGTTTGATAATGTTAAAAGAGCCATAGAAATCTAGAAAGAGATAAACCTAACTATAATGTAAAATAAAATGTAAATATGCTAAAGAAATAAAAGCAAACCTTTGCAAGAATGTGAAAGATGGAGAAACCATAGGATATGCACCTAGAAAGGACATCAGATGTAATCCATTCTAGGTCCCTTAGTTTAGTTATAAACCAGGAAACAACCCAAATAGAAGAGTTCTCCACAGAGGGGTGACCAGGACGATTATGGGACCAGAAATCATGCCATCCCAGAAACCACTAAAAGAACAGGGAAAGAACAGAAGACTTGGGGAATTGTGATCAAGACCTTGGGAATAGTTAAAGGGTTATCAGGAAAATAAGAGTCCAGACCTTTTCTGTTTGGCCCTCAGGACAGCACCAGAAATAACAGACAGAAACTGCAGAGAAGCAGATTTCTGCTCAATATATGGTATGGCATCCTAACAAGAAAGTCCTCTCAAAAAGGAATGAAACACCTTTAGAGGGCACGAGTTATTCATCACTGGGGGTCTTCATGACCATTGTGGATGTTGTAAAGGAGATTGCTGCTCAGGTCTGGTGTAGACTGGAATCTCTCTGAAGGTCCATCTGGCTGGAAAGTTTATGTGTCTCACTTGTTAATCAAGGAAACATTTCCCTCTAGTTACACCCTTTGGGTTAACAGTAGTGAGAGGTTGAAAACCAGAAGAAGAAAGTTCACTGAGAACATAATAAAAGAGAACAGGTGGAGAGATTAGGGAGAGTGGCTAGAAAAGACTCAAGGAAGAGAGAAAATATTAACTGTCTTCAAGAACTGGGAATGTCACCATGTAGTAGGGGATATGATTTATTCTGTTTGGGCCCGACAGGTGATTCTAGATAGACAGCAAGGAATAGAAGCTTCAGAGGCAGCATACAGTTTGACCTAAGAAAGGTGTCTAAAAGCTAAATGGGCTAAAGAGGGCCTAGATGACCACCTCTTTGTGGTGTTGGGGAGCAGACAGCTGTTCTGGGAGAGACTAGGCTAGGTGACTTGCTCCCAGGCAGAGAGGGAGGACTTCCTGGAATACTTCTAGGGGCATCTGTAATGGGCTGAGGCTTGCGTTGATGCACTGAGGTCCCAAGCACGTGAGGCTAAATAGTAATTGGACCATACTCTATTAATATAAAAGCTTGGAGAAAGAATGGCCCCTACCCACTCTTTGGGCAAGTCCTAATGTGTTGTATAGGAAATGACAATTTTGGTGGGTGGAGGAGAGGGAGTGGAAAGGGAAGCGGAAGGAGAGACTGCGGGCTGGCGTCTTGTTGTAACTGCTCACATTGCTATTGCGACCCCCCCCCCTTTACCTCCGATCCCCTTTCACCTGCAATCCCCCTTCACCTCTGCTGGCTGGCTTCCTGTCGCAGCTGCCCATATTGCTATTGCAATCCTTCTTCACCTCTACTGAGAATGAAGACTGAAGATTTTCCCCTTAACCTGAATTCCTGATTTCGGCTGATTTTAAATACACGGTCATCACATTTGGCGCCCAAGTGTGGGAACCAAGGACCTTACTTTCACTGAAGGAACTTAGGTAAGTGTAATAGACAAACAGGGAACCTATTTTCTTAAAGACTAAACTAGTAACTTTTTGGCTGAAATGGGACAGATCCTAGGTAAAGATTCTCCATTCCCCACCCCTATTCCCCCCCCCCCCAGCCCCACCCAGGAGTGGCGCTACAGAAAGGATGCTTAAGCTGATAGAAGATCAAGGGCTACTTATAACTTGGGAACAGAAGCTAGACTTCTGGGTACATTAAAACGCATCTCCCCTTGGTTCTTAGAGGAAGAGCAAATCTCTTCACTTAATTGGACATTAATTGGGCAACAGCTCTCTGCATATTACAAGGAAAACGGTCCTCATTCAATTTCCATCGAGGCATTCTATTTATACAATATGATACAGTTGGCCTTAAGATACTGTATAAGTTCTAGAAGAAAAGGAAAAGGCTCTAGGAATAGCCAAATGGGGAAGCCTGAGATAAAGGAGGAAGACAATGAACAGATTAATGACCATATCCCCACAGGGCATGGAGACTTAAGTGAGGCTCAAGGGTGTGATGAATCTGAGGCAGCTTCAGCCCCACCTAAGGAGCAGGTAATTGACTCTCCTCCATCAATTCCACCCTCCGGAATAGAGGGAGGAGGAGTAGTGGGAGGGGGAGAGTGACAGCACCAGCACCTCCCCCCCAGCGTCCAGCCGCTCCTATGACTACATTGCAAAAGGGACTAATTAAGGTCAAAGCGGAAGGGAGAAATGTATTGGAATTTCAACATCACATTTTTCCTGTCATTGAACAGGTCAAGAAAGTAGAAAATATGTTCCTTTTGATGTAGAAATCCTCAAAGACCTGAAAAAGGCTTGCACTCTTTATGGGGCTACATCAGCTTATGTTAAGATGCTATTACAGAATTTGGCTTTTGAAATCTTGACCCCTAATGACTGGAAATCTATAGCAAAGATATGCCTAGAACCTGGACAAAACTACTTGTGGCTTTCTGAATATAGTGAGCTCTGTAGGATACAAGCCCAGCAAAATAGTCAAAGTGGAGTTCATGCTGCAATCACCTGTGACCTGCTAACAGGTGTAGGTTCCTATGCAGACATCGCAGTACAGATTAATTATTCCATAGCAGCATATGAGCAAATTGCTGCTAATGCTATCAAAGCATGGGCTTCTCTCCACAATAAAGACGACAAGGGTGGGGCCTTCACAAAAATAACACAAGGGCCAAATGAACCCTTTGCTGACTTTGTGGGACGTTTGCAAACAGCTATCACAAGAACAAATGAGGAAAATGCAGTAACAGACATTTTGATAAGGCAACTTGCTAAGGAAAATGCTAATGAGGTTTGCAGAAGAATTATATACTAAGACTGCGCAAGGATGCTCCTTTAGAGGAGCTCATAAGATGCTGTACCACAGTGGGCGCAAATGCCTTTTATAGCCAGGCTATGATGCAGACTTCCCAAAATCCAAACATGGGAAGACAGAATCCCTCCTGGCAAGGGACTTCCAGAGAGACTCGTAGATGCTTTCAGTGTGGAAAAGTTGGACATTTGAGAGCTCATTGTAGATATGGAGATAGAATGAGAAGACAGGGTGAGAGAATAAAACCCCAAACCCCATGTCCAAAATGTAACCGAGGCTTTCACTGAGCTTCTGAATGTAGATTGACCCAGGGAAATGAGAAGCAGGGCCCAGCTCCAAGGTCAAAAGATAAGGTAAGGCATGATAGCAACTGAGGTTACACCCAGAGACACTTTAGAAATTCAGGACTCTGATGTCATTAACTAACAGAAAAGCAATCAGGAAAAGCATTGTAAAGTTGGGGAGGTTACAGGCCTTTTAACACAACAGGGCAGCATCCAGTGCAAACAGCTCCACTATCTTTAGATAATCGCCAGGTGATGTGGAGAGATTCAGAAAGTGGTAAATAGAAGGGAATTAGATAGGTTAACTGCTTGGGGAAGAGGGTTTGCTTGTATTTTTACAGGAGAAGGAATCAGATGGGTGCCAATGAGCCGTATTCATCTTGTCCATCTCAGAGAGACGGAGCAAGACCCTTGAAATGAAGGAGAAGACCCAAGAAATATCGGGTGGTTCTGTTGCTGATTGTGTTCCCCATTGAAAGAGCGTGGCAGTTATGGCGTTTGACTCATGGACATAGAAAATTGTTGGACTTCAAAACCCACAGGAATCATTGGATTCTCTGAGACATAAGATTGTTGTAGGACTTGGAAACCCTCAGGAATCATTAGATTCTCTGAGACATAAGACTTGAAAGCCCTCAGGAATCATTGGATTTTCTGAGAAATTAAAAGACTGTTACAGGACTTCAAAATCTGCTGGAATCATTGGATTCCCTAACACATAAAAAGACTTTTGCAGGACTTCAAAAACTTGGGGGGATCACTAGATTCCCTGACATGTGAAGCAATGGACAATAGATTGGTTTTGGACTATCTCTTGGCTGCTGAAGAAGGCGTATGTGTGACTGCTGTTTACATACCTTCCTTCTAGGACTTCTGGCAATTTTTTACAACACAATGTTGATATATATTGTTTGTTATACTGTTACTTGTGTGTACAATTCATGTTTGTTACACCACATCAAGTCTGCACTGACTGAGGGGGGAGTCATCACTAATAGCCTCTGCATTGTTGCTATAACATTGTTGCTGTGTAATACCACCCACGCTGATGGGTTTGTGCATAATAAGACCCTTCAGCCCAGAAACCCGCTAGCAACCCCACTTCCTTTTGGTGCTTTTCATCTCCCTTCCTGAGAAGTCAGGGAGGGCGTGATCACCTCCTTTTTGGTGCTTTCACCTCCTTTCCAGAGGAGTCAGGGATGGCATGACCACCTGTGTTCTAAAACAAAAGAAAGCGGGAGGCAGCCAAGCACTGATGGAAGAACAGGATTTCAAAAAGTAGAAAATGGAAAGGAAGAAGAGTCACAGAATCACTAAATATTAGAGTTGGAAGGGGTCACTGAGTCCACTTTAACCATGAGCAAGAATTTGCACTACAATGTCTCCAACAAGAAGTCAGAAAGCCTCTTCTTGAAGACCCATTGCAATAAAAAATCCACTGCATGTAAGGGCAAATCATCCCCTCTGGGACTGCTCTATATTCGGGGAAGTTCTTTATACTTGAGTAACCTCTGCCTCTAGAAAAAATATAATCATGCTTCTGGGTCTGTCTTCTGGAGACAAACAAAATAAGTCTAATGTCTCTTAGTACTTACATTCCAGCATTTCGATGGCCATGAGACTTCATCAAGGCAGGCATTCCCTCCAATCATGTGGCTCACGGTCCATCCATACCAAGTCACCTTATGTGACCCTCTTCTGCATTTTACTAAAAATTCCTCATGGGGTTCTATTCAACGCACTAGGTTTAAACTTGTGCTTATTACCCTAAATCTTGGCACACAGAATACTCTTGATAAAGGCAATGACTTTGAAGTCACCCTCCACTCTTCGTTCCCATTCACCAACTGTTCATTTCCTAGTAGCTGAAGAGTCCTGTCAAATCTATCATCATGTTTTTTTGTTTTTTTTTTTCATTTGTCCCTTAATTTCTACTCATGCAGCTGTGCTCAGACTCTCAGCAGCTCTTACCTGGACAATTAACAATTATTTCCACCTTCCTCTCCCTGCATCTAGTGCTTCAACCTCTTCAATTCATCCTACAGGAGCCTTACCACTGCCAAATGTTAATGGATTACACTGCCTTCCCACTGGTATCCTTGGTCATACAATCATCCAATGACATTCTCAAGCACGACTGTAATTGTACCACTCCTCATTTGCAGGTGATCACAAGCTGCCTTCAAATGATGCTCAACTTCATCTCTTTGGAGACTGCATTATTCTCTGACTCAAAACTATACATCACTAGCCAAAGAAAGAAAGAGCAACTTCTGTTTGTAAGGTCATTACATACATGCATACATACATATATATATATATATATATATGTATATATGTATATATACATGTGTGTGTATGTGTGTGTGTGTATACTTTCCCCAAAGAAATGCAACCTAAATTCATTCTTTGCCTTTAATTCCAGGCCTGGTTTTCTGTTCATTTGAACTTTCTGCACCAAATAGATAAGTTAATGGACAAGGCTATCTATTGAATTGTACAGTATAATTGATGCAATATTCAGACAATCTTCATCCATTTGGTTTTTCCTGCATACAGTTAGGCCAAATTATCGTGAATAATTCTGAATCCTAGTTAAGGGGCTTTTTAATGTTTCAAAGCTTGATATAGTTAACCCAATGTCAAACAGAACAGAACTGACAGTCCAGGACAGACTTACTACAAGGTCAGAAGATCACAGATATAAAAACATGAGGGTCCCTTAGAGGTTCATAATGATGAACCCACTATACCCCCATTTCATACATCAGGAAACTGAGCCATTGTATTTAGGTGGAAAGAACCATGTACATAAATAAGCAAATACAAATACAAAATAAAAAAGCAGATACAAAATGGGAGAAGACCCAAGATCCTCCTGGCTTGACCCTGTGCCTACCCCTGAGCCCTTCCATATTCCTAGGCATTATCATCTGATTTGCTCCTAACACCTAAGGACTTTGCTTTCAACTCTGTGCCCGAATTCATAGGACTTCCAGACATTCCCAATCTTCCAGAGACCGTGTCATTTATTTCTATGCTCAATGTAGTGCTCGGCACATGAGAAGAGTTTCTTTCTTCCCTTTGAATCCCAGTAGAAGAGTTCAGCAGGGAAGAAGAGAGATTCTGCAAGATAGAGGGGAGGAAAGCAGACCCCTTATATCCCCCCACTCTGCATGGGAAGTCCCAAGGCTCTGATTGCAGCCTTTTCCTCCTCTCTCTATACTATTTTAGGTGATATCAGAGAACTCCCAGAGTCCTCTATCCATCCTTCAGCCTCACGCATTTATCTCAAACACATCATACACAAACTGCTCCTCCCCTTAACCACTTGACTGCTGGCAGAGACTCTCTCCTTCCACTCACCCAGGTTTAAACTTGTGCTTATTACCCTAAACCTTGGTACACAGAATACACTTAATAAAGGCAATGACTTTGAAGTCACCCTCCACTCTCTGTTCCCATTCACCAACTGTTCGTTTCCTATTAGCTAAAGAGTCCTGTCAAATCTACTATCATGTTTGTATTTTTTTAATTTGTCATTTAATTTCTACTCATGCAGCTGAGCTCAGACTCTCAGCAACTCTTACCTGGACAATTAACAATTATTTCCACCTTCCTCTCCCTGCATCTAGCGCTTCAACCTCTCCAATCCATTCTACTAAATTGTTATTCCTAAAATACAAGTCCTAACTATATCAGTCCTGCTAAAAAAGAAAAAAAAAGTTTCTGTACTGCCTCTAGAAGAAAAGTCTCCTCATTCTTTACTGGCGGCTAGAAAGGTTCAGTGGATAGAGGTCTAGACTTGGAATCAAGAAGGCCTGAATTCAAATCCAGTCTCAGACACTTCCTAGCTGAGACTCTGAGCAAGTCAGTTTACTCCCCTCTGTCTGAGTTTCCTCAGCTGTAAAATGTGTATAGAAGAGCATCTCCCTTCCAGGGCTGTTAACTGTAAACACTTTACAAACCTTAAAGTACTTGCATTTATAGATGCAAGTGTTTCTAGGGTGATTACATATTTTTTCCTCATCAAACATGTCTAGTCAAATTAGCCTATCTGCTGCTTCTCATACAACCTTGTCCTCCGAGCCTTTAAGGGACTGTCCAGAATACCTGGAAGGCATCCCCTTCTCATCTCCACCTCAGGAATCACCACCCGCCTCCAAGATGCAGCTCAAGAGCTGCCCCATCTAGGAGGCCTTACTGGACCCTTCCCCATTATTTGTGCCTCCCCATTTTAAAACAGCTTTCCATGTGGTTTGCGTATTTTTTGTATTTCCTTCTCTGTATAGAGTATAAGCTCCTTGGAGAGCAAAGACTGTTCCCCTAGGAGAGACTTAAATGCTTGTGGAACAGCACCGAGTGACTGTGCCAGATGCGCTGACAAAGTCCAGGCATAATATTGCTCTGGGATTCCTCTGAACTATGGGGTCAGCAATCCTGGGAGAACAGGAAATGATGCAAGTTTGGCCTGTCTCTTCCTGAGGACTCTGAGAACCTCTGAGAACCATGCGGGATGCTTTTTCTGGGTTCAAAAGCCCTCTTTCTAAAAAATAAGTAGAAAAGATAAAGGGGCCCAGGAGGAGAGTCTGCGACATCCACAGGCTGGCAAGGATTTGGTTCCTGTGCCCAGAGCAGGAGGCATAGGGAGAGGACGGAGCCAGAACAAGGAAGCCCAGGCAGCAGTACGAGGCGTGCTGGGCTGTGCTCCTCCAGGACAACACGGCTCCGCCTGAACCTGAGGACTGGAGAAGGAAGTAGCAAGGCCAGTTAGGAAGCCAGGAGACAGTAACAGGAGCAGGAAGAACAGATATGACTTGTTTTTGTTCATTTCACTTCTTTCCTATTCTAGCGATTATAATTAAACTTGTGATCCCTCAGAGACAATCATTTTTCCAATACAAATATCAATGTAATTGCTCAAAACAGAAACCAGAAGAATTTGTATTGTAATAACAAAACATATCTATGTCCCATCTCTTGTGAAGAACGGGTCTAACACTGATTCAGTCCAAACAAGGAAACCCTTAAAAACACAATTTAAAGTGAACTTGGAAATCATGAAGGGCCATTTGAAGTACCTATTTTCCAATGAAAATTTAAATGACTGTTTTGATCATTTAATGACAAGCTCTCTTACATAACCTCACTACAGTAAATAAATACTTCTTAAGTATTATTCTGTCCAGGAAACCGTGTCAGCTATGCTAGGTATGTCCATTACAAGGCTGGAATTATACATTCAATGCAGATTTCCCAACTCTTCTATAAAATAATTATTCATGGGGCAGCTAGGTGGCACAGTGGATAGAGCACCAAACCTGAAGTCAGGAGGACCGGAGTTCAAATTTGACCTTAGACACTTAACACTTCCTAATTGTATGACTCTGGGAAAGTCACTTAACCCCAATTGCCTCAGCAATAAAAAAATAAAAAAATAAAATAAAATTATTTTTAAATAAAAAATATATTTAATAAAATATTATTAATAATAATGTATTATTCATGTCTCCCATTTTCTTTAAAAAATTATTTTAAACTACTAAAGTCTCCCACTAAAATCCTACTCCCATACCAAAATATGACTTGCAATTAGTCTTAGTTCTCAAATACTATGTCAATCTCTGGCAAATTTTCCAAAGAGGAAAGGCTTCAAGTTAAGAGTCCATTAATAGACACCATGCCTGCTATTTAAGAGTTAGCCTGAATATTAAAAAATTTATTACCAGAAATTTGGCTACCAAATAATGGGTAAATTGTTGTTTCTTAGCTAAAATGACCCATGAAACAAAACATGTCATGGTTATGACAAAGGTCAAGATATATACCAAATTTAAATAAGTTAAAATGAATTAAATATATTAGGCAAGACAAAATATATAAACTACAACCCGTCCTTTTTCAATGAGCTGTCAGTCCCCACTAACAATAAGATGGCAAAAGGAAATATACAAAAGTAGAGGCAGGGACTGATTCTCTCTCTCTCATATAAAAATACAAATATCACATATGTGTGTAAACATATATATAAATACCAAAAATCATTTAAGCAAACACACAATCCTCTTCAATAACTGAGACACAAGCACTAACAAAGGTTACACTGAGAGAACACAAGCCCATTGGCAAACTCTCCCAGGCAGAAGGCAGCATGCATCAAACACCCTCGTACAACTCCAAAAAGTAGCTGAGGGGAGAATGAGACCCCCAAGGCCAGGCCACAGGGAGGGAGCACTCAGATGACATTCACATGACAACACATGGATGCTCATTGGTTAGGATCATGGAACCTCCATGTCTGGATCCAAAGTTCTGTGCAAGGAACTGGTTCTGGGGCAGTAGAAGATGAAGCTGATGGAGAATGAGGAGACAATGGAGCCATCCCCCCTGTCAGTCACAGTCTCTGCTGCAAGGAAGGGTTAATGGAGAGGCGGAGGCATAAATAGAAATGACTGTGATGTGGAACAACAACAAAGAACACATGAAATGCTGGAGGGGGAAGGGGGGGGAGGGTTCCTAAAATAAACTAGGCAGCAATTACTGACTCCTGCACTTTCTTGTTCTCCTCTGTGACATCGTTCTTAGAATAGAGCACACAAGAATTAAGCGCTCCCATGAGGAAAACAAAAAGGAAGCTGGAAATGAGGACGCTGCTGAGTGAGAGTAAGGTGCTTGTCCCAGTGCCTAGCACACAGTAGGTGCTTAATAAATGGGAGGGAGATAAATGGCACTACCTATATGGCAGGTACAGTGCTAAGTGTTTTAGAAATATTACCTCATTTAATCCCCACAACACAACCCTGAAAAATGGAGCTGTTATCATCTCCATTTTATGGTTGAAGAAATGGAGGCAAACAGAGGTTTTGCCCAGGGTCACCTGGAGAGTAAGTACTAGAGGCTAGATTTGCATTCAGGCTTCTCGATTCTAAGCCCAGCTCTTTCCCCCCAAATCTGACCCTTTTCCTCATAGTCACACAAGCTCACAATCTAGCCGTCATTCTCAACTTCTTGCTTTCTCCTGCATAGCCAATCAATTGCCAAGTACTATTGATTTTACCTTTTTAATCTCCCTCAAATTTGCTCCCTTCTCTCTCCCAACACCTTCACCACCCTGGTCCTGATTCTTAATTACAGAAATAATCTTCTAGTTCATCTCTGAATCTCAAGGCTCTCGAGACCAACTCCCACTCTGCTGACTAACTGGCGATGTCCTAAAGGTGCCTATCACTTTCCCTGCCCCACTTCCAATAAATCTTGGGGCTTTCTATGACGCCCGGGATCTACTGCTTGCCCAGAACTCTCGGCCTCCTGGCTTCCCTGACTTCATGCAGCTCCAGCTAAGTCTCGCCGTCTACAGGAAGCTTTGCTGACAGCCCTGAATGCCGCCACCCTCTGGGCTGATGAGCCCCAGACTGTCCTGTCTCTCTCTGCTTGTGCTTGGCTGCTGCATGTGTCTCCCTCACCGCGAGCTCCCTGAGAGCAAGGGCCACGTCTTGCCTTTCTTTGTGTCCCCAGCGCTTAGCACCATGTAGTAAATGCTGTTGGCTTGATTGATGGTGCAAAAAACAATGCACAATTTGGTGAGAGGTGGAAGCCTAGAGATAATCCTGTCCAATGGTGGACTAAGTACTGATCTGGGGCAGAAGGGTCAGAGGGGAGAGCTGAAGTGTAGTCAAGAGGGACCATCCCCCCAAACCCAGGATTAGAGATGCTTACACTAATACTTCTCATTAAAAAAAGTGAATTAGCAAAGAAGAAAGAACCCAACCACAGAAATTTATCATGGGACTAGGGAAGACCAGCGCTCACCTTCAGAGGACGCTGAAGTAAAAAAATATTTCTTCTACCCCAAAAAGTAATGTGAAATGGCTCCCTGCCCAGAAAGAATTTACAGAAAAACTCAAAAAAAATTTTTTTTTAATTTAAGTGAGACATACTGAGAAAAAAATAAAAAGTCATTCAAGAAAAATAAGAAGATTATGAAAATAAAAGTGGAACCAACCAGAAAAGGAGATACAGTCTCAGAGAAGAAAATAATTCTTTGAAAATTAGAATTGGGCAAGGGGAAACCAATGAAGCTATATAAGAGACCAAGAAATAGCAAAATAGAATATAAAGAGTGAAAAAAATAGACCATAATGTGAAACATAAGAAAAACAATAGATCTAGAGAACAGATCAAGAAGAGAAAATATAAAAATAATTGGACTATCTGAAAACTATAACCAAAAAAAAAAACAAAAAAACCTTGACACAATAATACAAGAAATAATCCAAGAAATTGTCCTGGAGTGATAGAATAGTAGGAGAAAGTAGAAATAGAAAAACAGAATCCATTGATCACCACTTCAAAGAGTTCCTATGTAGAAAATACATAGGAATATTACTGCCAAATTTTGAAACCCCCCAGATCAAAGAGAAAATTTTGCAAGAAATAAGAAAAAAAAACAATTAAAATATGCTGGACCTACAATTAAAATTGTATGGGACTTAGCCACCATAATAAAAGACCTCAGGTTCTGGAATCATATTTATTGGCAACCAAAAGTAGGCACTATGGCTAAAAATATCATATCCAGTAAAATTTTCTATAATATTAAATGAAAAAAAATGGACATTCAACAAACTTGCAGATTTTTAGGACTTTCTTTCAACCAAACCTGAACTCAATGGACAATTTAACATATAAGAGTCAATATCAAAGATCAATTTCAAGGAACTCAACATGGACAAATTGTTTATGTTTTTTACATGGAAATATATACCATATGTTCAAGATTGACATCAGCAACTGGATAGCTCAAAAGAGAGACTGGGGCAGAATTAAGATAAAATACTAATTATGTCATATAAATGAGGTGCAGAGAACGAACAAACATAGAGACATTAGAGGGGAGAGGGGACCCTTTGATTCTGAAAATCTACTCATCAAAAATAGGTTAAATAGGCAACACTACATATACACTATGAAGCATTATAGTACTCTTCAAAATCTATAAAGAAAGAAGGGGGGAGGGATGGATGGAGGAGAAAGCAAAGGGTGAGGGGAGAAAACAAAGGAGGGATCCCAAGAGTGGGGGGGGAGGTGAAATAGTAGCAAAGCAAGTTAAGAAGCAGGATTAAAGCAAAGAGTTAGGGACAAGGACAATATCTCTGTATGTATTGGCATACATACATGTATATATCTATATATGTATACATAAAAGTATCCTTACTTAACTATAGCCTATTTGGCAGAGGTGGGGGGAATGAAAAGAGGAAAAAAGAATAAAGTAAAAGAAACGTATATAGCAAAGAACAAAAGAACAATCTACAAGAAAATGAAGAAAAGACGGACACTCATGAATATAATTTCTTCTATTATTATATCTTTCTTGAATTGGTAATTTATTGTTATATATTTTGAATCCTCCCTGATGTTCTGTAGGGCATGATAATGTATTATTTTGTTACATTATGTTATATTTGCCTTTCTTTGTTGTCTGTCTTTTAAAAATTATTTTCTGTAATAAAATAAAAAATAATTCATCAATAAAAATATATAAAATATTAAAAAATATGAACATAATAAATGTTTTACTCACACATGGGGAAGTTACGTGATGCTATGGATAGACTGATGGATCAAAATTAGGAAGACCAGTTCAAATATAGCCTCAGGTATTTACTAGCTGTGGAATCTAAGTAAGTAATCCTCTGTCTGCCTCAGTTTCCGCATCCATAAAATGGGAATAACATTCCCTGCCTAAATTGTTGTTGTGAACAACAAGCAAGGTAATATTTGTAAAGTGCTTAGTACAATGCTTGGCATAGAGTAAAACTTAACATATGCTTATTCCCTTCCCTCCATGGAACATTACAACCTCAGAAAAAGTAAAATTACAGATAGCATAAAGGGTAAGGGAAAGGGGAACAGTTAGCAGAGACAGTGTTATGCTAATTAAGTGTTATGTTATGTTAATAATGAAAAATGAATGTCCATTAAAAGAGAGGCCCTGGAAATAACCTCAGAATGAAGCTTGGAGACTGTTACCTTGAGTGATCTACATTTTTTAATGCTAATCCAACAAAAACAAAGCATCTGACACGTTGGGAGGACACATGAATTCATTGCGTGGAATGCCCAGGAATAGATCCTCACAGTTTTGAAAGATTCTTTCCATCTTACCCAAAATTTAAGCTTCTTCGAGCATTTGATGTGACATTGATTCTATCTGTTGATGGGCTGGGAATTACATGACGTCCTGGAGACATTTTCTTTACTTCCCATGCCAATGAAGTGGGTCTGCAATTCAAGAAAAAAATTAATGCATTAAAAATGAAAATGTAATATTTTAGCTGCATTTTCATAGGTCAAAATATGACCATAATTTAAACTATCTCTGAAATGCTGTTCAAGTTGCTGTTTGGTGGCAAAGAATTGGAAACTGAAGGGATGCCCATCAATTGGGGAATGGCTAAACAAATTATGCTATGTAAAGCAGAAAGTGCACAACAGTAAACAGAAGAAAACCTACAAAGAAGCAATGATGAACAATTCTGAATACAATATGTAGCATTTATTACATATTTTTTTTTGAAAAAGAAATTCATTGTTCCACGTTTTGAATTGTCTCATATTCTACTGAGCATGTGACAACGTTTTTTCTTTTTCTATTTTTTGTTTTCTATTTTGTATTTAAGTTTTAAATAAATATATTTAAGAAAGAAAAAAATTGTGGTATGTGATTATGATGGAATGCTATTGTACTCTAAGAAATGATGAGCAGGATACTCTCAGAAAAACCCGGAAATACTTCCATGAGCTGACGCAAAATGACATGTACTGTGTACAGAGTAACTGCAAAATGATCAGCTATGAATGATAGTTATTCTCAGTAACACAATGATCTGAGACAACTCTAAAGGACTCATGATGAAAAATGCTATCCAATACCCAAAGAAATGAAGGTGTCTCTGAATACAGCTTGAAGCATACTTTTATAACTTTCTTTATTTTTCTTGAGGTTTTTTTTTTGGGGGGGATGTGGAGCTTTGCCTATGTTTTATTTCACAAATGATTCTTATGGAAAACTGTTTTGCATGACTACACATGTATAACTTGTATCAAATTGCTTGCCTTCTCAATGAAGAAGTAGGGAAAGAGGAAGGGAGAGAATTTGGAACTCAAAGTTTTACTGAGGAAAAATGAAACACTAAAGGGCTCCCAACAAATTCTGCTCAATAGGAAGTTTAGCAGGATACTTCTGAAAAACAGATGTCTAGCCTCATGTTCTAAGGCAGATCTATTCCTGGTAATAGCTAAGAACTAGCATCTAATAGACTGCTTTATGATTTGTGATATGTTTTACACATAGTATCTCCTTTGCCTCTATTACAGCATGCCTAGGGAATCATGACTATAGGAATTAAGAGAATATCTGGCCCTCCACTCTCAATCGGGTAGGCCTTTTCTGACCTGGATTTCTACAAGCCACTCACTATCCTACTCTCGTTTTTACAATTAGTAAAACATCCCATCTGTCAAATAAACGGAAAGGATATTATACTGAAAAGCGTTCCCTCGGCACTGAAGTCTAGATGATACGATACCATATTAGAAGGTTTCCAGAATTTCTAGCTAGAAATTTTCAGAATGCTTACAGGTTCACGTCTTAGATCCAAGTGGGCCATCTTAGAAGAATATGGAGTCAAGTTCAGTTGCAAATCTTCACAACCAAAAATGATATTACTAACTGTGTTAGGCCAGAGTATCATTACCTGCTTTGAGCATCTGCCTTCTCCAATTTTTCTTGAAGCTGTATCCAATCAATTAGTGCTTTAAAATCTCTTACGTAGTTATCCAACATCATCAGTACCTCCTGATTAGGGAAGAAAACATTTCTTATTTGAGAAGAACAAAAATCCAAGGAAGAACCAATTGTTAAATCATACTTCTGGGGAACCAAACTTTTTTTTTGTATTATCCTTTCATGCAGGGTACTAACATATCCTTCCAGAATTTGCCTATTTAGCAGCTATAGGGAATTGGGAATCTTCGGAGGAAGAGTTTAGAGAACATATGGTATCAATGTTGTTCTGTTTTAAAACCTTTCAAAATGATCATTCAAGCTCAACGGATGCAGGCAAAGATCTTATCTGTAGACAATGACCATGGGCAAGTCCAAAGGTATACTTGTTGGGTGCAAGTGAATTCAGTAGGATTTTCAATAATTATGGCTCCTTGAAGGAAAGCACTGATATAGGCCCAATTGCTAATTAACTATTTTTAAATTACAACTTTCTGAAGTAAGATTTGAGAGATTCTAATTATTAAATTACATTACTCTTGATTGAAAATCCCACAGAAGTTAATTTGATCTCTATCCAATTCAGAAAGTATAAACCTGGAGAACTAACTAGACTGGTGAAAACAAAATTGCCAGCTACATTTGAATATAAAATATCCATTAACAATTGTATGTAAACTGGCTATCATGAAAATATGTTTTACAGGACTTCATATGCATAATGAGTACCCAATATCTTGACTAATCAATAGATAGGAAGGAGTGGAAGGAAGGAGAGAGAGAGAGAATTTGGAGCCAAGAGAAAGAGCTCTTCCCTTGGAAGCTGAGGTGTTCCCTACCCAGATTTCCATCTAGGCTTAGAGTGAGTCTCAAATGAGATAAATGATAGAAAGCTCTGGTGAGTCGTGTGTGCGAATCAGAGAGTGTCCTTAAGCTCTCCTCCTCAGTCTCATCCTTTCCCCTTCAAAGTGGACTCTGGGCAGAGCACAATGTCTCTGTGGGCCTCTAGGTTTCTCCACTTGAACTGAAAAGAGGCTGGAGGTCAGGAGACTGCCACATACGTCCTGTGTGATGGTGCCTGTCAACCTGGGAGCTTCGGTTCAAGGCTTAACTGCCATTTACTCTGCCATATACCTTGGCATTCAAGGTGCCCTGTCATGAACAGCTAAAGCCTTTGGCTGAAGTAGCTCAGTCTCTCTATGCACTGACTTAGGGCTAGTCTCAAAAACACTACAGAGCCAAATAAATATAAATGGCATTGCGACATCTTTTATTCAGGAAGCCCTGACTGCTTTTATTTTAGTAAAACAAAAAGTCAAGAGCAGATTTTTTTAAATCTTTATTTTTTCTCATTCAAAAAGCTCTTTCCATCATACCACCATAGGACAGAATATAAGATCTTACAAGTCTCAAAGAGAAAGAAGAAAAACAGAAGCTTAGTTAAAGTATTCAGATTCAGGAAGGAAAAATTGAACCAACAAAATGACTTCCAGTTGAGACCAAGGAAAGGAAGCGAAGCATCACGGAGACCGTGGCCTAATGTGCTGCTGCCAAGCCCTCTCCCAAGGGCACACTGCATCATGACTAAAGAGGAAATGTCTAGGCGAGACTCTGAGTCCCCTCCAACTCTGGGGTTCCACGAGTCTATGCTTTAAAATACAGCCTCTCGGTTGTCAATGAATTTCCAAAAGCAGAAGAAATTTAAAATGAAAGTCTTTGACAGGAATACTTCTGAAATCAGTTTATATAACCCAGAAGACAAGATCCCTGTGCTCTATTGCACACATCTGCCATAACTAATTAAATATAATTAACTGTTATTTCACTTCTAATTCTCTTCTTTAGATAATCTGAAATTACCCTAGTGTGACACCATGTAATGTTCATCTGGCAACAATTATACCTTGGACGCAATACATCCATAGATGGGTGGCAAAGAAAATTTTGGGGAAAAATGATAACAGAACCTTCAACTGAAGTCTCCGCTTCTGTTCCTACAGGAGGAACTGTGTGACTGAACACAAAGAAAATGGCCAGCTGAACTGAAGCGCATAGGATGCTGTAGGTATTTGGGATTTATTCACCATTAAGAGTCATACACACCCATTCTTTGCTATTGGAAAAGGCTCGTTATTCTCATTTCCCAATGGAAAACATCAAGCAGCTATGAGGATTACTGATGCCTTTCAGAAGAGTTTTTAACTGTCTTCCAGCAACCCTGAATTTTCATTATAATTCCATATCAATTTATAGATTGTGAAGTACAGACTCAAGACAAGGAAGGCAATAAATGTATACCAAAATTTTCAAAATTAGTTCTTGTAACAACATTATTTCATATTTAAAGTTATACTTCTCTTAAAACAAAAAAGCATTGTTTTCTTCCTATCAAAGGAATTACCTGCCAATCACAGGTAATAAAAGTCAAGCCCAATCAAGAAAAGAGCAAATTAAGTATTTTAAGTCTTCTCTCAATTTCATGAATACAATTTTTACTCTTTAAATTCATTCCACTTAAATCATTCACATTAGAGATCAGAAAGATTTCATTCAGAATAATATACTAAGGAAGTTTGCTACTGATTTCATTTTTTTGTTGCTAAAAACTGAAGAATGTACAATATAAGCAGTTGCATTTCTGATGCTACAGTTGGCCCACAGAAAGTACACTGATGGCTTAAACAACCTATTTTAAGGAATGTTTAGCTCAACATTATCAGAAGGGATCAGAGCACGACCACGCAGCTGTAATCCGAGTCATGTTTTAGGAACAAGGGAATACAAACAAGACAAGCAGCTGGAGCGGCCCCATACTCACTGATGCACATCTTTCTCCCTAAAGCTATGAAGGCCATTTTGTCAAGCAGGATGAAGCTGAACAAAAGTAGCTCTGAAAGCAACATTACAGGCATCCAGATAACGACATATAGATGTACAGCTAAAATTACCAATTAGTTTACCAATTGGCTGCAACGGATTCGATTGGTTTGTAATTCATTCTAGTTACTGGCGCATACAGCAGGCTGGTTGGCGCCATCCCTTTGTCCTCCTGACACACAATACTGGTGCCCAGACCCTGGGGCCCAGGACATCCCTACGGTAGTACGTGCAGTGAGATATGCCTGATGGTGCCGGAGCAAAGGAGACTTTCATCATGTAGCAAGCAAGGACCCACAAAAGAAAGCCTGCATAGGAGTAGGAGCATACACAATTTTCAGGAAGTTTTTCAGAACTCAGGCCCACTTGGAAAGAAAATGTCCATTACAGTACAGATGCATTCTACTTTAAGTCACACTTCTGAAGGGCCTCTCCCATCCAAATGAGAAGATCAGGTCAAGCAAGACCCATGCCTTTATTAAGGCACTAAGATTTTTAACTGCACAACAGTTTTTAAGTGAAAAACAGTTCTATAATACTATATGCAGGCATTGTATTAAATGTCTTAACAATACATGTAAGTGGGTTACCTGAATTAGGACTTTCCTGCTTGCTAATGGAAACATCTCAATGCAGTGTTTAATTTCATTCCATATTCTAATTTATTTCTAAAATCCCTTATAATTTGACCTGATTAATTTTTTGTGACCAATCAAAAGTTCTATATTTACTGACAAAATGAATGACTTGCCAGAACTATAAAAGATCCAAAGTCATGCAGAAACAATAATATATTCCATTTCCACTATGGACAATCTTGGGATGTTATATTAAGTCGTCTAACAAGAACCAAGTAACAAACAAGAGTGGTTTGCTACTTGATCAAGTATAAAGAACCTTTTTTAAATATAAAAAATCTTTACGGACCCCATCACTACCACCCCCTGTGATAGTGGTAGTTCTATCAGTTGTCCTATCTGTTGTTTGAGAAAATATAGAGGGACAAAAAAGCTATTAGGAATTCACTAATTTTTTATTATGAATTTGAATATTATTAATCAATAGCTTCTAAATACATTTGAAATAATATATTATACATTAATTATACAAATAATACACATAATAGGGCAAGGCATTTGATCAGTCTATATAAGCAATGTATGTTTGTTAAAATGAGTCATACTGTATATTTTGCTTAAGCGAAAAACTGACCCAAACATCAATATTTGGTGGGCAATGGGGTTAGAAGAAGGAATCCAGGGAAACCAGGAAGAGAAAAGGAGAGAAGGGAGAGCATTCCAGACACAGTGGACAGCCAGAGAAAATGTCCAAAGCCATTATTTGAGAATAAGCAAGTGTCACCAGATCACATTGTTGGAAAGGAAAGGGAGTAAGGGGTGCAGGGAGAAAGGCTCAGTAAGGTGTAAGAAGACTAGAAGAAAGGGCCAGGGGGTGACATGGTCATAGCTGCATTTTAGAAAGATCAGAGTGAGAGACAGACAGGCCCGCCAGCTGACTACTGCAGTAAGAATGAGGTGATGGTCACTGGTACCAGGGTGGTGACAGTGTCAGGACAGAAAAGGGGGCCAATGTAGGAGAGGCATTTTGCAGGTAAGACAGACAGGACGTAGCAGTAAGTAGAATATGAGAGCTGGGGGGAAGAGAGGTTTGCAAGTCTGGGTGACTAGACAGAGGATAGTGGCGTTCCTGACAATAATAGCGAAGCTAGGACAGGGATGGGGTGATGGGGAGAGAGATGAGTTAAGCCGTAAGATGCCTCTGGGGACACCCATTTAGAAATATTTAAGAGCCAGCTGGAGATGCAGGGCTGGAGGCTAGAAGAAAGCTTAGGGCAGACAAGCATCCTTAAGAATCACCAGGGCAGAGATGTTGCCAGCCTGCAGGAAGCCCAGGTGGAACCGTAAAGAGGGAGACGAGAAGCAAGCCCAGGTAGAGACCTGCGAACCCCGGTGTTTAGAGGGTGAGACTGAGACAAAGATGCAACCAAGGAGACAGGTGACTGAGAACAATGTCTCCTAAAGGAGCAGAGCCAACGAGACCATGCTAAAGAGAGGCAGAATGAACACTTGGAGAACAAAGGCCAGCCCCACCGCTCCTCTCCTCTCAACCTCCCCCATCACGTTTCCAAACTCCCAATTGGCCTGAAACAGCCCCCTTCTGAGTGACCGCACGGAGCTGGAGAAGGCGGCTCAGCTCTCCTCCCCCTGATTTCTCAGCTCAGCGTCCTCTCCTTTGGGAGCCTTCCCTGAGTTTGGTGACCCAGCTTTCTCATGATTCTCCCCTCACCGGCCTGAATCCTGTCTGTTCCTCTAGACCCACACTGTCCCAGGCCCTCTTTGCTTCTCCCTCTCCACGTTCTCTCTCAGAAACCTCATCGGGGGTCCCCATCCGTGCATTCCAGGCCACTCCTCACTGGCCCTGGCTAGGGGGCCCAGAGTGCAAGCTGAGCAGCAGCCTAAGCCTGAAGATGTCATCACTATTTATTGTAGTATCTAAGTATGAACAACATGGTAGACATTAAACCATACTACCATTTTTATTAACTCCTTATCTTTTTTGGGTCACTAAAGAAGTTTTTGAGTCTGATTTTTAATTCAATTTTCCTCATAATGCCTAAAGCACAAATTACTGTGCAATTTTGTATAATCTAGTCCTTTGGGAGAATGTAGATGCCAATTTATAAGCAGAAATGCCTGTACAATCCAAGAAGGGAGAAAATGGACCTTTAGTGAAACACTTGGGAGTCTACCTTCCATAACACACATAAACTATATGAATACAACTAAAAATACCTTTTTACAGAAATAAAGACATCCATATATTTTGAGAAACAGTCATTGTTCATGGGAAGGCCCAATCAATAAAAAAAAATAACAATACTCCTAAACTGATGTATTTATTCCATGCCAGATAATTGGACTATTTAAAGAATATTTTATAAAGCTAGGGGAAAAAACCCCCAACAAAACTCATCTAGAAGAATAGAAGGTCAAGAATCTCACAGATAATAATGGGAAGGAAGTACCAAATTTGAAACTACAATAAAAAGCAATGATAATGAAAACAATTTGGTACCAGTTAAGATATAGAACCAGGAATCAGGGTGGGAAATTACATACCTAACATTCAAAAGCAAACAAATCCAGTAACCTAGTGTTCAAAAACTGAGCCATTAACCTAAGGACTCATCATCTGACAAAACATGATGGGAAAACTGAAAAGCAATTTGGCAGTAATTAGATTTAGAGTAGCACACACTTCACATCACAAACCACCCAAGACTTACATATGAAATGTCACATTATGAACTAGGAAGGAACCAAAAAGTAACATTTGGATTTTGAGATCTAAAGAATTTAGACCAAACTAGGGATATCAAGAACCACAGAAAATAAAATGGACAGTTTTGACTACATAAAATTAAAAACTCTTTGCACAAATAATACCAGTATAGCAAAGATTAAGAGAAAAAGGTAAACAAGTAAAAAATATCTTTGCAGCAAAGGTCTTGCCACCAAAATATCTAAGAAGATAATTCAAACCTATTTAAACAATGCCATTTCTCAAAGATAAAATGTCAAAATGGCCATGGACAAATGAATAGATAATTCTCAAAGGTAGATATTTGAGCAATTAATAGCTATATTTAAAAAAATGTTCCAAATCACAAAAATTAGAAAAACACAAACTAACACAACTTTTGAGATTCTACTTTATACCCAATCAATTGATGTAGCTGACATAAATAACAAATGGAGAAAAAAAGGCATACTAATGGGTTGTACTAAGTGGTCCAGTCAATGACACCTATTACCTGTGTATATCCCTGATACTGAGTCTTAAGCCCCCTACTTCTTTCTTTATTACCTCAATTGTGATCTATTTAATCAGCCCTAACCTCTCCTCTGACCTCCAGTTTCATATCAACTGCCTATTAGATATCTTGAACAGGATGCCCCACAAATATCTCAAACGCTGTGTCAAAAAGTGAACTCATTATATCTTCTCTCACACTCTCCCCTCTTCCCATCACTACTCTTCATATCAAGAGCACCACCATCTTCTCAGTCAGCAGTCCTACAACCTTGCTACCATCCTTGAGCCTCCATTTACATTCTCTCCACATAGCCAATATGCGGCTGAGTCTGGTCATTTCTACTTTCACTGCCTCTCCCATCACCCTCCTCTCCATGTACCAGCCCAACAAGCCTGCCTCATCTCATCCCTGAACTGCTACTAGAGCTTTCTGCAGGGTCTCCTTGACTCTAATCTGAACTCTCTCAGCTGCCAAAGGATCTGTCCTCAAGTACAAGTCTGACTATGTCCCAACTCCAAAGGCTCCCTATTACCTCCAAGATCAAATATAAAATCCTGTCTGTCTTTTAAAGACCTACATAGGCAAGACCCTTTTTACATTTCCAATCTTCTTTCATTTTATTCCATTCTAGCAATAACACTGGCATTTTTGGTATTCCTCACTCTAAAAATTCATCTCCCTACTCCATCCAAGCCTAGAATACCTTCCTCCTCCTGGCGTCCTTCAAGACTTAGCTCATCTCTGTACCTTCTGAGAAAGGTCTTTCCCTCACACACCATTTTGGCCCCAATGATTTCCTCTGAGCTTATCCGAGGCACGAATATGCCTTGCATATGGAGAATGGTTTGCCTGCTGTCTCTCACCTATTAGAATATGATCCCTTCACAGGTAGGACCTTTGGCTCCCTTTGTTGTCTACAAAATAACTTAGCACAGTGCCTGGCACACAATAAGCACTAAATAAATGCTTGGTAACTGGCTGAAGAGAGAAGAGACTAGAACCAAGAGAACCATTTATACCATAACAAGATAATGAAGAAAAACAACTTTGAAAGACTTCTCATGTCTTTAACCAAGCCAACCGTGATTCTACAGGAATCAAGAAGCATGCTACCCACCCCCTGACAGAGACAGGAGGAATTCACAATGCAAACTAAAGCATGTGCTTCTGGACATGGCCAATGAGGGAATATGTTTTACTTAATAATATATATATATATGAGTTACAAGTGTTTACGTTTTCTTTCTTTTGGAGAGCAGATGAAAGGGAAAAGCAGTGAGAGGGAGAAAAAATGCTTTTTAATTGAAAAGATGATCATAAAAACAAAATAATCAAAATGTTTTCTAAAACTTAATATAAAGGTGGTGTGAAGGGAGAAAGAAGTCATAAGAGGGCAACATAAAGCCTGGAAGAGTCACTCATGAATGAAACTTTGACTTGGTAGAGGAAGATGAAAGAAAGAATTATTATAGGATGATTATCTTCACATTATCCTCAGGCCTTGTTTAATAACAATCACAAATGACATTTTTATGATTTTAAAGACCAAAACATAGTAGGTACTTAAGAAATACTTATTGATTAATCAATTCTATAGATTGTCTCTGGCAAGTTACTGGCAAAGCCATCCTTTCTATGACAGTGGCCTACTACTACTTACTGCCTAGTGCTAATTGCTTGAGTTCCTTCAAAAGAAATATCTTTGTGGTACTCAGAATAATAACAAAGATTTTTCTACAGACCCTGTTTTTAAAAGGGGGAAAGAGAAAATTTTCCCAAAAGAAAATCACAGTAGCTAATTTTCACAGAAAGTATTATTTAACCTCTGTGATGTTAACTCCTTATCTGCTGAGAGCACCAAAAATACATTCTTCTTTGGTTTATACGTTGTTCACTTTGTCTGAAAGAGTCTTAATGTTCCACAAAGAGTTGTATTGCTTTCTTATTTGGAACCAAAATAAAACCCAGAGCAATTACTGCAGACTATTTGCCTGAGGCAAGGTATTATCCTCTCCTTTATAAATAATGAAATGGAGCCTCAGAGACTTGAAGTAAGTGGCCCAGGGTCACACAGCTGATAAAGGTCTGCAACTAAATTCACTATAGCCTTCTCACACCCAAGTAGTCCTCCATCCACCAGGTCCTGATGCTTCCCATGCTACGGACTGGCTCATTTCATTGAGCATGAGGTGACTATAACAAAGTCATCTCAATAACAAAAAGTCAATCAAAAGTCAATTAGTCAAGCAGTTAACTAACATTCATTAAGTGAGTGCCTGCCTATTAGGTGCCAAATAATGAGCTAAAAACTAGAAATATTGAAGAGGATGGGTGATAAATAATCTTAGACTTTGGTTCAGCCCTAGGATCCACGGAGTTTGGGTGACAAGTAAGCGCTGGACATGAAGTCTGGGGACCTGAATTCAAACCCCAGCTCATCTATTCGAGCTCTGTTACCTTTGGCCAGCCAAATGTTCTCAATGGGTTATGGTTCCCTCATCTGCCAAATGAAATGATAGTTAAATTGTTTCTAGGTCATCAGCCTAACTTTCTCTGGTACTAGGATTCTAAGGTATTCATTAAAACTTTAATATGATTGGACAGAATCCTAGGTGAAGCAAATGCAATCTGGAAAAAAGATGGTACTTCCTCAATGTAAAAATGGATTTAGTTTTCTACCAATTATATAACAAATTTAAATTCTTCAATCTGTCACTGGGTCTCTCATTTCATAAATGTGGGCACCCATTCCACAGAAAAAGATATCCCACAATTTGTAGCCATATAGCATCAAAAAATATTGATATTAAAAAAAAACATTTGAAACATTTTACATAATTGCACATGGATAGCCTATATTTGATTGCATTTCACAGAGGAAGGAGAAGAGGGAGGAAGAGAAGGAAGAATGGAATTAGGAACTCAAAAATTCAAATTAAAAAAAAGTCAGGCCCGAAGGGGAGAAAAAAACCCCGAGATTTTTTTGTCCCAAAGTGAAGGGGTAGGATCCTTAAAACACTGCCCTATTTCCCAAGTTTATACCCAGCCTGCTCTCTTCTGCCACACCTCACTTTGCATCGGCAACAATCTCTCCAAGACAGAAATATTGCTAGTATAACATAAGGGGCTGTTCACCCAATTATATATCATGGGGATGAGATGCTTACAAGTCAAGAATCCAATTACACTCCAAAACGGGCTATTTTTTCCTAAACACAAAACATTTTCTGTACCAAAAACATAACAACGGTAATCTAGCCACCAATTTGGAAACCTTTAGCTACTGTTCATTTTGAAACCTGCTTTTGATATTTATACACTAATTTCAAACCGAATTTGGTTGTCCTTGATTTAGAAGGAAAAACAGATTTCTGGGATAAACTGTGAGTTCACTTTAGACCCTATTTCAAAGACTATATAATGATTTCCAGTTTGTTGAGCTTTTTATCCATGTTTAACGTAAAAAGAACAGTTGTCTCTAATATTTCCATAAAGATCTACTGTTCTGGTTGTTCTCAACTTTTATGATAGTTTTATTCATCATAGAGCAAGATCTTGTATAATTTATACTTATTAAAAGGATCACGCAATTGAATTTTTATGCTTTGTCTCTGTTTAATATCTACTACAAACACAAGGTTATCTAAAATTAGAAAGCACACCTTACAATGACATCCCACCCAGACGTTGTTTATGTTTGGCCATCAATCTCACTTTTTCTCCCAGCAGAGGGAAGAGAAGAGTGATAGCTATCTTAACCCAGAGGCTGCGCGGCCCAATGGAGACATAAAACAGGGAACCAAAGAATGTGGCCCGAGAGCAATCCCGCCAGCGCCCCCTGCAGCCCCAAGGGAGACCGCGTCCAGACCCGGCCCGGCCGAGAGCGAGCCTGCCTGGTACCGCAAGCGAGAACGGGGAGGAGCGCGGCCCGGGGAGGAGCGCGGCCCGGGGAGGAGCAGGGCCCGGGGAGGAGCGCGGCCCGGGGAGGAGCCCGCTCCTGGACATCGGGGCCGGACTCTGCCGGCCGAAAAGGATGAGGAGGGGCGTGGACAAACAGAGCTACAGACACACAAATACATAGACATACAGAGGCACTGATACACACAGACACACAAATGCAGAGTCACACACACACGAATACAAACAGAGACACAGAAATACAGACGCACCCGCACACAAATTCACAGACACACACACACACATTTTGTAAGTGGTGAAGAGGCAAAGTCAGCTACAGGACGGCTTTGGGAAAGTGGCAATATTAGTTTCAAAAACATCAAGCCAATAATGGAAAGACAATGGAAAATGGAGCATTACACCTCCTAATGACCCTTACCTTACACTCCACCACGCTCTGATCTGATTCACAAGTAACGTAGATCTCGTCTACTGCCCGTCGAAGATTGTCAAAAAGGAACGCCCAGTAGCGTGCTCTCAGATCAATTTTCCGAGGATGTCTTGTTTTAGTGGGACTTTTCTCAAAATGTTTATCTCCAGCTGAGGATGGTGTTATTTTACAGTCTACTGCAGCATTCTAAAGAGAATTAAATATATATATATATAAAAATATATACACACACACACACACACATATATATTTATACACACATGTGAAAGAAATTTTTATCGTCAAGAAATATCAATTTTATGTAATACACATTTAACATATTTAAACACATTAAGATAAAATGTTTTTCTTTATAACATATCATATATGTTAAATGAAATTTCTTGTCATAAAACAAAAGGTGCAGTTTTGTAATTCATTATTTTGTTTCAAATATTATTTGGTGAATATTTAAGTCAGATTCAATAGTTCAAAATATTCTGAAAATAAAGTCACACATATGGGTTTTCATTAAATGGAATACAAATCCAAAGATTCCTCACTCTGTGTAAATGACGCTGGATTTTCAAAGGCTCAGTCGGTGTAATACAAGCTCCACAAGTTCCTACCATATCAGAAATGCTTCCAGGTTGCTGACTAGTACATCCAAGGACTAGACCGGCTAAATGTGGAGAGGTGCATTCCCAAAACAATGTGGTGAATTTTTTGGTCATAGCAATTCATAACATCATCTACTAAGGCACAGAGGGCTTGGAAATAGCATTTGCCGTGATCATATAATATAACATAATCAGAGTGATTATACCCACAAATCACAAACACATGCCAAGTACAACACAGATTTCTATCCACAAATGTTGAATAGAAGTCGGAGAGATGTGGATTTAAATTCCACTTCATAAACTTAATAGTGATATGATCATGGACAAGTCACTTAATTTCTTTAAACCTGGCCCTCATTTGTGAAACAAAGATATTAATACATAAGGTACTTACCTCTCAAGGCTGCTATGAAGCTCAAATGAAAACAATAATGCCATGATACCTATAACAACTATTTTCTATATTAAAACTCATTTCTTTGCTTTAATTTAAAAATAAGACTTCACAATAATCTAAGAAGACACAGAAACACAAACACACAGAGACACACAGACAGCTATAATCAATGCCCTAACTTCATTTCAACTATTTCCCCCTTAATAAATAACTACAGTGAATACAGAAAAGAAACAACAAAAACTATGAGCACCATTAGAATCAAGAATGCTAAATAGACAATTATAATTGAATAATGGATTGAAATTGTATTTACACATATTTAAAGAATATACAAAACATTACTCAATCATCTGGTTAAAAGTTCCTTTTTATAAATGAAATCACCTATTCACAGAATTTCAGAAAGTTTTACAGACTAATGGGTAAAAAAAAAAAAAAATAGATTAATCTGAGAGATAAGAAGACAAGGACTACCACTGAGTTATCTAAGTGAAAAATCCCAAACTATTATTTCCCTACTAAATACAAAATAATGCTGAATTAACATTAAAACAACTTCTCGCACAGGCAATGTTCGATGCTACTTGGGGGGGGGGGGGGGGGTTACTGGAAGAAAGCCGGATTTGCAGGAACTCCTACCACAGATGTTATGCCCTTTAATGTTGTGTTTCAGCCCCGGGCTATTAGTGTTATGTTGCTTTCCATTCACCACAAACACTCTCTTTCCACAGGGGAATCTTCTGTAACTGCACTACTGATTTCAGAACTGAATCTACAAAGAAACTAAAACCATTGCCACCAAAAACAAAACAAAAAACTCAAAGCAAAATCCTCTGAGATGGAGATGGGTTCTTTTTCTCTCTTTTCCAGCTCCCTCATAGCCAACTTCATTGTCCTGGTAGAGAATCCCATCACACTTCACCACTCTGAGACCAAATTTCAACAAAGTATTATCCTTTATTTTATATTTCTAACTAATTTTTTCTATACAGCACTTAATCAATTTGTCCATGATTCTCTCCTTGTTCAGATTTACTTTGTCATCATGGTTGGATCAGAATGAAGGAATGAAATCACGAAAAATGGGTTCTAATCCTGGCCCTACCCATGACTAAAAACATGACCTTCAAAAGATCATTTGCTCTTCAGTTTCCTCAACTGCAAAATAAAAGGGCTGAATTAGATGATCTCCAAGGATCTTCAAGTTAGACAAGTCTATGATTTATGACTGCAGCAAACACTGCCCTCATTACAGCATTCTCTCCCTTAAAAAAATCTATCCTCATCTCCACCAAAGTCATGATAGTCCTACACTGTCCTAGTTTGCCATCGCACTGTGGATCAAATATCACTGCTTCAAAGAGCTTCATGACATGGCTTGGAACCTACCTGCACAGCCTCCATATACAACAACACAATTTACTCCTTACACTTCCACAAAAACTATCCATATATCTAGAATATTCAGTCTTAAACAAGTCTCTCTCCTTTATTTAAAAAGCTTCTAGAATTCTACCTTATATTTCCTATACAGAAAAACAGAATACTAGTAGGTCTCTGTCAATCCATATCCCTTTGTGGAACATAGAATCCCAATAGCAATTTTTCATTCATCCTCTAAGCTAAATATCTAGAGTTGTCTTACTAGAGATGCACTCTACTATATAATGTAAACTTTAGGTATTAGTTTAATGTTCCTACTCCATTTCTCCAACTAATCTCACCTCTTTTCCTTCTGATACAAGATTATTTAAGTATTATCTATCTAAAATAGCAAACTCCTCAGGGGTAGAGATTAGTCTATTTAACTCAATTTGTATGATATTTTTTATTGTGCATACTAAGACATTTAAAGAACCATTCATAACTGTTCCCAATATGGGCCACATTTTCCCCCTAAAGCTCCTTGGACAACACTTGAGTATAGCCAGTTCACAGGACCAGCTCAGTTTTCCCAGTAGCATGAAAGGTATCAGCAACAGTTTCTTCACCAGCCAACTATATTAGAGGGTATTTAAGTGGAGCAACTGAAAAAGCAAAGGATTTAAATCGAGAAGACTTGAATTCAATTTCCGCTTCAGCTACGTATCAGTTTTATGAATGTGGCCAAACCTTAACCTATGTTTCAATTTCCTCATCTGTAAAATGGGGATACTAACATCAATCTCATAGCGTTATTGGGAAGACATATGTTTAAAAAAAAAAGTTTGTAAACATTAAAGTACAATATATATGCTATTTATTATTGTCGTAATTATTAGTATCATTAGTAGTACTATGCAGCCATACTTGTAGATTTAAAAATTCCAGAATCAAGGGCTCAATAAAAAAAAAAAATCAATAAATCTCTGAAATGAAAAATAAAAATCACATTATCCATTTCAAGTAATAAGATAAACTTGTATTCCAATGCCCTAAAGTTGTTGGTTATTCACTCAATCATGTCCAATTCTTCATGACCCTCTCAACCATAGCACCCCAGGCCCTTCTGTCTTCCACTATCTCTCAATGTCTGTAAAAGATCATGTCCACTGTATCCATGATACTATCTGTCTATCTTTCTCTGCCATTCCCAACATCAGGGTCTTTTCCAAGTCCCATTTTCTCATTATGTGGCCAAAGTATTTAAACTTCAGCTTCAGTATTTGACTTTCCAATGAATATAGTCTATTAGTTTCTTTAGATGTTGAGTGATTTGATTTCTTTGCTGTCCAAGGGACTCTCAAAAGTCTTCTCGAGCACAACTTCGAAAGCACTGATTCTGATAAACTAGCTTTCCTTATAGTCCAGTTCTCACAGCCATACATACATTGCTAATGGAAAACCCATAACTTTGACTATATGGACCTTTGTTGGCAAGACTGTGTCTCTGCTGTTTCATATGCTATCCAGATTTGCCAAAGCTTTCTTTCCAAAAAACAAGCATCTTTTAATTTCATAGCTTTATTGCTGACTGTGTGCACTGGTCTCTTGAGCCCAAAAATATAAAATATGACATGGCTACCATTTTTTTCTTCCGGTTTGCCAGAACAGGATAAGTTGCCAAGATCTTAGTTTTTTGATGTTAAGCTTTAAGCCAGTTTTTAACATTCTCCTTTCACCCTCATCAAGATGCTTCTTAATTCCTCTTCAATCTCAGATATCTGAGTGGTACCATCAGCATATTGTTGATAATTCTCCCGGAAATCTGAATTCTGGCTTTTGATTCATCTAGCCTGGTATTTTGCATGATGCATTTTTCATACAAGTTAAATAAATAAAGTAACAATATGCAATTATAAAATTAGGTTGCTATTATTGCCAGTTAATGCAAGTTTTTTGAACTCGCAAAAGATCTAACAATTAAACTAGAATCAGAGGATATTACAGATGGAGAGGGTCTTAAAAGTTCAGCTGCCTCAATCTGCCAAGAAGAAACTGAGGACCCAGGAAGAAATGTCTTGGTCATGACATCACCAAAAAACCTCAAATCTCAAAACTCCTATTCCAGGAGGCTTTTCATCTCACAACCGCTTTACTAAGAAAGCAATGAAAAACTCACAAATGCAGAATCAATAAACACAGTACATTATTTTATGAAGTATACGCAACTGAATTAAAATTCAAATATGCATGTAAAACAAATATACAATATTTAACATTAAGGAACTGGTTGAAAGTCATATAGTAGAAATGTTTATATTGTACCTGTTTAGCAGTTTTATGTGCGCCCTGAACCATTCTCTTAGATTTTCCACCGGTTTGCCATTTAGACTTCCCTTCATAAAGCAAAAAAAAAAAAAAAAAAAGGTTGTTACTTATATAGAAATAATTTCAATTCATTCATCCAGATAGCCAAAGACTTGACTTTCTAAACACTGTTTTCAGCATTAAAACAATTTTTATGCCACTTTTATTGGATATAGTATTAGAAATTCTACAAATCGAAATGAGAGGAAAAAAAATAATAGTACAAAGGGTTACGGACCTCTCTTTGGCAACCTAATGAAAACTATGGACTCTTTTCTCAGAATAATAGTTTAAAAAAAATACAGAGGAAGATATAAATTATATGAAATAAACATAAAAATATTTCAAAAAAAAATCCATGAATTAAGAATCCCTGCACTAGTGAAAATAACACTGGCAAAAAAGGTGTTAAAATATCATTACTTGCACATTGCATTATAGTATATCTAAAAAGTCTAGTCATCTTAAGAAAATAAATTATGGAGATAATGTTTTTTGTAAAGATTCAAGATACAAGACTAATCCACAAAAAGTATTTGAATTCTAGTTTACCAACAACAAAGATAAAAACTTATAAAAGATCATTTATAATAACAAACTATCATCTCCCTGGGAATTAGTTTAAATAAATTTTAGTTAAATTTAGTTAATAAATTTTATTTAGTTAGTAATAAAAATAGTAAATAAATTATATATTTATATATATATAATATATATACTTATTATTTATTTCTATGTATTCACCATATTTATTTATTTATGTGTTTTTTGTTGTTATATATTACATATATGTATATTATACATAATATATGATAACATACATTAGTTATATATTTATTACATATTATAATATATTAAAATAGTAAATAAATAAAAATAAAAAATAGTAAATAAACTTCAGTTAAACAAATAAATATTAGTTAAAGAAATGAAAGCAGATAGTAAATTAATATGTATTAATATATGACATCTTATAAACTACAGTGAATCAAATACAGAAAAACAAGTAATTGGAGGCCCATTTATCAATCAAGAATGAGTGGATTAATATAATAAAAAAAACAATACTCCTCAAATAATTTACATAGTTATAAAATACCAATTAAAATACCAAGAGTTTTCTTCAAACAACTGGATAAAAACCATAGTAAAACTTACATGTAAAAACAAATAGATGAGAATATCAAGAGATAAGCTGAAAAAAAAAAATAACTGTGGTCTTACACTCTTGAACTTTAAGGTTTATTGCAAAGAGATAATAATTATTGTTGTTAATAATATATAGAAATTATAAAATATTTTAAGGTTTTCAAAGTGTTTTACATACATCATCTTAGAGTTTTTTTTATTACAATTAGCAAATATCAACTTTCACACACAAGCACCCTCCCACTACCAGAAAGTAAAACAAAACACTTCCATCACAAATGTGTAAAACCATAACAAATTTCCACTTTAGCCAAAATATATATATATCTATATATAAATATAACCATCCATCCATCCTTGTGTGTGTGTATGTTTCATTCTGCACTGACTCCTTCACCTCAAGATCAGGAGGTAGGCAGCACATTTCAAAAGTTCTCTGGAATGGTGGTTGCTCATTACACTGATCAGATTCCATACATCTTCCAAATTTTTTTGTTTTTACAATAGTCATGGTATAAATAATATTAAAATTAAAACTTAAAAAAATTCTTATTGGACTGAAAATTCCATTTTCTGGTTTTTATCCTCTCACTCTGCATCAGTTCATATCTATGAACTGATTATGGTATTCCATCCTCTTTATTCACAAAACATATGAATTAATGACTCCATAATTTATTTTTTTCATGGATAAATATTTTAAAAGCAAAGGATTACAGATTTTCCTACTTATGCACCAAACAGATTGGCTAAAAAGACAGGAGTAGTTAAGTATAAAGTCACCCATAAAAGATAATTGCTTTTGGTCGGGAGACCAAAGTGAAGAAAATGTGCATGCACAGTTCATTCTTTATATCATATTTCATATTATTATTGCTGTTGTTGTTCAGTCACTTTTAGTTGTGTCTAACTGTTTATGATTCTATTTGGGGATTCTTGGCAAAAATGCTGGAAGGGCCTGACATTTCCTTTTCCAGCTCATTTTTCAAATAAGAAAACTGAGGCAAATAGGACTAAGTGACTTACCCAGGATCATAGAACTAGCAAAACGTCTGAGATCAAATTTGAAGTACGGTCTTCCTAACTCCAAGCCTGGCACTCTATATACCGAGTCACTGAGCTGCCCATATATCTTTATTTCAAAGTGGCTGTGATTGATTTACAGAGGTTTTGTCTTGTTCACATACTAGGTATATTAAAACCTCCAAGAAATCAACTTGTGTGATAGCTGTGTAAATGGACAGAAAAGGATATATTCTAAGAACCTTGTGGAAATAGAAAAAACAAATATATGGTAATAAGAGAGATGGGATAAATGAATGTGAGTAGAGGATGGCACCAAAGTTGTGATCCTGGTCAGCTGGAAAGTTGATGGTGTTCTTGAGAGAAGAAGAGCCAACTGGGTTGGGTGGGGCAGGAGTGTAACATGTCCATGGGACTTCCAATTTTAAATGTTCAACAGGTGACTGGTGATGAAGGAGCTTAGGAAAAGGACTAAGGTGACACAAAAGCTATTTGCAAACATATAACTCTGTGGGAGAGAATGAAAGCTGCCAAGTTAGAGAAGGCAGAGAGTAAAGGGGTCCCAGGAGAGAGCCTAGGGGTTCAACCACAGCATGCAAGGCATGGATACTGGTGCAGCAAAACAGACTAAGCAAAGTTATCAGACTGGTAAAGAGAAGCAAGAGAGAGCAGAGTTCTGGAAATCCAGAAAAAAGAGGATAGACAGCAGGGTCAGATGCTGCTGAGGGGCCAAAAAGGATGAGAATTAAAAATAGACTTAGGAGAAGGGCAACTAGAATGCCCAATGGATAAAGCACTAGCTCTGGAATCAGGAAGACCCGAGTTCAAATGTGACTTCAGAAATTTACTGAGTGACACCCCAGGGCAAGTCACTTAACCCTAATTGCTTCCTTTAACTGCCCCCCCCCCAAAAAAAGATTAAGAGTTTTGGTAATGAAGAGATCACTGTTAACCTTGACTGAAGCAAATGAGTTTAATGATAAAAGGCAAAAAGTCAGACTGCAGATTTAGAATGACTTCTAAATATAAAAAACTTTTGGGTAGACTAACTGGCATATTATATTGTTTCAATTTGGGATATATTCTTCCCTATGAGATCTAGAGAGTGTTTGTTCCCAGCTCAAAATTGTTTGAGTATTTTTTCTCTAAAAGATTCCTTTTCAGAAAAAGCTAAAGGCTCTTTCTATCCCTTTAATTAAATCAGAAAGAAAAAATTCTCTTTAACACCTATTAACCTTTTTTTGACAGTAGAAGATAAACTACTTGGGGTAGAGGGATCAAGTGACAAGAAAAGATACTAGAATCCATGATAGGTTGTCAAAGAACAATAAATATTCTAACTCATATATTCTAAATACATTAATATTTTTATATTTTTCTTCTGAACTCTAACAATAACTCTTTAAGTGGTCCTTGTTTCGTTTTAATTTTAAATATACAAAAAGACTGCACCATGTGGGGTTTTTTTAAGCCACATCCTTTACATATAGCCTCTCAAAGAACCTCCAGATTTTTTTTTAATTCTATTTTATTTTTCATCAATATTTACAACACAATAGCATTATCATATTTATTTGCCATAACTTGTTCAGCCATTCCTCAAATTAAGGGCAGCCCCTCAGATTCTCATGCTTTGTTACCTCAAAAAGAACTATAAATATTTTTGTACATCCTTAGGGCATGTTTTGCTTAGGACTAGTCATTCCCTTAATTTACTCTCCCTCTAATTCCCCCTTCTAACCCTTTCCTCTCCAATTTTCTGATTGAATGAAATATATTTCTGCAATCAGTTGTGTGTGCATGTCCTTCCCTCTTCAAACAATTCAGATAAAAGTGAGGCTTTAAAAAATAAAGTTAACCACTTTCCCTCACCCCATCCTCAATTGCCTATATGTCTACTTGCTCATGCTGATTTTCTCTTTTTTTCTTCCCTTTCCTCCACCAGTTTATTCCTTTTCCTGTCCCATTTCATTATTCTTTTTTTTTCTGAAATTATCAAAACAACCACACATAGCATTCAAATTTTAGACTCCCTCTATGATTCTGATGATAAGGCTCAAGAGGTATACACATATCTTTACCCCATATTAAAATAAATGCTTTATGCTAAGCTTAGTCCTTTATCTTTGTTCATCTCTATTTAATTTTTTCTGTTTCTCTTAACTCCTATGTTTGAAGTTCAAAGTTTCTACACAGCTCTGACCTTTTCACCAGGAATGTTTAAAAGTACTCTATTTCATTAAGGATCTGTTTCCCTCTGACTGATAATACTCAATCTTGCTGGGTTGGCTACTGCTTTCTGGTCTCAAAGAAGAACAAAATGGAATCACTATGTTGGGGTCCAACTGTGTCTAACCAGACCAATACAAACTTGGAAGGCTCTAATACATTTGGAGTGGAAATGTCTCTAAATCAGCACATCTCACAGTTTTTTGAGGTACTGAAATTCTGCTTTGCTCCTAGAGCACAGCGCCTTCTTTGATGTGAGCACACCATGCTGAGTGGTCCTGTGCCAGTGTCTCCTGTGTCTCCCAATCAATGACAAAATTCTTCAGAGATCTTGAGAGTGTCTTTGTATTTTTTCTTCTGACCTCCATGTGAGCACTTGCCTTGTCCGAGTTCTCTTTAAAAGTCTTTTAAGAAAATGAACATTTGATATTCAAACAAAGCAGGCAGCCCATCAGAGTAGAGTTGCACTCTGTGCAGTAGAGTATGAATGCTTGGAAGTTCAGCTAGAGAGAGAGCCTTGTCTTGCTAGGTGATCTTCAGAATCTTCCTAAGACAATTCAAATGGAAGCAATTTCAGTTTCTTTGCATGGCTGGTACACTGTCCAGGTTTCAGAAACAAACAACAATGAGATCAGCACTATGCCTCTATAGACCTTCGGTTTTGATAGACAGCCTAATACCTCTTCTCCTCCCCCACTTTGCTTTGGAGTCTTCCCAAATACTGAGCTACCTCTTGCAATGCATGTATCATCCTCACTCTCTGTGTGGACATCCCTGGAAAATATACTGCCAAGGTAAGTGAACTTATCCACGGCATTCAAAATGTCTCCATTTGCTGTAATCAATAGTTCCATGTATGGATAGTATGTTGCTGGGCTGGTGGAGAACCTCTATTTTCTTGGTGTTAATTGTTAGACCAAAATTAGCTATAGAGAAATGATCTATACTTTCTTGTATCTCAATTTCAGAGGCTCTATTGAGTGCACAATCATCTGTGAAAAAAGCCACGAACCAATTCTCCCTCTATTTTAGTCTTAGCTTATATTATTTTCAAGTTAAATAATGGGGTCTAAGAATTTGGGGAACAGTACCTCTGATATGAGGACTGCTGAGTTCTTTTCAGGGTTGTTTTTTGCATTTGTTATCCTTGCTGGGTAATTTTTGACTATAAGCCCATATTGTTTGCTGTCAGAAATACAGTATTCCAAGCTCCCTGTTACTAAAAGGTGGTGGCTCCTAATCTTGTGTCTGTGGGGTTTCAATATACTAAATCAGTGGTTCTCAAACTTTTGTTCTCAGTATCTTCATGTTGTTAAAAAACTATTGAGGATCTGTTCAAAGAGTTTTTGTTCACATAGGTTATATTTATAGCTATTTACTATATTAGAAATAAAAAATGATTTTGAATTTATAGACCCTCTGAAAGGGTTTCAGAGACCCCAACAATTCTTTGGACTACACTTTGAGGACCTGTACTAAATCTTTCTTTCTGGTTCCCTTTCAGTATGTTTTCTTTAACCTGGACTATAATAATGTCCTAAGGAATTTTCATTTTGTAGTTTCTTTCAAAATCAAATTGGGGATTCTTTTTCTAGTATCTGTTGCTGGTTGTTCAACCATATTACATCCCTTGACTGTGGGTGTTCCCTAAAGATTCTGTCCTAGATCCACTTCTCTTCTTCCTCTACATTCTCTCTCATCAGGTCCTATGGATTTAACTCTGATATGTCTATATATGGAAACCCAATTTCTTGGTCCTCTATCACCAATTGCTTATTGGACAATTCTAACAGGATATCCCTGAGATACCTTAAATTCAGTATGTCCAAAACTGAAATAATAATCTTTCCCACTAATCCTTCCCTTCTTCTCAATTTCCATCAAAGAAACCACTATTTTTCCTGGCTTCCAGTCACATAACCCTGACATTATTCTGAACTCCTCATTTTCTTTCAATTCCCATATCTAATCAGTTCTTAATATTTCTGTCTACACAATATTTCTCACATCCCACTCTTTCTTCTACTACCACCACAGATCAGGTCCTCATCAGCTCTCATTTGGAGTCTCTCTAATCTAGTCAATTCCAGAATGCTAACAACAATATCTTCCCTAAACAAAGACAAGACTGAACAAATGCCCTAGGGCAGTTGGGAGTTTTCAGTGGGTGGAGTGCTGGCCTTGGAGAAAAGAAAAGTTCATACTTGGACTCTTACATTGACTAACTATATGACCCTGAGCAAATCACTTCATTTCCTTGTACTTCAGTTTCCTCATGATCAAAATGGCATGCTAAAAGTACCTAATGTAAGGAATAAAGGAGATAATGTATATAAAGCACTTTGCAGCCTTAAGATGCTATATAAATTATTTCTTTTATTATTATTACTCAGTCAACTCTACAGTTACTTCCTATTGCCTTTAAATAAAGTAGAACCTCTTTTTAGTTCATCAGTCAACAAGCATTTATTAAGTGATTAGTGTACGAAAATACAAAGAAAGGCAAAAACATCCCCTGCCTTTAAGGAACTCACACTCCAATGAAAGAGACATCATTCAAACAACTACATATAGATGAAATGTACTACAATGGAAAAAATGAAATATACCTGTCCTCGAAAAGTTTATATTCCATAGACAATATATAGATGAAAGCAAAAATAAATTATAAAAAAATAAAGGTAATTTGAGAAGAAAGTCTTAAGGGGGAGGGAAGATTGTCAAGAAAGGCATCTGATCAATAACAGTGATTAATATGAACCTTGAAGGGAAATTAAGGATTTTCAATGGCAGGTCTAAGGAATGAGTGGATTTTAGTTATGATGGGACAACCTATCTAAGACATGGGGATGAAAGAAGAAATTTCATGCATGAGGAACAAATCAAATTAATTAATTCAACAAACATTTATTAAGACCTACTATGTGCCAAGTACTGTACTAAGTGCTAAGGAAACAAAAAGACAGTATGATGGAAGGGGATTGATGTCTAATAAAGTTGCCAAGGTCAGTTGGAGTCAGGCTGTCAAAGGACTTGAATACCAAAACAGAGCGCCATGTATTTGATTCTAGAAGTAACAGGAAGTCACTGGAATTGATTAACAGAGGAATGAAGAGGTCAGACCTATACTTGAGGAATATCACTTGAAGAAGAGTGAGGAGCATGGTTGGGGTAAGCCATGAAACAAGGAAATGAAGGAGGAAGCTAATGCAGTAGTACAGGTAAGAAGTACGAAGTACTAGGGTGGTGGCCATGTGAATGGAGGATGGATATGAGAGAGGTGATGGACCAAAAAATCAACCAAATGCATGGCTTAGGTACTGGAAGTGAGAAAGAGTGAGCAGTCAGAGATGTCTCCAAGACTGCCAACCTGGATGCTGTCTTGTTTGGAAGAGGGGCGGTCTGTGTTGGAAAGGTTGAGTTTAGATGTCTATGCACCACCCAAATCAAAGCAACCAACAGGCAGGTGTGGGTGCTGCAGCAGCTCTGGACGGCTTGCCCACTATGAAATGATTAGTGTGAGCACTGGAAATGGACACTGCTCCATAGCATGTCCTGATGTTTTGTTTTTGGATCTAATAAAGAAGTGCTCATAATGCAGATTAAATTTAAAAGTGTGTTGGTAGACCATTTTCCCTTCCAGACAGCCTGGTTGTTAAACACATACCAACATATCCTTTTACTATCCCATAAAGACTGCTTGTGTTCAGCAAGGGGGCAGTGGAACGGTCAGAGATCGAAGTCCTCACCAGACAAGAAGTCTATTCATAGACACCTTCAGGTTTATGAAGTACTTTGATTCCAAGTCTCACAATGCCTCTGCCAGCAGGTACTGGGTGACACAGTCGGGGCTCGGAAAAGCCTGCTGCCATATCTATCAGCACCAGAGGCCGCAGAACATGATGGGAGGGCCTAGGACAAGGGCCCTCAGAAGAGAGCATGGGGGAAAACACTACATTTGGAGACAAAGGACCTGTCTTCAAATCCCAGCTCCACCACCTACTTCTGTGTAATCTTGGACAAGTTACCTAACCTCTGTGCCTCGGTTACTACAAAAGGAGGGAGCTGCAACTAGTCTAGTCACCTCTAAAGACCCTTCTACTCTAAATCCATAATTCTAGGATCTAATCATGCAGCAAAGGAGACTGAAACGCAACTGAACATGTAGGAAAAAATGAACAAGTGAATAAAAAGAAAGAAAACATACTCACTGCATGATTGCCAAGTGCTAAGCCCTGGGGATACAAATGTTAGAAGCAAGCCAATTTCTGCTCCCCAGGAGCTCCCGCTCTCATTGAAGGAGACAAGACACAGGAGAGATGGCAGCTCCAAAGAGTCTGACAAACCCAGAAATGAATCCCCAGAAGAATGGCAGTCCTGGAGGCTCTGGAGATCACAGCAGCAGAGCTGAAGGCTAACAGGGTTAATGAATAATAACAATACTGACTGGCATTTATGTAGTACCTACTGTGTGCCAGCACTCTGCTAACATTACCTCATTCAATCCTCACAACAGTCCATTTCACAGATGGCTCCATGTCTCTCCCATCTTCCAAATCCATCCCTCTTGGGTCTTAGTAGTCTCCTTTGGGGAGTGCTCTGGATCATCAGCTATACCCCTCCCCCAAACCAAAGAGATCCCAAAGAATCTGTCCTGGGCCGCCCTCAGCTGTCTCGTCTCCCTCCCTCGTCTCCCTCCCTCCCTTAAATCTCCCTCACTTCATTAGCTCACAGGACCTAAAAAGCAGATGCTCTTTAATACCCAGACCTATGCATCTATTCCTGAATTCTAGTTCTGTATTACCAGACACCCACAGGATACCTCAAACTAAACATGTCTGTCCCCTCAAATTGACTCACCCTCATTCCTCTGCTCAGCCAAGCTGGCAGCCTCAGTCTCCTTAACTACTCACTCTTTCCTGCTGCCACCACAACGCACTTTCAATCAGTTGCCAAACCTTGCATATCGATCCCCTTTTCCCTACTCCCACAGCTACCACTCTATCTGAGTCTTCTTGCCTAAACTACTGAAATGTAATTGGCATCCCTGCCTTTCCAGGTTTTGTCTATCCCCAATCCATCCTCATCTGATCTTGTCCCCACATTACTCAATATTAACTCCAGTGATTAAAAGTGAGGGACAGGGGATCAGAGAATAGGAATCTAAAGAGGTACCTTAGCTTTCGGACAACTGGGGAATGATTGAACAAACTGAGGTTTGCACTGTACTGTAGAAACTACAAAAGAATGCAAGAATGTGACACAAATGTAAGAAACGATCTCAGATAATTCTGCATATTATGAACTAATGGAGAGTGAAGTGAGCAGAATCAGATCAATTGTACTTAAGAACTACATTGTAAAAAACAACTTTGAAACATTTAAGAACTCTGAAGAAAGAATGGCCAACCATGTATTCCAGAGACACATCTGCTAACAGACAGATGAGGGACACAAAGCAGTGAGACACACATTTCTGGGCACGGCCACTATGTAGCTTCATTCTGTTAGGCTATGCCAATTTATTACAAGCTAGGCTTTCTCTCTTGCTTTCTCTTGGAAGGAAGAGAGGGAAAGGCTTTTTAAAGTAGGTTTAACAATAGTGATATCAGAAAAAAGGGGGAAGGAGGCATGACAGCATTTTTTAAATGCAGAGAAGAAAACCACAATTGAAAAAAGGGAATTAGTCAAGAAGAACAGTTTTGAAAATAACATGTATAAATTATAGAGATATAAAATTTTCTAAAGAAAATAATGTTACATGGAGATTCATAGTTTCATATAGAACTCACTTTCTGTCTTCTGTTATGTATATGGAAATGCTCCTTTTTGATGTTTTAAGTTCAGGATAAAAAATAAAATTAATTTTTAAAAATGAATATTGAAAGAAAATAAAAAACAATCTGACCCAAAGAGGAGAAACAGGAAGATAACTCTATCAATATTCTGCAGAAGTGAGAGTGGACCACAGGTGTGGAACACTGCATAGTTATATTTTTTAATGTAATGATTGCTTTTGCTGGCTCTTTTCTCTTCTTCCTCTTTTTTAAAAAAGAAACTCTTCACTATAAGGGATGGCTCCCTGGGGAAGAGGAATAAAGAGGGAAATTTAGTTGATATTAAAAAAAAATCAATAAAAATGAATAGTAACTCCTAATGCATCCCTATTCACTCTAGGGTTAAGTACACAAGCCACTACTTGGCCTTCCTGGTTACTTTTCTGGCCTAATTCTGTGTGCCTCCTTCCTCTTTGCACATCCTTTGGACCAGTCACAATCAATTTCTTTGTGCATCTCCATAAACAACAGTCTAGGTCCAACCTCAGTGACTCTGCTGTGCCTCATGCCTAGAATGCACTTCCTCCTTCCTTCTCCAAGGATTCCTGGTTTTCTTCAGAGCTCCACGACTGAAACACCTTCAACAGGAGCTCTCTGCAAATTCTTGGTCCTGTCACAATGTCTAGTATATCTATGTACTCTGTAGCACACGCCCACCCTATCTTACTCCACAGGTGGGAGAGTAGAATGAGGAATTCCTTGAAGGCAGGGTCTTTGTATCCCCAGAGCCTGACACCAAGCAGGATTGCAGCAGTGCTCAACTGACTGATTGTTAGAGAATTAAAAAGTCATTTCCAATATACATTTTTTAAAATTAGCCTTTTTTCTCTGATACCTACCATCATCATCTTTGTTTTCCAGGGGGACGCTCCAGGCGATCAGATTTCTTGCTGTGCGACCTTCTTCTGCAACAATTCTCCTCACTTTGTCATGACTATTGGAACGCTGGAAAGAAGCCTAGACACAGGAAGAAACGATCGGCTTACTTCAGGTCAATACAGCCATCTAACAGTCTACATGTGTTCTCAAAAAAGAGACCATAAAACCTCCCTCAGAAACCAGCAGAAATCAAGAAACAGTTTCTAACGTCTGGCTTCCTGCTAATGAGCTACACATTCTGCAAAATGCTGCAACCCCTTCAAATGCACCTTGTCCCAGTTCTAAGATTTTAAGCTAATTTAAAGTTTAGCTATATGGTTTTTTTAAAAGAAATGTTGTGTTATTACTTTACAAGAATACACAGACAAATGTTGTCAAATGGAAAAGGATTCATCCCAACTCACTTAAGGAATAAATAGAATGTAAACACCATGAAAAAAAGAATTGTTTTTCATTTTGTTGCTCTCTTCTTGGCATGTAGGGCCTTGCATATAATAAAATTCTTGAATGAATTTGAGTAAATATACTCTTGAATAGTAGAATTACCTTTTTTCCATGTAAAAAATAAGTGCTACTTAAAAGGAAGCTTTTCAACATGTTAAGTTACAATTAAGTAATTTTCCCTATAATCTTATTCAGTTTTTCTTTGTCCTTACTAATGCCTATTTTGTCCTAGCAGGATGTCCCCAAAGTCTCAGATTACAATTAACTAACTTAAGATTTATATAGCTTTATTAAACTTTAGCACTTTAAAACTTGTACAAGACTTTTGGAATACCTTGTACTAATATCAACTTGGACGACTCAGATGACAAATTCTAAGGGGTTGCCTAAGGTACTAAGAGGTCGGTTAAATGATGTGTCCAAGATCAGAGGTGGGATTTACAACCCAGTTTTCCTGACTCAAAATCCAGCACAATCCACTACTGGTGCATGTATATGCAGAGTAAACAGAGATATGTATAAAGTTTCGATAGATGTATATCTATATATATATAATATAGATATATATATATAAAATTAGTGAGATGATTAATGATTGTCTTAACATTGTGATAGATTAATCATAAGATTTAAAATAGAAAAGAACTTTAGAGATCATTCAATCAATAACTTCAAATTTACAGATGGAAACTGAGGCCTGGACCAAAGTCATGGCAAAATCAATATCTGAACCTATCATCTGACTCAAAATGACTAATAATAGCTGCAATATATACAGAACAAAAACAGAGGATTTATCTCTTTCTTCTGAATGTGCATTTTTATTATATAGTTTACAACTGGTTGAAAAGTATCATAGAATCTTTTTCCATATTGAACGCAGTATACATATTAGAATAATTAGAATTTAGGCTCCCAGAGATAAGATGTATTGGACTTTGCAAAGCAGATGTGTCCCTGAAAACTTACATGTAAAAGGAAGTATTTTAAAAGCAGAAAGGGAAAATTGTTAAGATTTTTCCATGATTTTTTTTTTTTTTTTGGTAAACTGAAGAACATTTTTGTAACAGAAATAATTATCCTCTCATCCAGATTTTGTGGTTCAGATTTCCATTTCCATTTTCTCAATGCAGATCACATAAAAAAATTATAAACAGAATAAATTGGCCATAATCAATCAAGTCACCAGAATTAAGGGGGACTGGCAAAGGTTTCTCGCAGAATGGGAAACCCAGTAGTTAGTGCATTTTAGGCAGGAAAGAAATACCAAGAATTCACTGCCACCAGATGCACATAGCACATAAGGCTGGGGCAGGGGGAGGTGAGTTTAAAAAAGCTTGAAAAGACTGAGGGGGAGGTTATTAGGAAGGACTTTAACCATGAAACAGAGAAAGGAAAGGAACTGAAGGCTGTCATAGACAGCTTGTTCAAAAAGTTTAGCCACAAACAGGAGGAAAGATGGGATAACAGCTAATAAGGATAGCAAGAGAGCTTTTTTAAGGCTGGGAGAAACAAGGACATGTTTGTAGGCAGTAGAGTCAAGTAGCCAGTAGACAAGAAGAGAATAAAAATAAGTGAGAGAAAAGATGGGATGGAATGGGATCACCTGAGTAGGGGCGAAGGAGGAAATAGTGGCAGAAAGCATCTGGGCAATATCAGAGAAGGGAAAAGAAATAAGTGACAAATGTTTTTCAATAAAATATGAAGCCAGGTTTTTAGCTGAGGTGAGAAGAGAATCTGAAGGAAAACTCTGAAAAGTGATTTTTAAAAAGGTTTCTTAGGAAAGATTGTAGCGAGTGGGATAGCGAGCTTAGGAAGATATAAAAAGAGTGAACTTGATATTGTGAAGGACCAATTAAGATGATATAACTTGGAACCAGTACCACACTTTGATGATTTTTTCTAGTTCTGTTCAACAATACACATAGAGGAGTAAAAGTGATAGTGAGGATGACCCAAGGCTGAAGCTTATAGATCAAGATCTGTGATGTGATAAAAGAATCCAGGGATGTAAGAGAACAGGAAAATGTTGAATAGAACTGGTTTTCCAATGGGCCACAATGGAGGAATGGGGAGTACAAGATGAAGACCCAGGAAAGAAATGAGTAGGAACAAAGAACAAGATCTGGGATTGCACGGCAGAGGGAAAGGTGGAATAGCAAGAAATTAATGCTGCTATTCAGTCATTTCAGTGATATCCAAATCTTCTACCCTTCCCTTAAAGCCAGGAATCTGGTGCAAGAGGGATTGGCAGTTCTCCCATCCCTCCCTCCTTAGTGGTCTCATTTAGCTCAGTGCATTTTCTACTCTTCAATGTACTTATATCCAAGTGGCATCATTTGGGGTTTTCGCCACAAAGATACTGGAGCAGTTTACCATTTCCCTCTTTACTGCATTCTACAGATGAGGAAACTAAGGTAGTGAAGCAATTTGCCCAGCTAGATAAGCATTAGCAACTGGATGAACTCAGGTCTTCCTGACTTAGGCCCAGCATTCTATCCACTGTGTCATCTAGCTGCCCTTGCAGTAGAATGGGATAAAGACATGCATGAGAATAGGGTATATGTGGCTAACAGCAAGATCAAAGCTATGACCATCTTTGTGTATGGCTAAAATGGGATGGAGGAATAGCTAATACAAAGTAAGTAAACTAAGAAACTTGATTGTTTGGAGAATTATCCATATGTATAAATCTCCTATATAAAGGCAAGAGTTGAGGGTGGGAGAAGGGGGGAAGAGGAGGGAGAGAGGGAGGCGGGGGGGAGGGGAGGAACTGTGAGAGAAAGAGAGAGACAAAGAGAGTGAAAGAACCAGAGATGAGAAAGAGCCAGACAGAGATACCCAAGACAGAGATAGAGGGAGAGAAAAGGCCTTGTCTCTGCTGTATTCACTTCCAGGCTTTTGTTTGTTGTCTGTTTGGGGTTGGGAGTTGCAGAGTGCCTAGTAGAAAGTCAGGAGCAGAGGGAGCCACACAGTACTGTAAAGCAATGTTATTAAAGGTGGGTTATTAAAGCAAGAAATGTCTGCATCTTAAAAGTCCCCAGGCATTTGGCCTCTCTTAGGCAGCTCAGGCCAGGGGAGGAGTGTTTAGAGCAGAAGGAATGCTATTACTATCCTTGCCCCAAAGCACGACAGAAGGCTGGAACCCCAAAGCCTTTCTTCTCTTCCCTGGAACTTGAAGCTTCCTCAGTGCAAGCTCATTTTTCTTCTTCCCTTGGGAAGCAGGCAACTGGATAGATGACCTAGAAACAATGGAATGGCATCTTCTACCCTTCCCTTAAAGGAAGCAACCTGGTACAAGAAGGAATGGCAGTTCTCCCATCCCTCCTTCCTTTGTGTTCTCATTTAGCTCAGTGCATTTTCTACTCTTCATATGTACCTATATCCTAATTATATTTACTTGATGATATGCCTCATCTTGCCTAAACTAGAATCTCCTTAGAGGCCAAAGAATCTTTTATCTCTGTATCTTCCCCAGTGAACTGCTTACAGAAGGCAATTAATGTCTGTTGAAGGAAATTCCTGTGCTCTTAATTTGCATGTCCAGTCTGCCCATTTACCAAACTCCTTGGGCTTTTCGTACTGTCAAAAGTTATTGACTAGCAAAGATGAATGTTGAAAATGATCTATACATATGTTTTGAAAATAAACAGCTTTATTTAAAAAAAAAAAAAAAGTTCTTTGACCCTTCCTCTTCCCACAAAAAAAGTTACCGACTATCTAACAGCAATCTGTACATCCCAGTTCTGGGAACATATCTGAAGTAATTCCCTCCTGGGTCAGAGTTCCTCCTAATCTTTATTGACTTCTACCTACCTATCCCATGGGCACTCTACATAAATCTCATGGTTACCTGGTTTAAGAATTCTATCTCCCAGATAATTTAAGAAACAACCGACTGCATCTATACAGGTGAAGTGGATAATCACTTCCCACCATCTAATAATTAGGAAAAATGTGAATCTTATATTCAATGATGTAACTGGTTGGTATACAAACCAGTAACCCAACTTAAAGTTACTGTTTCAAAGTCAACTAGGTGGCAGAGTAGATACAGCACCAGGCCCAGAATCAGGAACACTCATTTTCTTAAGTTCAAATCTAGCCTCAAACACTTACAAGCTGTGTGACTCAGGCAAGTCATTTAATTTCCATTTGCCTCAATTTCCTCATCAGTAAAATGAGTGTAATAATAGCATCTTTCCTCTCAGGGATATTGTGAGGATCAAATGAGATAATTATAAAGGGCTTACCCCCAGTACACAGCAAGTGCCAATATAAATGTTGCTGCTGTTGTTACCATTATTATGACTGAAAATGCCCTTCCACCTTTAAAACTCTTTAGCTTCATTATACTGAATCATTTCTTTTTCCATGCATGGAAAAAAATTAAAACAAAAAACTACTGGCAGTTTTTTTTTTAATTTTTTTTACAATGTTTATAATCTTTTTATTCATATTTCCAACATTTTGTATGCAATAACATTAGTTACTGGTTTTATCACAATGTTTAAATAGCAACTCTTTGCAAATATAAATTCTACTTTTATTTAAAGTCCACATAGACATCCTGTAGACTTATTTCAGTAGCACATTCATAAATCCTGTCATTTTTAATAATCTAGTAAAAATGTCAGAAACATCTGAGGCATTACATTTTTAAGCAGCTTTATCTATGTGTAGCAAGATTTGAAATGTGATAAATGAGTTTGAGAAACTATATATCATTTTGGCTATTTATAACAATAATATTTTCCCCTGGGGTTTTCTTTCAGGGCACCTAAATAAATCTGTCTATTTTTAAACAAAGCCAAAGTCTGCCATCTAGTGCCAGGCAGAGAACTTACAGATCAACATAAGGCGATGTCCAACAAGCTACATATATTAGTGACTAATATATTCATCAGCAGTGAAATTTTTGACATTATATTACAGCCCACTTAAATTAAAAAATTTTCTACACATTTCTAAAAATGTATTTGAATTGTAGATTGTTACATAGAAACTTGTTTCTACATTCTTGTTTCATCTTTCCAGGTGAACAGAGATCCATGAAGTCTTGAGAGTTACATGTTTTGATAGTTCCTGCTTAAATTCCTATTTTTACTTCTCTGTATCATTTCCACTTTGCCATGAAAACTTTAAAAGTATTTATATGGCTTAACTATCAGGTGCCATTCCATATTGTAAATTTCTAGTTTTGACATGTTAACCATTACTGTAACATCACAATGTCAGCAGTTTGTAACAAGTGAAACAAAATAGATTAAGGCCTATCTGTAAAGGGTTTGCTTCAGAAACATGGTCATTAAGATACCTTCTTTTCAACTTTACATTGTGGAAATTAGTACCATCTATACAGAATAATTAACACAAGGCTTAAATTAACCAGGTGTTCTTAACTCTCTAGACTATCAGACCTACAGTTAAGAAGATCTGGTTAAAATTCCACCTTGGATCTTAGGCAAGCTGCTTAAAGTCTCTAAACAAGTCTCTGAGATACTGTGACAGGCAGGCTATGATCACTAAATCTACAAAATTACAATTAATCTGATGATACAAAAACAAAAATGAAATCAGACTTGCTTCCTAGGAACAAACACTCCATGAGAGATGCACAAAATCAGAATTTGCAATTGAAACGCGGGAAATTTAGGGAAAGAGGGCCTCCTACTGAGAGGGCACTAGAGCCAAGTGCTGCAAGAAACTCAGGTCTCTGCAAAAGGGCTCCAATTCCAGGCTACAACAATATAAAACAGCATCATGGGAAGAAGGACACCAATGCCCAGTGACCGGAAAGAAGCGCCAAGGCAAAAGAAGGGTGTGGTAAGTGAGGCAAGAGCCCACTACTGGGCAGGAGAGGAAAACAGAGCCGAGATGCAAGGCGGGGAGGGGACTTTCCTTGTCAGACACAAGTGTCTGGAGATTATCAAGAAAGGAAGTGACAAGTCAGACCCGAACTTCAGGAAAATCCCTTTGGCAGTTCTATAGACCAGGGGTATCAAACTCGAGTAAAACCAATCTGGGGACAACATATTGACTTTGAAAACCACAAGCAAATATTATCTATTTGGTATTGTATTTTTACTTATTTTGCCAGGAGTTTTGCAGCCAGAAATCTGACACTGCCAGACTGAGGCCAGACTGAAGCTGGAAAAGACCTGAGGCAGGGAGGCCAATAAGAAGGCCATAAGAGAAGCTGAAGAGGTAAAAACAACAAAATTTGCTATGAGTTGTTATGTGGATGAGAGAGAGTGAAGAGTCAGAGACAGCAATGAAGGCCTCCTCAAAACAAAAAGTGGGGGGGAAGTGTATAATTGGGGAGGGAAATAAAAAAGAAATAGTGAAATTTTTAAAAAGGGGTGAGATAGGGGCAGAAACAGGGAGAATAATGAGTTTTGTTTTGAACATGTTAAGTTTAAGGTGTCTACTGGATCATACCCAATCAGCAACTGAAGACACAAAACTAGAGCTCAGGAGAGACCAGAGCTCAATTTATCCATTCACTGTCATCTGTGTAAAAGTGATCATCAAATGGGGTCCCCCCACTGAGAGAGTGTGGAGAGAATGGACACAGAGAATTTAGGACAGAACCTGTGGGACAAATCAAGGAGTATGAAAGAGATGAGGAGGAAGCAGCTAAGGACAAAGGTCACCAGGGGAGGAAGGCAACATCACACAGTCCAAGAAAGGAGAGAGTTCAGAATCCAAAAGAAAGTGGTTAAGATGTCAAATAGAGAGGAAGAAGAGGAAGAAGAAAAGGAGGAGGAAGAAAAGGCCATCAGATCTGGTCAATAAAATCGAAAGTTCAGGCCAAAAATAAATATTTTTCATCCCCTTATCTTGGAAAGAATGTAAGGCAAGCATTTGTACTGTCAGTGTCTAGCTTGGGGACTGGAACAAACTATATGTCTTAATAATTTCTTGTTGATTGACTATGTACACGGAATTTCTCTTCTATATAGTTGTTATAAGCAATTTACAGAAAGGTGATGACATTTGTGATTTTTTATCCCATTACCTTATAGTAGTTGGCAGATAGTACACTAGAGAGGCCCGGGCCTAAAATCAGGAAGACTCCAATTCAAATACAATCTCACACTTCTTATCTGTACAATGGGGATAAATAATAGCACCTACCTCTGAAGGCTTTTATAAGAATAAAATGAATGATTTGTAAAACACTTTGCAATTTTGTTTTCTTTCTCATTTTGTTCCTTTTTGATCTGAGGGAGGGAAAAATTTGGAATATAAGGTTTTGCAAGGGTGAATGTTGAAAATTATCTATGCATGTGTTTTGAAAATAAAAAGCTTTAATAAAAAAACTTTTAAAGTCACTTTGAAAACTTTAAAGTGTTAAATAAATGCTAATTTAATGCTGTAGAAAACACTGTCTACTGATTCATGATAGTTTTCAAAATAATACATCATATTTTCTGTAAAAAGAAATAAATTTGCTTCCTCTTTTCCGATACCTATTTTCTCCATTTTTTTTTCTTATTACACTTCTAGCAGTGTCAAAATTTAAAACAATGAGAATCCTATTTTAGCCTGATCTGATTGGAAAAGCTCTCAGTTTCTGTTATAAATCACACCAACTCTTGCTTTAGATACTTTTGACCACATCAAGATTTCTTTTATTCATATGGTTTGCAGTGTTCTTACCATAAGCAAGGGCTTCATTTTTCTGCTTCTACTGATACAAATATGATTTTGTTACTGTCATTTATATTACTTGCGTTCATCATTTTTCTAACACAGAAGTATTAGAAATGCAACATGGTCAGAGTATTAGTTTTTAATTTATTTCTTGTATCCTTTTTGCCTATACATTTTTATATGTTACATTAATATTCATGACTAATTTTGATCTATGACTTTGTTTCTCCATTTTTTTCTAGTTTAGGTATCAGTACCATAACTGTCTCATGGTGATGCATCATCTTTTTTTTATTGTTAAAAAGTCTGTGTAACAAAGGAATTATTTGTTTTTAAATATTTTATATAATTCACTTCCAAATTCATTGCTCTAGGGTTGCCTTTTTCCTCTTTGGGATATATTTATTCCTAGCTCAATTGTTCTTTCTGACAATCAATTGTTTGGCAAACCATCTTCTATTCCATTAAGCTAGGTAATTTCTATTTTATGTCTTCAAACATTTTATTTAAGTTGTTAGTTTTGTTATCATATAATTGGTTCAAATATTTTCTTATAATTCTGTTTTCTCTCCATTTGTTATCAATTCCTTAATTTTGATTTTGGTATTATGTAATTGACTGATGTATTTATTATCTGTCTTATTGGGTTTGTAACTTGGTATTGATTTTTATTTCTGGGCAGCAGCTTTCTAATCTGTAAATGAGGATACTAGATTGAATGACCATTAAGGTCCTTTCTTGCTCTAAATCTATGATACCACAATTGCTACTCTAACAAGTCAAAAGGTCTGACTGGACAAAAGACAGCTGATTTGGAAATGACTCCCACAATGGGAAGGAGTCACCTCCATCAATTGCATTATTTGTCATTTGCCATTTGAAGCGTCTCTCAACTCTCCTCCTGAAGTAAGTGCTCATGGCATAGACAAATAAGGCTTCTTTGTAATCTATAAATCTTTAGATTGCTACATTTCTTGATCCCAGATATGTTTTCTGCCATCTTACTCTACCTTACCTTCACATTAAAATTTACAAGTGCAAAAGTCTACAGTAATTAATTTGGGAAGGTCTTACTGAGTTTTCTGTAGAATCCTCTACCTGCTCATCCTCTACAATTGGTGAAAGCATGAACTATATGCACAGGAGACAGCTAACAAATTTTCATCATAAATAGTGCAATACTAGATGACTGAGCATCCTATAAACATTAGGTTTCTTGTTGCCCCTGGATACACAATTCAGTTAAAAAACTATTAAATGTCACTTGTATTTTGGGCACTGAGTGTGATGACCGCATATTTAAAATCAGCCAGAGTCAGGAATTCAGGTTAGGGGAAAATCTTCGATCTTTATTCTTTGTGGAGATGAAGAAGGATCGGAGGTGAAGGGGGATCCGAGGTAAAGGGGGATCGCGACAGCAATGTGAGCAGCTGCGACAAGCCAGCCAGCAGTCTCTTCTGCCTCTCTCTCTGCCCCTCTGCCTCCACCCACCAAAATCGTCATTTCCTATACAACACATCAGGACTTGCACAAAGAGTGGGAGGGGGCCATTCTTTCTCCAAGCATATATATTAATAAAGAATGGTTCAATTACTATTAAGCACGTGAGGCTAAATCATTCATTCTCCCAATAGCCAGACTATTAGCAATGAACTCCTCCTTACATATTTAGCCAGGTCAGTCTTCAGGTGGCAGAAAGTCTCTTGCTGGAACTATAATCCTCATAACCTTTCCAGCACAAGAGAAACTGAAACTGTCCAAAAGAAATTCTCTTTTCCTTTCTAAATCCAGCCCTCCTCTAAACTGTCCAATTTCCTTCCAGGGCACTGCCATTTCCCCCATCACCAAAGCTAAGAGCTATGAAGTTGCCTTCCTCTTCCACAAGCCCAAATTGGATCAGCTGCCATCCTGTCATTCCTACATCCACACTCTATGCACTCACATGGCTCCTGTCCCAGCCCTCATCACCTCGACTTCTGGACAAGCCAACCTCCCCTCCAATGCCTTCTCCACAAAGATAACCTTGCTGAGGCACACATCTATTCACATAATTACCTACATATCACACTACTGCTATTTTCTATTTCCTTTTAGATAAAATACAAACTCCTTAATCTTAATGTAAGACCCTGCACAACCCGATTCCAATCTCCTTGATTCCTCTTCATGACTTCACCTGGCACAAAGGACAGAGCAATGGATTTGGAGTCAGATGACTTGGGTCAAATTTGAACTCGACTACTTAACAAATGATGGCAGTTCTCTCCTTTTTGAAGCTCAGTTTCCTTATTTGTAAATGAAGGGGATCGTCTAGAACTGAGACGTCAAACACAAAATGTAACGGGGAGATTTTTGACAAAATAAATTAAAACAGGACAAAGCTATGTTCATCTATGGTTTTCTACTATGTTCCTGAACCATGGAATTCTTAGGTATGGTTTACTGGCCTGTTACTTATTTGAATTTGACAACAATGGTCTAGGACAAAGCTTCTTGAACTGTGGGTTGAGACCCCCATATATGGTCATGTATCAAGTGTAGAGGTCACGAAAAATTTGGCAACAGTAATAGAGTTCTGAATGCCAACAATCAAAAACAGATTCAAATCAAAGAAGTGAAGAATCCAAGGTGTTTCTGGGAGCACTTGCTTGTGTTGTATTGTGTGACTTCACTGCAGCCTTGGTTCTGAACACATAATACGAGCACTTTGCACTGAACATGAATGGACACTGCCAAAAATCCCTGGGCTCAGATTTGAGACAGGCCATGAAACAATTTCTCTGGTGAAAAGAAGTCACGAGTGGAAAAAGTTTAAGAAGCCCTAATCTAGCAGATCCCTGAGGTCCCTTCTAACTCAAGATTGATGCTTCTATGAACCCTGCATTTTAGTCCAAATGGACTAATAGTTGCCTTCTGAATATGAAATCCCATCCCATTTCTGCACCGGTCCATTCATGAAAAAAACCTTTCCTCATCAAATTCTCAGAATCTGCTCAACTTCTGTACCACTTCTTCCATAAAGACTTCACTAGTCTCCATCTCCCTTACTTGTCAAACCTCTCTCCCTTTACAAATTGTCTTGCATTACATTTATCCATGCTCATGCTAAATTCCCTACCCTATCATTTTCCTAATGAGATACTGTTGGGGGCTTTATGCTTACCTTCAAGTATTACCATAGTGTACCAATTACAGTGGTACAAAACCAAAATGGATTGTCTCATGAAACAATGAATTACCCATTACTGGAAGTATTCAAGAAGAGTCAGAAAGACAATCTACTATGGACATAAGGACTATCTCTGTCGAAGAAATGACAATATTGGGCAGGAACTTGGACTACTTTGAGCTTTAAGACCTTTTCCAACTCCTAATATTCTACCTCATCTATTACAGTCTAAACCAACCTAACTGGTCATGGTTTGGGCCCAGATTAAATGTAAATAGCAATTGTTAGTATTTTGGCCAGAAATCATGAGAACCTTCCTCTCTCCAGATTGGATTTTTTTATTTTTTGTGACTAGATAAAAGAGGCCATTTTTAGCAGTAATTCTTAATTAGCCTTAATCACTAAGTAGGCCATTGTCTCAGTCAACCTGAGACCCATTAAAAAACCTTAGCTTAAAAAGGCCAGTCTACCACTGCATCTAGGGTTTCCTCCAGCATCATGGTCTATATCTGGTCACTGGACCCAGATGGCTCCAGAGGAGAAAATGAGGTTGATGACCCTGCCCAAGCCTCTCTCACTTCAATCTCATTCATGTGCATGTCATGGCATCTGCTCTCTGATATCATGGTCTTCTTAGAAAAGGAAGTTCAAACAACAATAACAATAGCTGAGAAAGAATAGAAATAAAGGCTGATTGATAGCTTGAATGGGCAACATCCCTTTCTTAGGAAGAATGAGGGAAACCTGGGCACATTTGGAAACAAGCAGGAAAGTATTATGGACCAGAACTCTGAACTTGAAACAAGGATTCTTACAAGGTACTAATGGTTATTGATGAGACAACGGTTATCTAGTTTAGCATGGTGCTTAATAGTTCTCCAAGTTCAGTATGATAGATTTAATCTTACAACAAATAATGGTTTCATAGTAATATAATGATTGGTTTGTACTCAGTGTAGAGCATATAACCTAGGAGCCTCAGCAAGTTTCATTCAGAGAGAGCTAGAAAAGAGAAGCAGACTGGAGGCTGGAGCACAAGCCCTTGGACTCAGATTCATTTTCACCTTCGGTCAGGCTCTTGGTGGCAGGCTTTCCTCCTGCATTTCTCCACTGAGACCAAGGCCGGTCTCAAAGGCACTCCAGAAAGCTAACCGGGGCCCAGGAAAGGAGGTAAGACTTTGAAGGAGATAATAGAGGATTTGGACTTTAACCTGACTACTCTTGTGGTGATTACTGAACTGAAACAAAGGCTGCATCCAGAGACTCCCAGGAAAAACCACCAAGAACATTATAGGAAAGGAACAAGGAGAGAGATTGCAGATTAAACTGAGATGATTCAGAAGATAATCTGACAGAAACAGTGTTGATATCTGGGGAGGGGTCTAAAAGATGTGAGACAAACTATCAATTTGATCTATTGTTTCCACCTTTAGCAAACCTAGTTTTTCCTGTATTCTGTGTGAGCCCCTGGAAAATCATGACTGCCAGGGTGTAAGGCAGCCTGTGCAAGGTCTTTTCTTTTCCTAGGGATGACTTTCCAAAGCAGCAGGAGCTTGTAAATCTTCCTTTAGCAACTTAAATAGTCCCACTTTCCTTCCTCCTTTCAGCTCCCAGTTCATCAGATGGTACTAGTTTATCAGATGAATGTTTTCCAAATCAAAAATCAATCAAAAAGCCATTGATGAAGCACCTATTATGTCCTGGCACAATTAAGCCATGGATAGACAAAAATAGGCAAAAAACAGTCTCTGCTGTCAGTGAACACAAGGAAGATAACATACAAACAAGTTCTTGCAGAATAAACTGGAGATAACAAGAAGGAAGGCTCTGAAATGGAGGAGCACTGGGAAAAGCTTCCTACAGTGCCAGCTGAGCCCACTGCCTACCACACTAAATTCTAACACAAGTTCAGATAAACCAGGATCTCATGTACACATTTATAAAACAGAAAGAATATTTGCACTACCTCCTTCAAGAAAATACTTAGTAAGCCTTAAAGCACTAAAAATTATAAAGCATTTTACAAGATAAATTTTTATTAAAATTCAATGAATTACAAAATTTTCAATATGAAACTCCACATAATCCAAAGAAGGTCAACTTATTCTGTTTCAAATTCTGTAAGATTTCCTCACTTCACTGAAGTCCCACTCATGTCAATGAGGTAACTGACCCTGATTTCTCAAATACAAGACCTGGCAGGTTCTACTGAGCTGAAACAGATCCAAGATGGAAAGGTCCAGAGATGAACAATATGTCTACTGTCAGAGGGCAAGTTACATTCCAAGAAGCTAATCACCAGGCCAGCTGCATCACCAGGAATTTTTCAGCCACAGCAACTCTAAAGGGTTTGCAATCTGTATCACGGGGTAGAATGACCCCACCCTGGCAAAATCACAGATTTAGCATGAAGTTTTACAAAGAAATTCTCTCCCATAATCCAACGTGTATTTTGGACTATGTGGCACCCAAGATTTTTTTTAAAGCACAGAGTATTTTTTTTTTCCTTTTCAAGTTAAGAGCTATTTTTCTAGTAGGGATTTCCAGATCTCCCATAGCTTCTGTCTTTCTTCCAAACCTACCAAGCTTACTCTCTTCTTCCAATTCGTGCTATACTTTGTGGACTCTTCCACAGATCTGGGCACTGTTTCTATTACTCCAATAGCTTTCTTTTCTCCAAGCCCTCCTAATCCCACACCCACAGAATAAAAAGAAGCACTTTTAGTTTCTTCCAGAATCATAATGAAGGGAAAGCTTTCCTAAGAAGATAGTAACTCAGGGGCAGCTTGTTACACCAAAAACATCACTAAACTAAAAGTCAAGAGATCATGGTGTAAGTCACCCACCCAGCAGTGACATGCTCTCTGGCCTTAGGGATTCGAAAACTTGCTCTCTCAGGCATATTTTATTCATGTAATGATTGAGGTATGAGGAGATGCATTAGATTGTTGTCTAAAATAATCTATAACTAAGAGTAGAGAATTTGGTGGGAAAGCAGAGTAGAATATTGAATATATTGTCAGACAGAGTAGATATGTACTCTGTTCTACTGATATACTTTTTTTCTCCTTTGAAAATCTTTGTTACAGATAACAGCTGACTGTATAGAGAAGAGGGGAAGGATTTACTAGGAAATGAATGTGATGTAAAAACAAAATCTGTCAACAAAAATAAGACAAAATTTTAAAATAAAGTAACCTGTAACACACGTGGCTTTTTTCAGTAATTGATGCTGAGTGATAGAGGGAATGGAAGATGAGGCAGAAATCACATGCACATGGAAGAACTTCAGGGCCAGCAAGGTACCATGTCGGCTTTCCAGCTGAATAGCAAAGGATGTGATACTAGTCATAAATCTACCAATACATCAGACCCAGGGCACTGAAGCTGAGTGAAGCCAAAGCTGCAGATGTCTCTGAAAAACAAGAGAAGTCATCCCAGCCACAACTCAAAGGAGAAAACACACAATTTTGAAAGGACCTAGTCATCATGGCAGATTTCAGGAAGTCAAAGAGCCAGAATAAAACTTCAAGAAGTCTCCGGGAAACTAGTGTGGATCAGAGAACTTCTAGAAACACTGAGTATGCTTGCTCCAGAGAGATATAAATATAGAGGTATAGACAGATACACACATACATGCATATATACACCTATGTGCATGGGTATATAAATGTAAACATATATCTACATATACTCACACAATTATATTTTAAATATATAAATATATCACCATTATATATTGTGTGTAATACACCACATATAAGTAACCTGTGTGCATACATGCATATATCCATGCATGTAACTATATTGTAAATCCTCCCTAAGAGTAGGTTGGCTCAAGTGGACAGAAGGGGGACACTGAAAGAGAAGTGGCAGTTCCTAGACACTGGCAGCAAAGGTCGGGGTTGCCAAAGCTACAGAGAAGGAACAATTGGGAACTGAGTTAAAGACTCGTTAGAAGTCTGAGCAAATAGAACGGGAGCAGCTGAGGACAGGTTCCCCCTTGGGAGAAACCAAGCTGTGATCTGTGCACTCATCAAGGCCCAGAAAACATCTTCTCACAAGGGAATTGCACAATCTGATCTCAAAAGTTCCCTCCCAGCAATGTGCCTGTGATTCTGCCCATTTCAGAGAGCTTGCTAGTGAGTAGATTGCAAAGCCTTTGGAAGAGACCAAACAATATGACAGATTGTCCAGCAGCACCGAAGTCCATTATTGTTAATACATCCGTATTCCACTAAGTGGTGAGGTATACTGCAATCCTGAAAGTCTCCTACAGTATAGGGGGGTAGTTTTCAAAGCTTTGATGTCTTCCCTAGTACAAGAGAATGACAAAGAATGACCAGGGTTCCACAAAAACAGGGAGCTATATTGTTTCACCCCACACCCCTAGTCAGCCAGGGCCTATGTAGTGGGCCGCAGTGGTAGCAACTCAAAAACCTCGTCAGGCAGAAACTCCAGCATTCTGGCACCTGGACCAAAGAAGCACTGCATCCTGCCCAGGAGGCTTCTCTCCAAGAAAGCGCTTTCCATACAATCATCCTCACAACCAGGAAACTTCACAACCAGGAACAAGGAATTTTTAAAGACCAGTTATGAGACATAACTCACAAAGCAACACAACACATTCTTCATGTCTATACACATGCATGTGTGTTTATGTGTACAGCAACCAGGTGGCCCACGGGACAAAAGTCTAGACGTGAAGACAGGAAGAACTGAGTTCAAATCCATCCACAGGCAACTAGCAACATGACTCTGGGCAAATCACTTAGCCCTCAGTTTGCCTCAGTTTCCTCATTTGTAAGATGGAGATAATACCAGCACCCATTTCCCAAGATTGTTATGAGAATCATGTGAGACAATATTTGTAAAATGTTTTGCAAACCTGAAACAGTTATATAATAAAACAAAATATTAACAAAATACAAATATTTTAGGGACAAACAACACTCTGTTCCCACGTGTCTCCCCCAATGCTGAATGTCCATCTGGCTCGGCTAAGGCAATGCTCTGGTCTGGAATAGATGACTCTGGGAGGGGTTCACGATCAGCCTCCAGTGGGGCAAAGGCAGCTCTAAGATGAAGGACACTGAGAGCAGACAAGACTGAATGTGTTTCTGTTCCAGTTACTTTAAGCATCTTTTGTCCTTCATTTAATAATAATAAAAGCCTCAAATTTGTATAATATACATTGTAGATAGATTTGTATATCACATCTACACACATATGTGAGCGTGCGCACGCGCACACACACACATTCATACAGTACTCTGTTTCAAAGCACCTTTCCCTCTCAGACCTCACCTGATCTTTATAACAACCCTAGGACACAGGCAATATGGCATTGCTATATGATTCACTAAAAAAAAACAGAATACAATATTTTCAAATTTTCAAAAAAGCAGTTAGAGGATAATTTTTCTTTGTCTTACAAAAGAATAGAAACTTCCCTCGTCTCTTTAAAACAAGATTCAGGTCATACACATATATGCAGAGATGAATGTAATCATCTAAAAGTAATCACCAACCCAATTATGTAAGAATATACATAGCTTACTTATAAAAAGAAATATGAACCAAATAAATTCACTTCTCTTGATTTTCGTACCAAAAAATTAAGAATTTGGGGAATCTCCAAAATGTCCAAGGGACAGATTAAATTTTAGTAAAAGAGTAAGCCCAGCTCAAATTTTAAAAAACAACTTTACAAATAACTTTTTATTTGCACAAGGCAAATAATTTTATTTTCAAATAAATGTAGCTCACACAACTTTTTAAAATTGCTATTATTGCCTTTAGAAAGAATGACTTACCATCATTAGATAATCTTCTTCTACTTCAACAGGCTCACTTATCATATTTTTGGCTGAACCCATGGATTTTGATCCCTGCAATAAAAAGGATAGCATCGGTCCTTAATGTCATCTTTTTCTTTTTGACACACTTAACAATTTTAGCTTCCAAAGTATTAAAAATTATTAAACAAAATTGTTTCACTTGTATGTCAGAAAAAAATTTTTTTGACTCTTTACAAATGTAGTTAATGAAACTTTTGTGGAATTTAAGATATCCCAACAGATTTCAGAAAATATCAAGTCCAATCTCCTCATTTTGAGATAAGAAATTAAGGCTCAGATGAACTAAATGCCAGCACATACTAGTTTATAGGGAGCCAGGACCAGAAGGCTTTTTTCCTGACAGAACAATGTTCTACTACATATTTCAGTATTTTAAAAGCAAATCAGATTTACATTTTCTTTAAAAACATCCATGCTGCAATTCTAAGAAAGGTGTGACTGCCCAAACAGTCACAAGCCATACTTTCTGCCCCAGTAAGGCCACTACTCAGCCTACCCCTCAGCACTCCCAAAGAAAGGGAAAGAAGGTATATCCATACTGTATCTATGTAGCACATAAAGCTCTTTTTTTTGGTAGTGACTAAGAACTAGAAAGTAAGAGGCTGTCCATCATGTGAACAAGCTATAGTATAGGAATGTGAAGTTATATCATCATGTTGAAAAATCATAAAAGTTTTCAGAGACCCAGGGAAGTGAGTGGAACCAGAAGAATAATAATAACACTGTAAAGATTTAAAATAATCAATTCGATGGATGACTGTCATTTCCCAATATTAAAGGCATAGCCTCAAGATACAGAATGACAGACATTTTTTGGACAAAGACAATTCAGGAATTTGTTTTGTTTTGATCAGTTTATGACTGTTACAAGAGCTTTTTTTCCCCTAAGGAAATTGGAGGGAAAGAAAACAATTACTTGTTAACTGGGAAAAATAAAATAAATCTTCAAGAAATAAAAAAGCATGGTACACACACAATTAAGAAAAAATAAGAAGAAGAAATAAAAAATAAAAGAGATAACAGATCAGATTGTCTTATCTTTTCCCTACATGAATTTTGTAATTCCTAATCAAAAAAAGAAAGCAATTAATACCCAGCTCTCATAATCTTCCTAATAATCAGTATCCCACAGAGAAGACAAGCCCAGGGTTTCTCTAGGTCTTTCCTTCTGCTCTGCAATTTAGCCATTCTTACTGTTGACCAAGGGTACAGAAAGCACAGTACCTTAGGAGCAAGTTTGTTCAATGTCACCTAGGCTATCTGATGTTATTAGCAGGTCAGAGGGGGAGCATATGATTAATTATAATATCCAATAATTAATATCCATTCTTTCATCCAACATCTAAGAAAAAGTTTACTACATGTATAACACTACTTGCTCTCTAGAAAACAGACCAGGTGCAGAGAACCTGGATTCAAGCCAAAGCTCCTACACTCATTACCAGTGTGATCATGAAGAATTTTTTGAATTCTGAGACTCAGTTTCCTAATCTGCAAAATGAACCATCTGTACTAGAAAGCAGGTCAGAATAAATCTTCCTAGGCTCCCATGCTCCCAGGCTGGGTCTCCCTAATTTCTTATCCATCCAATCTGCTACTGAGGCAGAACTAGTACACCTCTACAACTCCTGTCACACAAGCCCCCTTCTCTCCTGCCTTGATCACCTCTCCTAGGGCAGGGCTTGACCATCTCATTCCTGCACTGCTGCAATAATCTACAAGAGCTGTGAGGGTGTCTATCAGCCACAAGTCTATCCTCATTCCAGTCTACACTCCACCCAGCACTCAAAGTGATCTCTAAGACATAGGTTGGATGGATCACATCACCCCTCCCGTGCACTCAATGCTGTTTGGTGTTCAAAAATCCCTCAAAATCTGCTTCCCAACTTTCCAAGTCCTTTTAAACCTCACATCCTCACCACCTACTGTGATCCAGTGGCACAAGCTTTCTCAAAGTTCCTTGAACAAGACAGTCGTCCCCACACTCCCAGTATCTCAAGTTCCAGGAATGGGGATCTCTCCCTCTTCTCATCTCCCTCCATGCTTCCCTGGTTTTCTCCAGGTTTCAGCTTGCCTTCCACAGAAAGCCTTTACTTAATGCCAATGTATCCTGTCTATAACTTGTCTGCACATAGCTGTTCGAATGCTGTCTCCACCAACAGACTGTGAGCTACTCGGGGGCAGGGACTGATGCTTAACTTCTTCTGCACCCCCAATGCTTAATGCTGAGCCTGACTCGCAGCGGGCACCAAATAATGTTTATTGAGAAACCTTAAGCTATTACATAAATGTTAAGTTATTGTGGGTGTGCTGCTGTTATTAAGGGAAATAAGACATGCACATAAAAATAAAATGTGAAGAAATGACAATGGAGAGGTACAAAGTACTAAAATACTTCAACAGAAGGAAAATCACTTTTCCAATTAAAAGCTCCAATGCTCTTAAATTATATAATCAAGCTTGGTCCCAAAGAGAAAATATAAGGCATCAGTTCCCTATGGCTTCTTTGTAGAAGGCCTAGAAAAGTAGAACACTGCATGTCATACTATTTTTTTCTATTGGTTAGTTTTCCTGTACTGCTCTTTGGGTTGTTGTTTTTTTTCTTTATTCTTTCCTATTGTTGAGATTGTACTTTAAGAAGAAAATGAGATTTGTTGGTAATTAAAAACAAAAATTATCAATATAAATTTATCTTTTAAACTTAAAAGCTCTTTGGCACCAGGATCCAGGCTGCCCAATTCTGTATCGGTAGCTCAGGACCTCCACCAATTGTCCCTTCATATCTGTTGACTGGAAGCACTGGAGCTCAGCTTTGAAGGGAGAAACTATGGAGGTACCAAAGGCACTGTTTAATACTCAAAGCTGGGAGTTCAGAGAAAAAGTCCAGCCAAGGACTGACTTTCTATCTACAGGCATTTTGGCAACCAGTGGAATGAGAGGGAGCTGTTCAGTTTGGTGACTTCAAGATTATCCCCACGATTTCCAGGTGGCAGAATCTACTAGCTGTTCCCCAACACCAGGATTCCCACAGCGGTCCTCAGACAACAGTCCATCACCAGATGTGTCCCGAAATCCCTTCCACCTTGAAAGGACCTAGTGGACTTGACATTCTGCTGTCAGAGACTAAAGGGAGCGAGCTCAGGATCCCACCACAATGAATTTGGTGGAGGACTCCTTGCAAGCTGCCTTGAACTAGCATTTAACATGCCCCTTCTATGCATTTAGAACTGTGTTCACTGATTACCTATAAAAATCTCACAATGCCTGGTCCATAGTAGAAGCAGAGCTGCTTGAAAATGTTTGCTAGACAGACTCTTCTAATAGTGGTCAAAAGTGAGCTTGAAAAATTTACTCCTTATTGCACATGTTTAACCTATATTGGATTACTTGCTGTCTAAGAGAGGGAGAAAAAATTTGGAACACACGGTTTTGCAAAGGTGAATGCTGAAAACTATGCACATATTATGAAAATAAAAAGCTAAAAAAAAATTTACTCCTTTGTACTCATTTCAACAGTGCTTTAAGCAAAAAGCTTTTTATTGGACAGTAAGGGAGGGAGCTTTCCCGGCTTATCATGCCATACAGGAAAACCTTTTCAACAAATCAGTTCCCTCAGTCATTTTCAAAGCTGTTCCATACAGAATAGGATTTTTTTTGTTGTTGTTGTTATCTGTGAGCAGGCAGGAGGGAAGGAACTAGCATTTCTTAAGCACCTACTATGCGCCGAGCACTGCACTAAGTAGTTTATAAATATCGCCTATTTGTCTCTCATAACAACCCCAGAAGATAGGACTATTATGAACCCCATTTGACAGTGAAAGAAAGGAATGATGACCTCAATTAGTTAAAAACAAAACGAATACTCCTTACAGTGAAGAGTTAAACCACCACAGCCTATGTCCCCTTGTTGGAAGTGTCTCAGAAGAAAGCTCCCCTTCCTTTAATTAATCATTCGGGACCCGGGTAGACCCGCCCCCCGCCCCCCCCTCACAGCAGGGCAGTGCCTTTTCTAGGCGAGCACAAGGAGCTGCAGCTTCCCCGGACTCGGGGTGCAGGGGTCAGACAGGAATCTGGGGGATGTATGGGGAGGCCTCTGGGGCAGCCTGACCCTAGAGAAGCGGGCAGTGAGCGGGGGAAGCAGAGCTGGCTGCCCGAGCAGCAGGAAGGACCACAGTAACCTTTGAGACCCATTTTACAACGGGCAAACTGAGGGCCACACCTCACTTGTTCGGCGAGCACTTATTAGGCATCTACGGCATGCAGAGCACCCCAGGAGGATGCAAACAAAAAGACAACGATCCTTCCCACGTGGGACTTCCGTACCCGACCTGAGGCCCCGTCTTAGTTTCCTCATCTGTAAAATGGGGTAAAGGAACCAAACGCTCCCTTGCGTGTCTACAGGAGGTAACCTCTCTGAGACACTTCCCCAGAGCGCTACCAAAGAGGGGATAGTGGCGAGGATCCCCCACCCGGCTGCCCAGTGCACGTCTATATGAAGGGGACGCGGTTAGCCTAAGGGCACGACCCCGGCCCGGGGTCAGCCCGGGCCACGGCCGGGATGCGGCCGCTAGAAGGGGTACCGGCCGAAGGAGGGTACCGCCCCCCGCCCGGCCGGACACGTGGCACTGACAGCAGTCCGCCTCCGCCCCCGCCCCCGCCCCCGTTCGGGAAGGGGGGCTCCCCCCCAGTCCCAGCTGGGGGAGGAGGCACGAAGGGAACCCCTCCCCCACAGCTCTCCCTTCCGCCCCCCCCCTTCTCTGTCTGTCATCACGCCCTTCGGGGGTCGACCCCGCTCGGGGGTCTCGGCAGCGGAGCCAGGGCCGGGGGCGGGCCCGGGGCGAGCCCTGGGGGGAGGGGAGCACCCCGCCGCCATTTTGTCCCCTCAGTCGCGGGAGGCTGTCACCGGCCGCCTGCCCCGCCCCGCGGTCCCCCGCTCCCGCGCCCCTTCGTCCCCCGCCCTCTTAGCCGCGCGCCCCCGCGGGACACTCACCCCCGGCCCGCCGACCGCCCGCCTGACTTCCAGGCAGGCTGAACGTCCCGGGGCCGCCTCCGAGCGTCCCGCCGGGATGGGGGCGGGGCGAGGGCGGGGAGGGGCGGGGTGAGGGAGGGGCCTCCCGGCGTGCCCACGTGACGTTTCCGCAGCACGCACGCGCGGCGGCCAGCTGCTCTCGAGTCTCCCCGGGCCGACTCGCGTGGCGGGCTTCGGGGGCGGGGGGACGCCTGCGCACGGGTGCCCGGGGCCGAATCCGGAACACGTGCCGGACGGAACGCAAACCAGCTGAGCAGAGTCCAGAGTAAAGGGAGACAGTTTAACGAGGTCCAGGCTGCAAGCATCAATTAAGCGCCTGCTGTGTACCAGTCACTATGCAAACGTTTCCGGACAGACGTGCTATCCAGCGGAGGAGTCTTAAGTTAAGAGGTCCTCTCTGAAGGAGGATGGGAAAGCTTGCAGAAGCGATGGTTGCACTAGAACCCTGGAGGAAGCAGCAGGGAGCAGCTATGTTTCCACAGGCTGCATACAGGGAACGTAAATCTGCGCACTTAGCAAATACATATGTCTGTGCATATATATTTATATGTATGTGCGTGCGCATAGCTGCAAACTTCGCACAGAGTTAGGGGGGAAGGAATCTTTACGGGCTTCACGGCCCTTTCATTTACAGAGGAGGAAACTAAGTCTGGGATTTAAAGTTCCTGACTCAAAGGCCCGGGTTCGGGACCGCTAACATAGACATCTCAACCTACAACAAAGAAGCAAGGTTTTGTATAACAGGTGGCTCCTCCTGAAAGAAACCTTAGCCCTACAGATTCCTCAGAATAATGCCTACATGAATAAAATAAAACGCATAGAATTGCAAAGGAAGTCTAGTGTGATGGATACTATGTTATTTTTTTCTTCACCCATATTCATGGACCTCCTGAAGTCTATCCGCAGACCTCTTGAGCATCCATAGACGGGGCATTAAGACTAGATAAGTAACAAAGTAGCTTCTAGCTTAGCACACATAATTGCCCTTTGGATTGAAGAGCTCTCTGTCCTATGATACTATGAATACTCAAGATCTTGACTCAAGAGTATATGAAAGCTTTCCTTATATCAGACATCTTTTAAAATTTTTTTCTTTTCTAGATTTGTTTCTTCCGTGGTAACTTGAATCCTCTTTCTTTGTAAAGGCTACAAAATTGGAGAGAGAAAGGTATAATCAGGCTGTTTCAGCAAAAACATCTGACAGAGGTTAACAAAAGCTCAATTTGGCTGTAACAAAAATCTGGTGCTATAATACAAGGCTGGTTGTGACTGGAAAGTATCGGTGGATGGGAAACATGTGAGAAGGAGAAGAAAGTGGCTTTTAGGAGTAAGTCTACTGTATTCTTGAATCTGAGATCATCACCAACAACGAAGAATAGAAATGTCTTCCCTGAAACAGTACCAAAAGACAATCATTAACGTTGACCTCTTCTTGAACAAGGATAAACCTATGGTGTTCCTGTGGATGAGTGGGTTTGATGTGGAGGATTTGAGGAATGAGATTGCCTCTGTGATTTGAGCCTAGAAGAAAATTCTCTATTCTGTGTCTGAGATACAATCTACTTGACTTGACAAATAATTAATTAAATAAATTGAAAGTTTTTCTGCTTAGAGAGTGAAAAAGACAAAGGGACAGAAATCAGTCCTGCCTTTAAATATTTTTCCCCTAAAGCCATTTTCTACCTATAATTTATAGGGTTCAAGAACAAAGTTAAAAGAGTCAGGACGACAGGTAGATAGGCCAAGTACTTTGCAAGTATTACTTCATTGTCAGCAAAGATCAAGGAAAGATTCCTGCCTGTTGGACTTGGATAAGTATCAACCACCATGGGAAGGAATAAAGAAACTGTGGTCAGCATCAATAGAGAAAAAAGAAAATCCACAACTATTTGAGTACTTGTATACTCATTAAAATGATATTTCATTGGTCTAGGGAAATGTATGGAAACTTCCTCCCACCAATACAGATCCATAATTTCTTGTTTTAAGAATAATCTTGCTGCCTTTAAAGCCAGTCCTTTGTTTTACCACACTGCTTCTTCCAGGTCATAATAATAACTGAAACAGCAAAACAAATAGAATTACAAAGTCACATGACTTTAAAACTAAAATATTTTCAGTTAAAATTGACATATCCCAGTGGTATAACCCAAGCAAAGACTTTGCCCAGGGAAGTCAAAATGCAAATGGCGTTCATGTTAATTGTATTCCTTCAGAAGGAAGAAATAACTGAACTGAACAACTGGTTAACAAGACTAGCTGTGTGAGTCTAGGGAAATCATGTCATCTCTCTCTATCTCAGTTCCTCTATATGAAAAATGGGAATAACAACAGCATTTATTTATCAAGGCTTTTGTGGAGATGAAATGAAATAATATTTGTAAAGTGTATTGCAAATCTTAAAGTGATATATAATGGTTGCTATTATAATTATTATTGTTATCAGTATTAGTTAAAATAGGAAATTATCCATTCCTCTCACCCTGCAGCTTTTTCTCCTACTCCAGCCTCTCCTTCCCCAGCCCTCACTTAGCTCACTGACTTCCTCAGCTGCAGCCTCTAGGTCTCTGTCCTCTGGCTATTGTCTCTTTCTTCTCTCCCAAAAAAGCATTGACCTAGAATTGCCCTCATGGGAAATTGTGTTCCAAGTGGCAAGATGGATAGATTGCTGGATTAGAATTCAAGAAGACCTGAATTTGAATTTTTCTCAGATACAAACTGCGTGACCCTGGGCAATCTCAGCTAAAATCTCACCTCCAGGAAACTGTTCCTGATGTCCCTTTGTTGTAAGAATAAGTTTTAGACCCTTAATAAGATAATAAGAATAATGTTGTCAGTTCAGTATAATTGATAATGTAGTGAGGATAAATGTTATTACTTTAATAAGATAGTTTGTCAATTAGAATAACAGATTCTATCTTTTAAGTCTTTTTTGATTATTTTGAGTAACATTGGTTTTTCAATAATAAAATTAGGATGTGTGCAATATGACAGTAAGCAATGTGTATATTTTTAATTTGACTATCCCTTAATTATCAAAGTACTCATCAGATAAAAGTTTTAAAAAAATTTTAATAGTATTGTGCTTTTTCCAATTACATGTAAAAACAATTTTTAACATTTTTTAAAATAAAATTTTGAGTTCCAATGTTTTCCCCTCCTTCCCTATCCCTCCCTAAGACAGGAAACAATTCAATCTGTGTACATTCTTAAACAACTGACAAACATCTATGGATATTTAGATAAGACCAATGATCAATGTAAAATCAATGAAAATAATATAAGCAATGTTATCAATCATTTTGAACTATCCATCAAAATATGTGGTAAAAAAAAAAAGTTCAACAAAACCATAAATAAAAGAATTTAAACAAACATGTCATTCAAGCTCCTAGGCATTAAACTATTCCTAGGTCAAAACTTGAGGGCAGGATCCCCATCCTTGTCCCAACCCACACCATTGAGACTCAAGCAGGCTGTGTTAGTTTAGAGCAGTGCAGACTGATGGAGGTCTTGGAGATCTTCTAGTAAACCAAACCAATTGGAGACTCCCTGACTGGTGCTGGAGAAGCACTGTTGGGAAGTCCAGTAAGAATCTTGTGACTTGGGAAAGTCTATAATGTCAGGGGGGTGATTGTTTTTAGACAGTATTATTTGCATGCTTTAATTAATAAAGTCTGATTGCATGCATATATAATGGTCAAATGACTATCTGCATGCATTACATATTTCACCTATAGTTCTAGGGCTTCCCTTTGTTGATTATGTTTGTACAGAGCTATTTACAGATTGGCTCCCCAAGTAATCTGTGAACTCCTGGAGACATGAGCCTGTCTTTTTTTTTTTTTTCAATAGTATTTTATTTTTTTCCAAATACATGTAAAGATAATCAAACAATATGTTGTTTTTATCTCCCTAAGGTTTCTTCCTCCACCCCAATGCATTTATTAAGCACCTACTATGTGCTTACTATGGACACTGAGCTAAACTATAGCAATAAACAAAAAGATAATCCCTGCCTTTAAGGAATTTACAATCTAATGGAAAAAGATAACCCATGAAAAAAAGCTGAAAAGCTAATTGACTATAATAAGTTTTTAAAAGTCTCTAGCTCTGCCTTTGGAAAGAAAATAAGTACATCTGAGATGAGTATCTGACTCTTTGCAATCCCATTTGGGGTTTTCTTGGCAAGGACCCAAAAATGCTTTGCCATTTTTTTCCCCCTCCAGCTTTTTTTTTTTTTTTTTTCCAAATGAGGAAATTGAAACAAAAAGGGTTTAGTGACTTGCCTGGAGTCCCACATCTAGTAAGCCTCCTTCATGAGGGCACTAGGAAAGGAGGAAAGGAAGCCCTGGGGTGCTCTTATAGACTAGCCCTGGGTTGGTTCCATGACTTGGAGAAGTCACTTCTCTGGAGCAAGAGTTTTGCTTGATGAGGAGAGTCTCCTAAATGGTCTCCAAGTCTGTCTGGATCTAGCATGGCTGAGCCACGAAGTTTGGGAGAGAAGGCCTTCTCTGAGAGGGACACTGGACATCTCATGCCATTGACAAATGGAAGGGACTTCAGGGGTAAATGAGCAAGGATGCTGAAACCCACTGTCCAATAATTTTTCCCATTAGTATGACAGCAACTAGGCAATGACCCACACCTAACACCCTATACCAAGATAAGATTGAAATGAGTCCATGATTTAGACATAAAAGAGTGATATTATAAGCAAATTAAAAGAAAAAGAATAGTTTAACTTTCAGATCTGTGGAGAAGGAAGGAATTTGTGGCCAAAGAAGAACTTGAGTACATTATTGAACGCTAAATGGATAATTTTGAATATATTAAGTTAAAAAGGGTTTGTACAAACAAAACCAATGCAGACAAAATTAAAAGGAAAGCAATAAACTGGGGGAGGTGGGGGTGGAGTATTTTATATTCAAGGATTCTGATAAAGGCCTCATTTCTAAAATATGTAGAGAATTGATTCAAATTTATAAGAATTCAACCCATTCTCCAATTGATAAATGGTCAAAGGATATGAATAGGCAATTTTCAGATGAAGAAATTAAAACCAATTTTAGTCATATGAAAAGGTGTTCTAAATCGTTATTGATCAAAGAAATGCAAATTAAGACAACTTTGAGGAACTACTATACACCTCTCAGATTGGCTAAAATGACAGGAAAAGATAATGATGAATGTTGGAGGGGATGTGGAAAAACTGGGACACTGATACGTTGTTGGTGGAATTGTGAACACATCCAGCCATTCTGGAGAACAACTTAGAACTATGCTCAAAGGGCTATCAAACTGTGCATACCCTTTGATCCAGCAAAGAAAGCAGTATTTCTACTAGGCTTGTATCTTAAAGAGATGATAAAAGAAGGAAATGGACCCACATGTGCAAAAATGTTTGTAGCAGCCCTTTTTGTGGTGGCAAGGAATTGTAAAATGAGTGGATGCCCATCAATTGGAGAATGGCTGAATAAGTTATGTTATGGAATATTATTGTTTTATAAGAAATGAATGGCAGGATGATTTCAGAAAGGCTTGGAGAGACTTATAGGAACTGATACTAAGTGAAATGAGCAGAACCAGATCATTATATACAGCAAAAGCAAGACTATACGATGATCAATTCTGATGGTCGTGGTTCTTGTCAACAATGAGGTGATTCAAACCAGTTCCAACGGTCTTGTGATGAAGAAAGCCATCTGCACCCAGAGAAAGAACAATGGGAATTGAATGTGGACCATAACATAATATTTTCACTCTTTTTTATTGTTTGCTTGCATTTTGTTTTCTTTCTCATTTTTTTTTTCCTTTTTGAGCTGATTTTTCTTGTCCAGCATGATATTTGTGGAAATATGTATAGTGGAATTGCCATGTTTAATATATATTGGAACACTTTCCTACTTGGGGAAAGGATGGGGGGAAGGGAGGGGAAAATTGAACATCAGGTTTTGTAGGGGTAAATGTCAAAAATTATCCATGTATATATTTTGAAAATTAAAAACTATAATTAAAAACTAATTTTTCCTAAAGTGACTCAGCTAATACAGAACAGAGTCAGCATTGTGATTTTGAATTCAGAATTCTCCTGAACCACATCATTCCCTGCCAAGGGAGAGGCACTGGTGATATTGAAGGACTTCAGGGTCAGAGTGACCAGATTGTAATCCTTCTTAATACTTGGTCAAGTTTGCTCATCTGTAAAAGTAAACAGACTCCTAACTCAATGGGTCTTTGTGAGGATAAATGAAATATTGTATAGAAGGCTATTTACAGGACCTTAAAAGCTACACACTTTTTAAAATGAAAAACTATATGAATGGTAGTATTCATACTAATCATCCTTTATCTTAAACCACAGTTATGATTTCATTGGTATAAGAAACTCCAAATAAGGTAACTTCTTTTACTCATTTAGATTAGCCTCTGCTCTGCCAGTTATTGATTTAAGAGATTTACTGGGGCCTTGAGAGTATAAGTTTGATGTTACATACTCACTACAAACTCAGGTCTTCCTGATTCCAAAGCCAGCTCTATTTACTATACCACACAGCCTGTCATTTTTGTTACCATATTAATTGTTGCTGGCTCCCTAATGGACCTCTGCTCTCAATTTGACCATTGCTCTTACCTCTATTTTAATCCCTCTGGATTTTCCTTACACCTGTGATCTCTTTTATTTGTCTACAGAAGGTTCTTAAATGTTTTCCACTCATGATTCCTTTTCACTCAAGAAGTTTTTATTCAACCTCGGGTTTATAGATATATAAAATAGACATACAAATCAAACATTTATTGATGATAAATCATAAAGAAATTTGTTTCAAAACAATTCTTTGGTATACATATAATTTTACTATTTATCAAAGATGAAAGCAAATTTACATACTAATGAGATGGATGAGTTTGAATTTTTTAATATAACAAATTAAATCTTGGCCAAATATTTGATATCTTTGATAATGACCAAATGTTTCATGACCCTCACTTTCAGTTACTCATCCTCATATGAGATCACAATCCACAGTTTGAGAAACTCTCTTAGCCTGATGATCAACAAGCATTAATTAAGAGTCTACTCTGTGTCAGACATTGCTTTTTTTTTGTTTCCTTTTTTATTTTTAAAGTTTTTTATTTTCAAAACATATGCATGGAGAATTTGACAACATTGACTCTTGCATAGCCTCGTGTTTCAGATTTTCTCCTCCTTCCCCCATCCCTTCCCCTAGATGGCAAGCAATCTAATATATATTAAACATGTTAAAATAGATGTAAATCCAGTATGTATAAACATATTTATACAATTCTCTTGCTACACAAGAAAAATCAGATCAAAAAAAGAAAGTAAATGATTAAGAAAACAAAATGCAAGCAAACAACAATAAAAACAGTGAAAATGCGATGTTGTGATCCACATTCAGTTCCCACAGTCCTCTTTCTGGATGTAGAAATGCTCTTCATCACAAGATCATTGGAACTGGCCTGAATCATATCCTTGTTGGAAAGAGTCACATTCATCAGAATTAATCCTTGTATAGTCTTCTTGTCACTGTGTACAATGATCTCCTGGTTCTGCTCATTTTGCTCAGCATCAGTTCATGTAAATCTCTCCAGGCCTTTCTGAAATCCTCTTGCTCGTTTCTTATAGAACAACACTATTCCATAACATTCCTATACCATAACTTATTCAGTCATCCCCAGCTGATGGGTATCCACTCAGTTTCCAGTTTCTTGCCCCTACAAAAAGGGCTGCCACAAACACTTTTGCTGTGCCAGACATTGTGCTAAGTGCTGAGGAAATTATATCTTGCTCCATGCCCAGGTATCTTCTCTCTCACATCTTAATCGACTCTTAATTGATCCCAACCCAGCATGCCTTTTGCCCAACCCAAATGGGGATGGTGGTTCCCATCAGCTTCCAGTGCTGACTTATAATTGGCAACTCAAGTTGTCAGAGGATGTCGGTGATGGCAAACAAAGATTATATAATATTTCTTTATTTATTGGGTTGCTAGGTAACAATGGTTCTATGTGCAAAATCAGATTTAGTAAAAGGGAAGAATCTCATTGAGAGAACAAATGCTAGATTTCTATCTGAGTGCTAGAAACCAAAGAAGAATGGGGTGGGGTGGGGTACCATCAGCAGAAGTAAATGTCTGGGATGTCAGTTTCTTCAATGAACCTTTCTCTGATTAAAACCTTATAATGACATTTTTGACCATGATGATTGTTGGAACTTTTGCTAATCAGGATATTATATTTCTGGTTTGTTTTTTGTTTCTTTGCTTCCCCCTCTCTGTAAGACTGTCCCTTGTAATAAGCAAGTATGGTCAAATAAAACTGCCCAACAGATTACCCAATGCCCTACATTCATACTTCCCCCACCCCTCTGTCATGTACAAAAGTGACTTTTCTCCTCTGACTTCTGGAAAAGAGTACGATCATTGCATGTCATCTGAGTTCTCATCCTCATGCTTAACATTGTTTTTATAGCAGGACACTGGCCAAAGAGTGCCCGAGTTTTAGAACCCACTTGAAATACTTCTTGATGCAATCACCCCCACAGGGATGGTAGTGACCCTGTGTCTGAGCCAGGGGGATGGACAGTCACTCTCTCCACTGTAGAAGATTCCATGACTGTTTCTTATCTTTATCTGGAATACAAGGTTATTTGCTTGTTTTATGGTGAAGAGAATTGGCCACTGAGCCAGAACAGAGTCAAATGATACACAAACCTAGTTCTGGATCAGCAGACAAATTTGCCTGGTTAGTACCAGTCTTCACCTGGGTTAACATGAAGCCATGAATAAGAAATAGATTAGTTGATCAGTGGAATAGGTTAGGTTCATAAGACAGAATAGTCAACTATAGCAATCTAGTGTTTGACAAACCCAAAGATCCTAACTTTTGGGATAAGAATTCATTATTTGATTAAAAACTGCTGGGATAACTGGAAATTAGCATGGCAGAAATTAGGCATGGACCCACACTTAACACCATATACCAAGATAAGATCAAAATGGGTCCATGACCTAGGCATAAAGAACGAGATTATAAATAAATTAGAGGAACATAGGATAGTTTATCTCTCAGACTTGTGGAGGAGAAAGAAATTTGTGACCAAAGATGAACTAGAGACCATTACTGATCACAAAATAGAAAATTTTGATTATATCAAATTAAAAGGCTTTTGTACAAACAAAACTAATGCAAACAAGATTAGAAGGGAAGCAACAAACTGGGAAAACATCTTCACAGTTAAAGATTCTGATAAAGGCCTCATTTCCAAAATATATAGAGAATTGACTCAAATTTATAAGAAATCAAGCCATTCTCCAATTGATAAATGATCAAAGGATATGAACAATTTTCAGATGATGAAATTGAAACTATTACCACTCAGATGAAAGAGTGTTCCAAATTACTATTGATCAGAGAAATGCAAATTAACACATCTCTGAGATATCACTACACACCTGTCAGATTGGCTAAGATGACAGGAAAAAATAATGATGAATGTTGGAGGGGATGCGGGAAAACGGGGACACTGATGCATTGTTGGTGGAATTGTGAACGAATCCAACCATTCTGGAGAGCAATCTGGAATTATGCCCAAAAAGTTACCAAATTGTGCATACCCTTTGATCCATCAGTGCTACTACTGGGCTTATACCCCAAAGAGATACTAAAGAAGGGAAAGGGACCTGTATGTGTCAAAATGTCTGTGGCAGCCCTGTTTGTAGTGGCTAGAAACTGGAAATTGAATGGATGCCCATCAATTGGAGAATGGCTGGGCAAATTGTGGTATATGAATGTTATGGAATTCTTGTTCTGTAAGAAATGACCAGCAAGATGAATACAGAGAGGCTTGGAGGCTTACATGAGCTGATGCTAAGTGAAATGAGCAGAACCAGGAGATCATTATATACCTCAACAACAATACTGTTTGAGGATGTATTCTGATGGAGGTGGGTTTCTTTGACAAAGAGACCTAACTGAGTTTCAATTGATAAATGATGGACAGAAGCAGCTACACCCAAAGAACACTGGGAAACGAATGTGAACTATCTGCATTTTTGTTTTTCTTCCCGGGTTATTTTTACCTTCTGAATCCAATTCTCCCTGTGCAACAAGAGAACTGTTCAGTTCTGCAAACATATATTGTATCTAGGATATACTGCAACATATTTAACATATATAGGACTGCTTGCCATCAGGGGAAGGAGTGGAGGGAGGGAGGGGAAAAATCGGAACAGAAGTGAGTGCAAGGGATAATGCTGTAAAAAAATTACCTTGGCATGAGTTCTATCAATAAAAAGTTATTATAAAATAAAAAAAAACATGAAGCCATGAACAAATGACCTTTCTACTGCCTCTGTTCCTATTGAGTCTATTCTTTCTTCCTTAGATGAAAGAATATTAGAGATGGAATGGATTAAACTACCACCTTGTGAGCTTTGATACATGAGAAAAAAGGGCCATTATCAGTCTAGGGACTGGAATCCATGCTATAGTTTTCCAACATGAAACACCATCACTTGTCCAACAACAGGAAGAAACTGTCCAGTATTTGGAAGTAAACATGGAAAAGCAATCGGTTTATAAAATCCACATTAAATTCAAGCCATTCTCCCCAGGGACCAAGGTAGTAAGGAGGAAAGTGGGCCCCCCATTTTGCTTCCAGTAATTTTGTACCACAAAAATTCCTGCTATGAATATTTTAATATATATGGAATTTTTTCTTTCTTTAATCTTGTTGAAATATAGATCAATAGAGTGATCTCTTTCAATCACTTTTTCCTCATAATTCCAAAATGTTTTCCAGAATGGTTGGACCAATTCATAGTTTCCCAACAGTAGATTAGTGTAACAATATTCCCATGGCCATAAGGATATTTTTCATCACAATATTATCACACTGAAATGTTATTCATATTAAGGGAGTTTATCACGTTCACTTTGGACAATGACAAATCAGATTATTGTTGAAGGCTATTTTAAAAAACCCACAAAATTTCAGGGTGAAGAGAAATCAAAATAATTCCCAAATGTATATCATTTAGACATGGGACACTCTCTCAGAAGTGGTCAGTACTTGCCATTGGAGTCATGGGAATCTGGCTTTGTTTAAGAAAAGTGTTTATATGTTGGAATAGAACCAAATGGATCCTGTTTTTAATTTGCACTTGTCTCCTCTCCAATGGTGAGCGGAGACATGCTTTTAGCACATTATGATAAATGTTGCCATGATTAAAAGCCCAGCTCACAATGCCTGCTTTTGTTGTCATTTTTCCTGCTACCTCCTAAGGATGTGAGGGCCCCTTCCTGGGGATAAGAGGTGAAATTATATGAGTTAAAGCTGATGGCACAAAACTCTATTTGGTGGCTAAATATGGAATGACAGAGGCAGGAAATAATATTCATAATCACTAACATCCATATAGCTCTTAGTACATACGTGCAAGGTACTGTGCTCAGCACTTTGCCATTTTTATCTCTGATCCTCACAAAAACTCTGCGAGGTGGGTGCTGTCATTGTCTTCACTTTACAGTCGGAGATACAAAGACAAACCAGCTCCAGTCCTTCAGGAGCTTCCCTTCTAATGGGGACTCAGACACACATGGATGGAACCAGAACACATGGAGAATGAATCCAGGCCCAAGTGACTTGTCCGGAGTCACAGAGCTGACAAATGTCCGGACCTCAGCTCTTCAGATGCTCCGTGGAACCACCTTGCTGCTTTGTGATAATAACAAGAGGTAGAATTTAGGGTTTACTAAGCGCTGTACAAATACCCGCATTTGATCTTCTCCACAAGCCTGAGAGGTGATGAAGAAACTAAAGCAGAGTTTAAGTGACTTCCAGAGCAGATAGAGGCTTAGGATGCGGGAAAACTTCCTAGCAATTGGAGGAAGAGACCTTAAGTGGAAGTTTCACTTAACCAGCCAATCCTCAAGCTCTTCTTCTATGGGCCTAAAATGTGCTGGGGGTGAATGGGGTGTTCAGGAGGACCAGCCCCCTCAGTCCACTTGCCAAGCTCTCTCCAGGACTGCTTTATTTGGCGTCTGCTTGGAACTCAGGACTCTGCTTGGAGGCTCCAGGAAGCTGTAGCTGGTCCAGGAGCCACGCCCTGGTAAGCCATCTCAGCAGACAGGCTAAACCAGGTCCAGGGAACCGACTGGTCTCCAACCCCGTGGTGAGTGAGGGGGATGCCTGCGCCCGGCATGGGAGGAGGGGGTGGATGAGAACAGCTTGCTCCAAAGGCCACCAAGGCGGCTGGTATAGGAGCTGGGGAGCGTTCGAGCTGGGCCAGACATCCAGGACAGTGAGGTCCTTCGCTGTATCCCGGGCCATGGCCAAACACTCTGACTTCTGTCTGGCCGTTGGGCTGGGAGGATTTCTGAAAGCTGGAGAAGCCGACAATGTTGGGCGACTGCCTCACTTAAATCCAGTTCTCACATAAGTCAAGACATCCCCCTCATGACAATGATGGCCTTGGGAGTCGTGTAGTTGGAAATGATGTATCTCTTCCTTTAGGCTATCCTGCCCCAGTTTACTCTGTATGACCAGGATGCTGGCCTGTTGGTCAGTGAAATTGGGGTCTCTGAGACTAATGAGCAACAATAATGTTCAAAGATAACATGGACGCAGAAAAAAAAGGGTGCTTGCCACTTAACTGAGTGATGTTTCAGCCCTGACCCCTCTTCCGCTCAGGTATAACACAAAGTCAGAACCAGAACACCCCTCACTCCAGAACTCACCAGAACACTCCCCCTCTATGCTGAAAAATTAGAGTGACATGAAGCACCTGGTCTTTCTAACTTTTTCCCTTCTTGCTCTTGGTCCTTTGTGAACTTCTTTTGGAATTTAGCTCACTTTAATTGCCATTACAATTATGATAAACTTTCCCTCTTGACTTGGAGATGGGTCCGAGACTGCAAATTCTTCTGATACACCTACCACACCAGTCTAGAACTCTAGCTCTCCTTAAAATTCAGTAGCATGATCAGACCAAAGCTTTAGGAAAATCCCTTTGGTAGCTTGTGAAGGATGGACTGGAGTCCATTCAGAAACAATGTTATAACAAGGTCGCACAATAATTACCTCCTTCCTTGGTGCTACACAATAATGTGCTCTATAGGCACCTCAGTGTCACTCAAGTCCTTCGAAGCAATATGGTGGTCACGTTGGGTTCTCCAGGCCTCTCCCAGCAAAGCAGAGTAGGTGCTAACAAGCTGGCTTCAGTTTATGCCCCTGGAACATAATGCTCTCCCTGGGGAGCTGGCTGAGCTCAATCAACAAGCATTTATTAAGTGCCTACTATGTGCTAGTCCTGGAAAATGTGTACCAGGGCTGCAGATACAAAGACAAACCAGCTCCAGTCCTTCAGGAGCTTCCATTCCAATGGGGACTCAGACACATATGAATGGAACCAGGTAGAGAATGAATCCAGGGCCATTTGGGGAGGGAGTTTGTCTGAGAGCGATCCTCTGCAGGAGAGGGAATTTGAGCTGAGTCTTCAAGGAGGCTAGGGATGCTAAGAGGTGCAGGTGAGGTACCTGAAGGCTTGGGGTACCACCAGGGCAAGGGTTTGCAGATAGAGAATGGTGCATTATATACCCCAAACAGTCAGAAAGCCAATTTGTTGTAATGGAGGGAGAGGATGACTTCTTGAAGACTAGAAAGGTAAGCAAGGAGCAAGTGGCTTAAAATGCCAAATAGAAAGGTTTTCATTTGATGCTAAAGGAAATGGGAAAGCTCTGGGTTGTATGAAGTGGTGCCGTGATATCGCTCTTCATCAGATTGCTTTTTGACCACAACCAGCTCCCAGGGGTTGGTGGAGGGAACATTCACACTGAGGAGATCTTGGAAGTTTGGGGTTTATAAGTCCCCACAACAATCCTGAGTGGAAGGCAGGGAGCACAAGTATTATTAGCCCAATTTTTACAGAAAAGGAAACTGAGTCGCAGAACAGGTCATAGCATCACAGATTTAGAGCCGAAGTAGAAACTACAGGTCACCTAGTCCAATCCTCCCCATTTTATAGGTGAGAAAACAGGCCCAGTGAGAGGAAATAATTGACTCAAGAATATTCCAGGATTAAGAGGCAGAAGCAGAATTGATTTGAACTCACATCCTTTGACTATACATCTGGTTCTCTTCCTTGTGTTAATGACGGTCACATAGCCACTAAATCTTGGCACTGGGAGATTTTGACATCAGGACCGATGCTCTTTTTACTGCATTATAATGTCTCTCCAAACACAAGGGTCCCACTGAGTCAGTGATCACTCTCAGCTTTTGTGGCTTCATCTTCCAACCTCGGTGACCCCGCTTCCAGTGTGACCAACTGGGGCCAGCTCTCCTTGTCAACCTGCAGGATGATGGAGTCTTTATCCAAGAATTCTGCCTCTGGGGCCATCTGTGCGCCCCAAGCCCAGCGATCCTGCATCCCTCTAAGCTACTTTCATTTCTCTCTCAATGTTTCCCTGCAAAAACAGAAGGAGGGAGTTTGGTCCAATTACCAGCAGGAAGTCTCAGCTGCTCGATTGTGGGTTATTTGATCGGCTTCTGGCTCAAGGCGGAGAAGGAACTGCCAACTGATTAGCCCCATTGCAGCTGTGAGCCAATGTGGATGCCCTTCCCTAGCGAACCTATTCACATCCCAAGCATCACTGTGAAAAGGTGTGTGTGTGTGTGTGTGTGTGTGTGTGTGTGTGTGTGTGTGTGTGTGTGTGTGTGTGTGTGTAAGAGTGAGTGTGTGTGAACTGACAAATGCTAAAAACCAAAACTTGATTTACTGTTTTATTGTCTGGACTTAAAGTGATGAAAAAATATTAATTTGAATTAAACTTAAAATGTGTCTTGCTATATTCCCCTCCTATTCCACCCTTCAGAAAATCAGTTGCCAGTACACTCTTGACAAAGTATACCTATGATAGCTATCAGAAGAAAGCTCTTCAGCATGTTGGGTAAATTCTTGGTGATGAATTTGTGAAAAAACAAAGAAAAAGAGTCACGCTAGAATGGGCCGTGTGTGACTTACCCAGGGTCACACAGCTAGCCAGTGTTCCAGCTGGGATGGAAAGGTAGCATTCATGACCCAGAGTTGGAGTCAGGAAGAACTGGGTTTGAAAGCTGCCTGGACTCTTAGTAGCTGAGTGATCCTGGGGAGATTCTTTTTTTTTTTTTTTTTATTTTATTTTATTTAATAATAACTTTGTATTGACAGAATCCATGCCAGGATAATTTTTACACGACATTATCACTTATGTTTCGTTTTTTTCCCTCCCTCCCTCCTCCCCCCCCCAAGATGGCAAGCAGTCCTATATATGTTAAATATGTTGCAGTATATCCTAGATACAATACATATTTGCAGAACCGAACAGTTCTCCTGTTGCACAGGGAGAATTGGATTCAGAAGGTAAAAATAACTCGGGAAGAAAATCAAAAATGCAAATAGTTCACATTCATTTCCCAGTATTCCTTCTTTGGGTGTAGCTGTTTCTGTCCATCATTTCTCCAATGAAACTCAGTTAAGTCTCTTTGTCAGAGAAATCCTGGGGAGGTTCTTAATTAATCTCTCTGGATCTCAGTAATATATAAGCATATAATAATATCAGCGTGATAAATATGAAAATATGTATAGAAGACTTGTACATGGTTAACATATAGGATTACTTGGTGTCTAGAGGAGGGAATGGGGGAATGGAGGAAGGATAAATTTTGAACACAAAGTTTTGCAAGGATGAATGTTGAAAATTGTCTTTGCATATATTAAAAAATAAAAAAGTTATTTCTTAAAAATAATATCATATGCTTTACAAGTATAAAATCCAGATGAAATCACAGCTGGAAAACACTTTACCTTTGGAACGATGCCCAGAGGGCTATCAAACTGCATAGCCTTTGATCCAGCAGTGCAACTATTGGGATCTGTATCCCAAAGAGATCTTAAAGGAGGGAAAATGTGCTCAAATGTCTGTGGTGGCCCTCTTTGTAGTGACAAGAAAGTGGAATCTGAGGGGACACCCATCAATTGGAGGATGGCTGAATAAATTGTGGTATATGAATATTATGGAATATTATTGTTCGGTAAGAAATGATGAGCAGGCTGAATTCAGAAAAACTTGGACTTATATGAACTGATGCTGAATGAAGTGAGTAGAATCTGGAGAATATTGTATACAGCAACAAGAAGATCATGTGATGATCAACTGGGATGGACGTGGCTTTTCTTAGCAATAATGATTCAAGACAACGCCAATAGACTTGGGATCCACATCCAGAGAGAGAACTGTGGAGACTGAATGTGGATTGAAGCAAACCATTTTCACCTGTTTTCTGTTTGCTTTTTTTTTCTCGTAGTTTTTACCTTTAATTCTGACTTTTCTTTCACAACATGACTAATATGTAAATATGTTTAAAAAGATTGAACATGTATAACCTATATCCGATTGCTTGTTGTGTTGGGGATGGGGAGGAAGAGGAAAAAAAATTTGGAAGTCAAAATCTTACAAAAAAATGAATGTTGAAAACTAATTGGAAAAATAAAGTACTATGACTCATATCTACCCCATTCTGAAAAAAAAAATAACCCTCTATCCTTCCATCCCCTGCTTTTCTGCCCTTTGTAGTTAAGCTTGAAAAGGCATTTTATAAAATACATATATATTTTCTCTTCTTATTCCCAACAATCAGCTTCCACCTCATCATTCCATTGAATTGCTCCTTCCAAGATTAGTAATGATCTCTGAGTTGCTAAATCCAATGGCCTTTTCTCAATCCTCATTCTCCTTGACATCTTAACTGCCTTTGATGCTATTGATCACTTTATCTTCCTTTATATTCTTTTACCTCCATTTTTTTTGAGATATCAATCTCTCTTAGGTCTCCTTCTACTTATCTAATTATTCCTTTCTCTGCTTCTTTGGCCGGATTCTCAGCTAAATCACACTCTCTAACCACAAGTGTTCCACAGGGTCCTGTTGTGTGTCATTTTCTCCTACTATACTATTCATCTGGCATCTCATCAGCTTGATTGGATTTAATTACAATTTATATGCTGATAATTTTTATATCCAATTATCCTGCTCCAGCCTCTGTCCAACTTCCAATTTCATATCTCCTAGTGCATTTCTGACATCTCAAATTGAAAGAATAGTATACGTCTTCAAGGAGGCTAGAGATGCTAAGAGGTGCAGATGAGGTACTTGAAGGCTTGGGGTACCACCAGGGCAAGGGTTTGCAGATAGAGAATGGTGCATTATATAACCAAACAGTCAGCATGTCCAGAATCCCTTGCCATCTCCTACTTTCTCTATTACTGTCAAGGGCAACGCCCTCTTCCCAGGAACTCAGACTCACAGCCCAGCACTCCTCCCTCTCTCTCACCCCCTAGATCCAAGCTGTGGCCAAGACCTGTTCATTATATCATTCCTCAGATATGTCTCTTTTCTTCTTTGACATGACCCCCATCCTGGTGCAGATCTTCATTATCTCCCACCCGGATTATTGCAACAGCTGTTGGTGGGTTTGCCTGCTTCAAGTATCTCACCTTTCTTTCTTTCTTTTTTTTTTTTAAAGCTTATTATTTTCAAAATACATGCACAGATAATTTTTCAATATTGACCCTTGCATAATCTCGTGTTTCAGATTTTCCCTTCCCTAGATAGCAAGCAATCCAATATATGTTCTATATGTCAAAATCTATGTTAAGTCCAATATCTATAAACATATTTATATAATTTTCTTGCTGCACAAGAAAAATAAAATCAAACTGAGAAAAGATGAGAAAGAAAATAAAATACAAGTAAACAACAACAAAAAGAGTAAAAATGCTAGGTTGTGAACCACACTCAGTTCCCACTGTTCTCTTCTGGGTGTAGATGGCTCTCTTCATCACAAGACAATTGGAACTGATTTGAATCAACTGATTGTTGAAGAGAGCCATGTCAATCAGAATTGATCCTCATACAGTATTGTTGTTGCCGTGTATAATGATCTCCTGGTTCTGCTCATTTCACTCAGCATCAGTTCCTATAAGTCTCTCCAGGCTTCTCTGTATTCATCCTGCTGGTCATTTCTTACAGAACAATAATATTCCATAACATTCATCTACCACAATTTACCTAACCATTCTCCAACTGATGGGCATCCATTCAATTTCCAGTTTCTAGCCACTACAAACAGGGCTGCCACAAACATTTTGGCACATACAGGTCCCTTTCCCTTCTTTAGTATCTCTTTGAGGTATGAGCCCAGTAGAAACATTACTGGGTCAAGGGGTATGCACAGTTTGATAACTTTTGGGGCATAGTTCCACGTTGCTCTCCAGAAGGGTTGGATTGGTTCACAACTCCACCAACAATGTATTAGTCCTCTCCAACATTCATCATTATCTTTTCCTGTCATCTTAGCCAATCTGACAAGTGTGTAGTGGTATCTCAGAGTTGTCTTAATTGGCATTTCTCTGATAGTGATTTGGAGCACCTTTCATATGACTAAAATTGATTTTAATTTCTTCATCTGAAAATTGTCTGTTCATATCCTTTGATGATTTATCAGTTGGAGAATGGGTTGAATTCTTATAAATTTGAATCAATTCTCTATATATTTTAGAACTGAGGCCTTTATCAGAACCCTTGAATATAAAATCCTCCCCCACCCAGTTTATTGCTTCCCTTCTGCTCTCATCTGTATCCTATCTCACCTTTGAGATCCATCATTCAGTCACTAAAAGGATTTTCCTAGAGGACTAATTATGTCACATACTCTATCCCCTCCAAATAAATTCCACTGGCTCCTGGAACAAAAACCAAAATGCTGTTTCACATTGAAAGCCCTTCATACCCTGCCCAGCTTCTACCTTTTCTTATATCCTAATCCTTGACATGTACTCTTGGATGGAATAACAATCCTAGTTGTCCTATAAACAAGATCCATCATCTCTCAGTTAAATGCATTTTCCCTGCTGGTCCCCCATGCCTGGGAACACTTTCCTGTGCTCTGAACTACTCTTCTCCCTGGCTGCCTTTAAATCCCAATAAAATCCCACCTTCTTTGGGAAGCCTTCCCCATCCCACCTAATTCCGGTGCCTTCCCTCCGCTAATTATTTTTTATTATCCTAGGCAGAGCTTGTTGTGCCTTTGTTGTCCCCCTGTTAGCTGCGAACTCCTTAAGGAATTTTGTTGCAGAGTTGTTTTTCAGTCATGTCTGACTCTTGGGGACTCATTTGGGATTTTCTCGGCAAAAATATTGGAGTGGTTTTCCTTTTCCTTCGCCAGCTCATTTCACTGATAAGGAAACTGAGGCAAACAGGAATAAGTGCTAGTGCATTCTGAGCCAGATTTGACCTCAGGGAGTCTTCCTGACGCCAGGCCTGGTGCTCTGGCTGCCCCATTCTTGGCAAGAGCATCTACCTTTTGCTTCACCCAGAGACAAACAAAAGGTGTTGTATTTTTGAGCTCCCCATTTCTAATCTAGCCTTAAGCACTGAATGGGTGTTGCCTCAAAGAGCTTAGCTTAAAAAGGCCGGGTCTCCAGTTTTAGAACACAGTAGGTGCTTATTAGATGCTCATTGACTTTTCCCCTAAGAAATAAAACACACGATGATCCACTGACGTATAAAGCTCTTATCTTCTCCTCAATGTCTACCTTCCTTTTGCTACATCAAATTAGAAAGTAAAGGAACCTCAATAGGGCCATGTCAGTAACTTTATTTAGAGAAAAAAATAAATAAACTGGGTCTCGCAGGGTTAATGGGACTCTGAGTTATGAACAGGAGGGGGCAGCAGAGGCCTTTAGAAAAGGCTGGCTAATGCCCTCGCCTCCATCAGAAATCAGAGAAACGGGGATGCACATTCGGAAGGGGTGAAGGAACCGGTTCCAGTGGTTTGGGAAAAAACAGCGCAGGCAGGAGGGAAAGGGTCTGCTCGGGGACCCAAAAGTAAAGCAGGGAACTGGACGGGAGTCCAATAGGTAGAGGACCCGTGAAACTGCTGAAACTACCGTGGAGGGTCTGTGTCTGCGTCCCAATAGAAAGAAAGAGAGGCAGGGGAACCAGGAGTGCTCTGGCCAGAGAAGTGATAAAACGGGGGGCAGAAGACAAAGAAGGGCCTGGGCCAGGTGATGGGAGCTAACCTCCCTCTGGGGCTCTTGTAGCCCAGACTGTTTTCACTGGAACTTGGGCAAGAAGCTGCTGGTTTCTCTCTTTCTTTTTTCCTTTTTTTTTTTTTTTTTTAAATTTAGGTTTTATTAACAAGGCAATCAGGGTTAAGTGATTTGCCCAGGTTCGCCAGCTACTCAGTGTCAAGCCTGAGGCTGGATTTGAACTGGCTCCAGGACGGTGCTCTATCCACTGCACCACTCAGCTGCCCCAAGGTTACTGATTTTCAGTGAAAGGCACCCAGCTGAGGAGACATAATCAAGCTTTCTGCCTCCCACCACAGAAACCACTTCTCCCTGGAAGCCCCATCTGCCCAGCCATTCCTCACATGGAAAGAATCCGCCTCTTCGGCCCTTTCTGGGATGGTCCAGCTCTTCTCAGAATCTCCATTTTAAGAGGGAGGCCTCGGCCGGCTTTCATTCTGCCCCAGACTGCCCAGTTGCACTCTGTGGTCATTTATTATTTTTCCATTCAGTTTTCTTTTAGAAATTGGGTTTCTTCATCAAGCTCCTCAAGACGGGACTGTCTTAAGCCTCTTTTTTGGACCCGTGGCATTTTTAACACAGTGCCTAGCACAAAGTAAATGTTTAATAAATGCTTATTAATTTGACTTGACTTACTCCAGAGTCCCCTAGCAAATGAAGTTTTAGCCAGGGTGGCAAGCAGAAAGTCTCCCTCCCCACCCTACCCCCCACACTTTCCTAAGAGTTACCGAGAAGATCTAGAAAACAGGAATGACTGAAGATAGGTCATTCTGCCCCATTCTCGGAGATAGAGAATCTCACTTCTGGAAAGCATGGAGAGCAATGGTGATTTTTACAGTGACTCTAAGAAAGTTTAATGTCTATTTCTGTTGGAAATAATGTAATTCTGGTTTCAAGCTAAGTCTGAAATATTTGGCATGTCATCTGTGTGACTCCGATTGGTGGAGAGAATGCTGAGCAAAAAATCATGTGTTTGGAGTAGAGTCCATGAGAGAACTTGGGATAAGAGAGACATTTTTCTTTTTCTTTTTCTTTCTTTCTTTTTTTTTTATTATTTTTCTTTTCTTCTTTTTTTGTTTTATTTTTATTTTTTTGTATTTATTATAGCTTTTTATTTACAAATTATATGCATGGATGAGAGACATTTTTTTCAAGAGGCTATGTATGGAGCTAGGCCATTTTTGGGGGCACCAGACATGGTGAGAGAGAGACAGACACAGAGACAGAGACAGAGAGAGACAGAGAGAACAGAGACAGAGAGAGAGTCAGAGAGGAAAAGACAGAGCCACAGAAACTGAGACACATACACACAGAGAGATGGAGGGACAGAGGAGAGAGATTTTGGAAGCTGCAGACATTTAGGGAAGCTGGCTCTTCAATGAGTTCCTGATTTGTGAGAATTTCCCCTTGGGTGAGATCAGGACCTCTGTCTTACTTGAGTTCATTCCCACCCAGAGAGGTCTGTTTACTCTTTGTATTTCCTAGGATATTTGAGTCCATGTATCTTCTCTAGTTTCTATTTGCTTGGATAAATGGATTTATTTACGATTTAGTATTTTTAATGGTTTTTGTGTAACCAGCTGTTTGGTGGGAAGGGCCAACCTGGCAGGTTTAAGTTTGGGTCGGCCCTTTTTCATGGATGTGATCAGGGACCTGTTTGTTTGTTTTTAATTGAATCTGTCACAACCATATAACATCAATATTCAATGGGTCAAACAGATATTCAAATCCAGAACTCCCTTCAAGGCTGTAGGAAAGAGTAACCAGCCTGAAGTTGCTGCCTAAGACCTGATTCTCCTTCTTCAACTACTAAGGGGCTTTGTTTTTTGAGTGACCCAGACTTTAGGTCATAAATATGAAAATCAGCTGGGGAAATAAGGATGTCTATTCTGAAGTAGAGAAGACTTAGGAGTTCATAATAAGTCCAATGGATAGGAGCCTCAGAGAGACAGATTTAGGCTTGGTAGAAGGAAAGCCTTCCTAACAGTTGGAGTGATCTAAAAGTAGAAGGGGCTGCTTTAGGAAGTAATACCTTATGGGAGTTCTGCCAAAGTCTGAATGACCACTTGTTAGATATATGGTTAGGGAATTCTTACTCAAGCAAAGGATGGACCAATAATCTCTAAGTTTCCCTTCAGTCCACAGATTCTGTCGTTCTTTTCTGGACTTTTATTCCGTTTTCTTCTGCTTATGGAATAATTTCTTGAAAGAATAAAATATGGCCCAAAATGTGTGCTTGATCTAGAGACAGAAATACAGAGCTCCAGTCCTTTCTTAGCCATTGTGTTTTGGTGTTACCTTCGAGAAGCCACTTAACAGATTTGGGTCTAAGTTTCCTTAGCTATAAAATGGTGAGGATGGGCTAGATATCCTTTAAGGTTCCTTCCAACTTAAAAGTTATGACCCTATAATACTCTAAGCACTTCAAGTAGAAAATAAAAGAGACTAGTGAACATTTGGAGCTGTGAAAAAGGTACAAGTATTTCTATAGTGAGTGGAGCTGGATCTCCTAAGGAAGGAAAGATGATGACCTTCAGGTCACCCAATAATGCCCAGAGAAAAGGGAGATAAGTAAAGGATGCAGGTGATTCTCTGCTGAGCAGTAGTGGGGTATTTAGCTTCAGAACTGTGGGGCTGATGTGAAAAACAGAGTGTGGTCATGGGACTATAGATCTAACTAAAAGCTTCTCTAGACTTGTCAGACCATTATCTGTACCTGGTGATTCATGTGGGGACAAATCAAATCATACCATCAGAAGGAATCTGGAAAGTATTGCTGGAGATTATAACCCCCTAGATAAGAAATCGGAGCCCTTGGGGGCACAGGTGGTGTTTTAATCACTGGTGATGATTGAAGGCAGGGGATTTGAAAGAGAAAGGCAGACTTGGGAGATGAACAACTAGTTAAGAAGATGGTGTCAAAGAATGGGATTTAGAATTCTGGGTCATGACTTTAAAAATAAGAATGATGGGCCCTTGGCCAAGGATGGCGTCAAGCTAACAAATTCAGAATTGTCTGGAGTCTTGGCAAAGCAGAGCTAACAAGAGGACTTTAAACGGAAAGTGGAGGACAGAACAAACTACCCACAAATATCTGCCAAGTCAGATCCGCAGAGAGTAGCAAATAAAAAGAGGAAGAATATCTGTAAAGAATCCAATAATTCATAAAAGACAATACACAAAAAGAAAACCAGAAATTTGAAACAAAACATGGTCTCAGATGACTATACACAGGAGCAGAAAGTGTTGATAATGGAAAAAGGAACACGAAGAATTTAATGCAAGGAGTTATGGTTGTCTCTGAAACTTGGTGGGGCAAAGGCTCTTACCTGGATTAAAGCTATAGAGGGAACAGCTTTTTTTTTCCAAATGTGACATAATAGAAAAAACATCAGGGAAAGGGAAAAGTAGCATGGTACACAATGTGTTGAAATCCAGGAATAAGAGAGGGGAAGATTTGGGTAAAGATCAATAGAAACAGAAGGTGAAACAGTATTATCATCAGGATAATCTGATGTAAGGGAGCTAGATGTCTACTTGATAGTTCCTAAGATGTTTTTCCTATTAATATAAATCAGTCCTGGGAGGATTCTGGGAAGATGGCAGAGTAGGTTAGTAAATTTCAAGTTCTCCAGATATCCCCCACAAATAGAACAAATTTGTGCTTCTGGGCGAACATAGACTCATGAAAACCCAAGCAGACTTGGGGCAGAACAGGGGTTCGCCTTGAAGAAAGTTTGGGGGCTGAGATTAACCTATCTGAAGTTCTCTGGGGTGAAACACCAAGTGAGGATCCTTCAGGCTGTCTGGTTGTGGCCGGAGCCACAGACTTTCAGCTCCCAGACGTCGAGTGGGGGTTTGAGTCCAGGAAGAGAGGGAACCTCGGCTGATGAGGAACGCCTGGCCTGGTTGTGCTGCTGAGATGCGGCCCTAGGTGAGAAGGAACCAGAAGCAGCAGGGCAGGGACCCTGCTGCCTGTGGGCACTTGCGGGAGCGGGGAGCGCTTGGTCTAGGGTTCCTGGTCAGAGGGGAGAACTGAAGGGAAGCTTGAGGCACCATCCCCATCCTGCAATTTAGAGTTGTTTATACAAATACCTTATTTTAAAAAAAGTGAGTGAGCAAAGAAAAAAGTGCCCCATCATTGAAATATATTATGGGAACAGGGAAGATGGGGATTCATTTTCAGAGGAGGACACTGGAATCATGTCTACAGACAAGCAAAGGAAATTATTTATAGTTTTCAATGAGAAAAAATAAACATTTAACGAATTTGCAGATTTTCAGGACTTTTTATCAACCAACCCCAAACTTATTAGAAAATTTAACATACAAAAACCAATATCAAAGAGCAACTTTAAGGAACTCAACATGGACAAACTGTTTAAACATGGACAAATTGCTCATGTTTGTTTTACATGGGAAATGTGTAATTTATGTTTAAGATTTACATCCACAATAGGGTAAGCTCAAAAGAAAGATTAGCAGAATAAAGAAAAAAATAGTAATCACATTATACAAATGAGGTGTTTTATCGGGGGAAGGAGAGTCCATAGTTCTGAAAATCAATTCACATCAGGAATGGGTTTAATAGGCCACACTACATATATACCATGAAGAGTATAGCACCTTCCAAAATTTATGAAGAAATAAGGGGCGAGGGATGAGTGGATGGGGAAGCAAAGGGTGAGGGAAGAAAGGGGGAATCCCTGGATAAGGGGAGATTAAGAAATAGTAAGCCAAGTTATGAAGCAGAATTTAATGAAGGAATTAGCAGGGAAAGGAAAAACATGTATATCTAGGATATGTATGTGTGAGAGTGCATATGTATGTATGTATGTATCTACATATATAAACATAAATATATCTTTTATTAACTGTAACTTTCTTGGGAGTGATAGGGAGATGAAAATGAGATATGTGTATGTTTATGTATATATACGTATATATCTACATATGTTTATAAGAATATATCCTTTCTTAACTATAGCCTGCTTAGGGATGGTGGGGGTGATTGAAAGGGAGAAAAAAGAATAAAGTAAATAAGGTGTGCAGCAGAGAACAAAAGAACAATTTACAAGGAAGTAAAGAAAAGAATATAATGAATATAATTTTTTATTAATATATATATATATACACACACACTCTTAAATTGGTATTTGTTGTCACCTATTTTAAATCCTCCTTGATGTTCTGTTGATTAGATGATAATGTTCTATTTTGTTTTTGTATTGCTTTTCTGTATTTCTTTTTGCTTATTCTGTTTCTTCAAATAAAACAAATTTTGGATAAAAACATAAATCAGTCACAATAACATCATTAACTTTTAAATATGAAACATTCAGTGAATGAGAAGGCAAAAGTGCCTGAAGTTCACTGGACAGAAAAAAGAAATAGATGAGAAGCCTGACCAGAGTAATGGGGAATTTTAATTATTGGAACTTTTTGTTCTTAAGGCACTAAGAAAAGATTCCAGTGAGCTACAAGAGGGGAAAATCAGCCAAGCACTGACTTGGAGAGTTGGTAAAGACCTCAGTGCCTATTTCCTCAATTATATTCAGAGTGGGATTTCTGCTAAAACCAACCCAACAAAATACACATATTGTTTGCCAAAGAATTATAAAGAGGGGAAGCCTATCATCTCTCAAGGTAATCTATTCTACTCTTGCATTTCTCAAATTGTAAGGAAAAAAATGTTCCCCTGACTTCAAATCTAAATTTGTCTCCATATGATTCTTCCATTACTGCTATTTCTGCCTCCTGGAGCCAAATATTCAAAGTCTAGTTCCTTCTCCATATGACAGCCCTTCATATGTTGGAAAACAACCAACATGTCTCCCCTAAACCTTCTCCTCACTGGGATAAACGTCTCTGGTTCCATCAGTTGGTCCTTATGTGACAAGAAGGGGATATCCTTTGTTTTCCTGGTCCTGCATCTTCTGGACTCTGTCCAGCTCATCAGCATCCTTCCTTTGTGGGCTAAGTGCTGAACACAATTCTCTGGCTGAGGGCTGAAGAAGGGGGGGCTCTAATGGGCCTAACACATCCCTACTCCTGTGTGACACCAGTGTGGATCAGCGCCCTACAGCTGTAAATAGATAGCCACCGTCCAAAGGTCGTTCAGAAAGGACAAAACAAGCAAGGAGGGTGGTCTTTTGCTGCTTCTCAACTAGTCCATGGGACTAAAAATCCTTCCAAACTCATTCTACCCTCCCCAAAGGCTCCTCCGGGAGCCTCTGGTGAGCCTGACATCTGGGTCACAACAACCATCAGAGTTAGGTTTGCGGCTTGAGGGGGAGACAGTAGGAAGCCCTAAATTCATTTCAGTTCTGCTCTTGGAAGCTTAACTATTACACCTACAGGAAAAGTGACTCCTCCCATGTCCCCAAGTGGTCTCAGTGGCGCATCTATTCTGTGAACTGTAAAACTTTTTGGAGATATCCCCTCCATTCTTCACATTCACCAGCGGCATTTGCAGTCATATAGAGCAAACAATGAAAAGCAAAATTGAGCCAATGAACCAGTTTTAAGACCAAATCCCCCTCATCATTGCATCATGAAAGGGCTGTGTGACAGGAGTAGAATCTGGAGAGACAGAGGGGAGAGAAGAGAGAGGAGAGTTTGTCTGCCCAGCCCAGGGGAAGCCCATTAGTCCTGGAGAGGATGCTGTGGTCTCCCAGAGTCAGGACGGATACATTTCTCTTTTTCAGGTGCCCCTGGAAGAAGAGTTGTCTCTATCTCTAATGTACTGGCTTACATCCCCATTCCTGTGGGTTCTTTCTGCTATCAGCCACCAGTGACTAGGGCACAAGGACCCTCTAACCTGGGGTGCCATGGTGCACAAAGTGCTGGATCTAGAGTCAGGAAGACTCGACTCCCTGAGTTCAAATCGATCCCCAGCTACTTCCTAGCTGTGTGACCCTGACCAAGTCACTTCACCCTGTTTACCTCAGTTTCCTCATCTGTAAAATGAGCCAGAGAAGGAAATTGCAAACCTCTGCAGTGCCTCTGCCAAGAAAACCCCAAATGGGGCCACAAGAATTGGACATAACTAAAAAACAACCGAACAACAGCCCTCTTTAACCAAGAGAGTGTCTATGTCAAGGACTTTTATCCTTTTTTTTTTTGGTATCATGGACCCTTTTGGCAATCTTGTGAAGAAGCCCCTTCTCAGGATAATGTGTTTAAATGCATAAAATAAAATACATAAAGTTACAAAGGAATCCAATTACACAGTGATCAACATATTTAAAAACAAGTTCATAGTCCCTAGATTAAGAGCCCATGGTCTAGAGCAGGACTACTTAAACTTTTCCCACTTTCAATCCTTTTTACCCAATAAATTTTTACAGGCCCCAGGTATATAAAATAGATATACAAATCAAACATTTACTGATAATGAATCATAATTTTGTAACCCTCACATTCAGTTACAATACTCTATAAGGGGTCATGACTCACAGTTTAACAAACTGGAATCTAGAGGAGGATGTCCAAGATGGTGAAAGGCTTGGAGACCTGCTGGAGGACCTGAGAAGGTTCACTTATAGGAGAAAAGCTTGGGGGAAAGGTATGACCTCTAGCTTCAATTGATGGAAGGTTTGTTATGTGGAAAAAACCTTGCTATACTTGGCCCCAGGGGATACCACTAGGAATAAGATGAAATAAACAGGTTTGAGCTTGGTCTAAGGAAAAATGTTTTCATTAATAAGGCTTTCCCCCCAATAGCCCCTCCTCATTAGCAGTAGTCATGTAGAAATGACCAGGGATCATGGATGTGGCAGAAGGGATTTTTGCTCAGACACTCACTGGACTAGGCAACCTCTGAGGCTCCTTCCAACTTCCATGTCCTATGACTCCTTCAGAAAAGAGGGAGAGGGACCTGAAGCATCATGGATGGCACCAGCAAGAACCTAGACAATGCAATACAGAGGGGTGGGTGAACCCAAAGCAATACAACTTACTGATGGCCACAGCCAAGGAGAGGGCCTGGAAACATCAGGAAAGAGCAAGGATTACGACTATTCCTCCTTCTGGTCAGATATATAGGGAACATCTCCCTCTGGCACACCTGGCTCTGAATCAGCACCGAAGGGCTTGGACTTTGGGATAATTTGGCAGTTTCTCATTGGTTCTGTGATATTGGGGGAAGAGAAGGCTTAAATGTTCAGCTAAGCAGTTTGTACTTTGTCTTAGGAAAGGCATATCCTAGTGGGGAGGGCTGTTTTTCAGAAGCTTTGTTACCCAAACAGTCCAATTTCAGTAGACTTCTAGAAGAATGACTCCTTTCTCCTATTGTATCTTTTCTGGATCTGGTTCTCCAAAACTCCTTCCAAACAAGTAGTTCTTTAGTTTTTATTCCCACGTAGGCCTAGTTCTAGCTTCCTGCTATTGGAAATTAAAAGTTGACAGGTACAGACAAGGAGCAGTAAAGACAGGATACTTTCTCTTATTGCCAGCTGGAACCCAATTTTTTTTTCCATCTCGGAACGATAAATTAGTCACCCTACCTGAGCCCATCACCTCTTCCCTTGGAGGTAGATCCTGCACACCACCTCTTTTTGTTTTACTTTTTAAATTTACAAATGAAGGAATTGACAAACAATTCCATTATTTTCACGAAGACAGAGATACTCTGCTTGGACAAAGATGCCCAGGTCATGAGGACAGAAATGAACAACCAAATACTCCTACCCAAATAACTAAGCAAGACCATTTTTACACAATGAGGCAGCAGGTCTGAGAGAGGAGAGGCACTTTTTGAATGGTCTTACACCGGCCTTTGCTTCTTAACTCTTTTAGATTTTTTTTCCTCGGGCTTTTTTTCTGACAGACCCCATAAGATGACCAAGTTGAGATGTAACACACTAGATAACAGAGATAGGATCCAAATATATTTTGAAAGGCTACAACATTGGGCAGAATCTAAGAAGATGAAATTCAATAAGGGAAAAAATGTAAGATCTTAAAAACTGGTTCAATAAATCAACTTTGTAAGTTCAGGATAAGGGACGGATGGTTAGATTCACTTGTATGAAGAGTCTTAGGAGGGGGTCATAGTGGACATTTTGTTCTAAAGGATGTGGATAAACCACAGTATGATAGAGAAGAACCATTATGGAATCTCTAAAATATAAGATCATTTGAAGGAAATGGGGATATCTATCTATCTATCTATCTATCTATCTATCTATCTATCTGTCTATCTATCTGTCTATCTATCTATTATTTATTCGTTTTCGTGAGGCATTTGGGATTAAATGACTTGCCAGGATCACACAGCTATTAAATGTCTGAGACTGGATTTGAATTCAGGTCTTCTTGACTATAGACCCTGTGCTACTTCACTGCCCTGTATCTAAGTTGCAAAGAGATAAATTTAAACTTAAAGTTTGGAAAAAATCTCCTATCAATTAAAGCTGCCTCAAGGCAAAGTGAAATGCCTTGAGAATGACAAATTCCACTTCACTGGAGGCTGTAAAGGAATGACCTAATGGATGCTGGGAATGACAACTCTTTAGGTATCTTATAGGAGGAGTTTCTCTGGGGGAAGGTTCAGATTAGATGGATGCTGAGCTCCAACTCTGCGACCCTACCATGAACTTCAGAAAGGATGCTTTGAGCAGATTTTGACAAATTTCTTTGAGGAGAATTGGTGGAAATTGCTGAGCGGGGGAGTGTTAAAAACTACCTGATGACTCTTAAAGAATGGGACCCACAGGGATGTCTTTTGGCTGTTCTCCTTCTCATTACAAATTTCTTTGTAGCAAACACAGGTATCGGAGGATGGATTGTTGCTCTTTCTGTGATCTTGAGCTGTCATCTCATCAGCCCTAAAAGCTCTGTTCTTCATGCATGAGGAATGATGTTTTAAGAGACTCGTAATTCTTGTCAGCTCAGCTCTTCCTTTTGTCATCCCAGATCACCACCTCTCTGCTCCTTAGCAGACAGTTTAACGGGCAGCTGTCACCAAAGATTTCCTTTGCTCACTGTGGAGATGACCCTCTCTGAATCTAGCTAAGCAGTTCCTGGATGGCAGAGCCATTCTCTGAGTCAAGATCTTCCACATCACTCCTTCCAACCAGAAAGCATCCAAAGAGCTTGCAGGGGAGGGTGAATAATAGTAACTGCCCCTCATCACATAGCCCTTCATACTTATAGCTCCCATCCTTTCGACTTGACTATCCATTGTCACTCCTAGGTCTGTGATACTCAAGGGGCAATTGTTTATTTTATTTCATAGCTTATGAGCCCCCATTTCCTCCAGAGCTAACCCCCACCCTATTCCTCAAGTCCAAAGCAATTGCCTGATATCTCAGCAAAACAAAGGGATGTTTCTTTAGAATATAAAGTAGGATTACAGAACTGGAGCTGAAATGCCATTCAGTACAACTCCCTCCTTTACAGATGAGGAAACTAAGGCTGAGACAGATGAAGTTCCTCAAAGCCAGCGAGGTCTTGGGCACTGGAGAAGGCATATAATTTTAAGCTCCTGGCTCCAAAGCCATTCCAGTGAGCACCAACACCACCTGTTTCCTCAAACTGTCATCTCTCTGTCTCTCTCTCCCTGATCTCAACCATGGGGTATCCTGCCCCTTCTGCAATGGAACAAGATGATTAGGCTGGTTTCTGCAGCTCCAATAGTGGCTGCCCAGGGCTTCTTGGCAGAGTATCATGGGCTGGGGGCAACATCCACCCGCACAACAGAGCTTGGGCGAGTAAACTGGAGCAAAGGGTGAAGAATGTGATTCTTGTTACTGTTTCCCAACAGAGCAACCAGGCAGAGTGTCAGGGACTCATTCGAACTCATCATTTCTTCCCTCTCTCCTCTCATTCACTTTTTTCTCTTTCATTCCATCTTATCCCACATAAGCAAGCTTTCTATCCTCCTTCCAAACCAAATATGCTAAAAACTGCTGTACTAATGTATGAAATGTAGTTTCCAAAGAAAACAGAATGGATAAACTCAACTCTATCTCTTGCAAAATTTACAAAAACCTATGAATTAGCTAGTACAAGCATTGCTATCCCCATTTCATAGAGTGTGAAACTGAGACTTGGAAAATTTTTGGTAGGTCATAGAGTAGCAACTAAGTGGCACAGTCCAAATTCAAATCCAGACCTTTTACCTCCTAGTTCAGTGATCCTTCAACTACATTTCACAAATCAATGTCTTCATCCTTTTATCCTTTAACAGTTTCTTGCATTATAGCACCAAAAACAAGGTTCCAGTGATGGTGGAAGTCAAAGCTGTGCAGTAAAGCAGAGAGTTACAAAAACATGGAAGTAAAAGAACCTAATCCTGAATCAAGCAGAATAAAACACAAATCCTAAATATTGCTTATAATAATGGATCTGCCACCAAATCTAATACAGTGTGACAACCCATTTTCTAATCATTTTTAAACACTGAATATTAAGTCTACAAAAATTTTATAAATATTTATTACAGCACCTATTCTGTATTCTTTTGTACCATTCAGATGCAAAGATGAAAATCTCCTAGTTCCTGCCAAGTCAAGAAGTTCAAGACCTAACATAATTAGAACTACAAAGTAGAAGGAGACATCACGGTTTTCTATGTGCCAGAATACAGCTCATAACCTAAGGTGTTTTTTTCCCTTTTCTGGCAGATTTAATCAACAAAGACATGAAATATGGGCCAGGAGGAGGGAGGGCAATCTCATAGCTTTTCTCAATTAGTTTTTGGTCTTGTTTAGATCATTTGCATGCCAATCTATGAAAAACCTTTTAAGTAAGGCTCTATAGCGCCAATCTTGGTGAGATTTTTTTGGTCAGTACTTGAAATGAGTTTGTGGGAAAGCTTCATTATAGGTTAAATAGGAGTTATAAAATTTTTTTCTAATCTTAAGTTCAATAATTGTCTTGGAAAATGAACTCTGAATCAATAGTAGACACAGACAAAAGAATAGACATAAACTTAGAGCATGGGATACTTGGGCTAGTTTTTATTGCATTATCCTTATCTAATTAAGTTTTTTGACTCTATGCACTAAAAGACCTCAGCTTTTTCTTGTCAGAGAGAGGCTTTCCAGCCATTGCACAACAGATGTAAGAGTCCGCAGAAGATCCTGAAGAACTGAAGCCGAGGTGGGGAGAAAATGTGTGACATCCAGAAGAGAACAACAGAAATCAGTGTGATGATACCACGAGAAGATATAGACAATTTTGTAGCATTGAAGTTGTATAGCCTTGGCTATGTATGTGAGCTGGCCATCCTAATCACAGAGGTGTTTATTGAGTTTCTTTACATGCACTTTTCCCTAGCCACACTTGTTACCTAGCCCTCCATACACATTACCTAAACATATATGTTCTCTGTATGTTGCATGGTGTGGTGACCTTTTTATTAAAGGTACTGTATGTGTGTACATGGAACAATATCTTCTTATTACTTTACATATTATGTTGTGTAATTATGTCTTTTGTCTTGAGCTAATGTGTTCATTGGTTGACTGATAAAAAATACACGTCAAAAATATTGATTTTGAATGATTGCTTTTACAAAGAGTGCCTTTTACATTGGGATAGTTTTTCTGAGGCAAGCATAAGGAGGGCTACTCTGGATGCCACCAGTAAGGAGACATCGGGGTCCCCCCCATAGACATGCTGGAGTATACACAGTGTATGCTTTATCTTAGTCACCTTGCTCAAAACATTTCTGGAACTCTTCTTGGAATTATCTTTATCCATGTTGCCAATTGCATCAGTTTCCTTACTTTAAACCAGGGTCTTTTAATCTTTTTGCTGTCCTGGTTCCCTTTGGACCTTTTCTCAGAATCATGTTTTTAAATGAATAATATATGTAAGTGTACATATATGTAAATATATATAATAAATTTATATTACATATAAAATCAATTCTATTGAAAGGCAGTTATAAAAAATGTTAAGTTCATATTGAAGTTAAGACTCTGCAAGATTTTCTGGATACTCTTGCCTGGTCCAGCCCGTCTTTATTTTTCTCTTTCCTTTACTCCCTTTGTTCTTTTGGGTTCTACTCCATTTCCTCCCTTCTCTCCCCAACTTCTCGTAGATTCCTTGTGTCAATAACCTAGTGCAGGAAGCTTTATATACCATCAGTCTATCAGGAAGCAACTGACTTTTGTGTCTGTCCATCTCCTGCCATAAAGGCCCTAAATGAGTGTCATTGGCTGAATGTCATAAATGAGAATCACAGGAAATGGAGAACTTTCAGTGTCTAGAAATAGATAGTAATGAGGAGGGGCTTTTGCTCATAATGTCCCTTCTGTCCATTATATTTAATTTAGGCAATCTTATTCTTTGAAAAAGAAATTGCTATAGAAACATTTTTGGAGTGACTATTTATAGATCAGTAAGAGCAGAATGTGGCTGTTTATACACTATTGGCTTAAACTAAGAAAATTAAAAACTTTTTTTTTCCAGATAGCTGACTTTTCTGTGCCTGGATTTTCTCCTTTGTTAATGAAGTGACTGTAACAGATTAGAGACCTCAGAGACTTCTAAACCTTTGTGATCAGTAAGAAACTTTGGAGCATACATCCCTAAAAGAGTTATATTTATTTATAAATCAAAGGCATGTATCACTGTGCCAATGAATTGGGTATGATATAAAACAGAAAAATAGACATAAAAAGAATAAGATAAAATAAATGACATATTAAAAGTATTTTATTTAATGATTAAAAACCTTTTCCTCTCATTCAAATACTATTTTAATATTCTAGTGAGAACAGTATGATTGAATATACTTCATTTTATTTTTTGGGGAGGGGGAACAATCTACTTTGTAAGCCTTTCTTTTGCTTTTTTTTAATTAAAGCTTTTTATTTACAAAGCATATGCATGGGTAATTTTCCCAACATTGAGCCTTGCAAAACCATTTGTTCCACATTTTCCCCTCCTTCCCCTTACATCTCTCCTAGCTGGCAGATAGTCCAATATATGTTAAATATGTTGAAATGCATGTTAGATCCAATATATGTATACATATTTATACAGTTATCTTGTTGCACAAGAAAAATCAGATCAAGAAGGAAGAAAAAAAACTGAGAAAGAAAACAAAATGCAAGCAAATAACTGAGAGAGTGAGAATTCTATGTTGTGAACCACACTCAGTTCCCACTCTCTCTGGGTGCAGATGGCTCTCTTTGTCGCTGTACAATTGGAACTGGTTTGAATCATCTCATTGTTGAAAAGAGCCACGTCCATTAGAATTGATCTTCATATAGTTTTGTTGTTGCCGTGTATAATGATCTCCTAGTCCTGCTCACTTTATTCAGCATCAGTTCATGTAGGTCTCTCCAAGCCTCTCTGAAATCATCCTTCTGGGTCATTTCTTACAGAACAATTATACTTCATTTAAAAAAATATCCTTGTCTAAGTCTTTAGAATGGACTTATAAATAATAATTGTTGTTAGTGTTGCACATATAGGCATTGGAAGGTAATTATCCCATCCTATTGCCAGAGTTCTAGGAACATCCCTGAGGACTTAGGGTATCATTCTACTATTATTCCTCATGTGTCTCCTATCCAGTGTGTTCTTCCCCCACATCTTCACCAACTAATATTTACTCAACATCATTTACCCAAAGATTAGTGCCTCAATTTCATTTTGACTCGTTGATATCAATTGATAACATTAAACATTAATTCGTTTGTACAAAAGGTTATTTCCTGAAAAGATATAGTAAGCCCCAAAGCCCAAAAATATGTTCAAGCCAGGGAATAATTTTCCTTTTTTATCTTAGCCTTTGGACTGTGCCGGCTCAAATTTAAAGTGGTTGCTACAAAATATTCCTCCCATCAAGTTTATTTATGAGTATCACATAGTAAATGGATGAATTGTTCCCTTGCTTGCAGTTCCCAGGGTGCTAGTGAATAGATTCAGAGCTGGACTAGGGCGCCAGATTGCTCCTCAGGTTAGCTCTTTGCTGGTCTGGGCTGCTAGCAAACTCTGGTATAGTTCCTGTACCTCTGGTGGCTTTTCTAACCTTGCTAAGTTCTCAAGCTGCTCCCTGCCCTCCTTCACTTAAGAGCAGAAAAGAATGAATCATGGCACAGATGGAAAAGCAGTCGTGCTGGGCGTTCATGGCTCCATGGTGACCCAGGAGGGAGATAAGGCAGCCAGCAGCAGGATTTACTGCCTTAGATTAGTTTTCACTCACTCAGAAGTCTTCAGGAAAGAAAAAGAATTCAAGATCCTCTCTTGAAGGCTTTTGTAATCTCCCCAGTTCTGGCTTAGTAGCCAATTAATAGGCTTTTCTTTACTATCCAATAAGCAGACAGGAAACAATCACAGAAAATCAGTGAATGCTCCAAAGTTTGGGGCAGAGTGCTTCTGTTTGGTGACCTGATGTATTTCTGGAAGCAGGATTTCAAATTTCAAAGTAGGTGGAGCAATTTGCATATTCTCCAAAGACTATATCCTCATTGGCCAGGCCCCATCTTATACTAGTAATCAATGAACAAAAATAAAAATGGCTATTTATGATACCTTTATATGTACTTATTATGTGCCAGGTACTATGCTAAGGACTTTATAATTATCTCCTTTGATCCTTACAAGAACAATGGGACATAGGCACAATTATTATCCCCATTTTATAGAAAAAGAACCTGAAGCAAACAAGTTAATTGACTTACTTAATGTTCCATAGCTATTAAGTGTTTCAAGTTGGATCCGAATTCAGGTCTTCCTGACCTGTGCTTTATTCACTGCACCACCTAGCTGCCTTTAATCATCCAATTAATTTGATCAGTGAAGTTAAGTTAATTCATCAAGCACGAGAATATATTTTTGGATGCTTTTTTATGAAAATGTATAAAATGCAACCACCAAATAAATCGGTCGTAACAATCAGTGAACCCAGCAATGACAGGAACAATATTTCTCTAGGTGTATTTAATTACCGTGCACAATACAAAAGCAACTGATTTTAATGATGAGGCAAGTCTTTGGGATAAAGTGATTTTACTTTCTTTATGGGGTTCTGCTTAAGAGATGCCATCAGATCTTAATTTTCTATTCAAATATATTTTTGTGAATGTGAAAAAGAGCGTAAAGTTCAGTTTGGTTGGACCGGGAGTATGGGAAGGGGAGTAATGTATAACAAAGCAGAAAGGGTAGGTTGGGACCAGGTTGAGAAGGGTTTTAAATGTCAGAGAGTGGGATTTATATTTGATATTTGCTGTAAAGAGGGGTCATAGGAGTTTATTGAGTAAAGGAACAACATGGGCTATTCTGTGCTTCAGGAAAATCACTTTGGGGATATTGTAGAGGATGGATCTAGCTGTTTGAGGAAGTCATGGAAATAGTACAGGTGAATTGGGGTGGTGTGTGGATGGATGTGTGGGTGTGGGGGTGACTCTGATCACATGTCTAGATTGAAGAGCCTTTACTCCAAGGCTGTTTTATGAGTGATCTGTGGCCACGGATGGGTCAGAGATGAATATTTTGGGGGGTGGGAATGTTCCCAAAGGTACTTAGGAATACCCTGCTTTTGGTTACATTATGACAGTCCTAAAGGGAAGACACTCACTTCAGATAGTGAGAGTTTAGAGATTGTACAACTGCAGAAGGGGGCATATAATTGACCAGTCATGAGGAAGATTTAGAGACAAGTACCTAGATTAGCCATCAGGGCTGGGCCATTGACCCTACTTTGGGGATCACTGGCTTCTTGGGCCTTGTGTTGGACTTAGGGTCATATCCTGCCACGATACTTACTAGAATGTGACCCTTTACCTGTCTGATGTTCTGTTTCCCCTTCTGTAAAATGGGAATGTGTAGCAATGAATTCTGAATTCACAGGATTGTTTGAGGCTCAGATGGGAAAATGTATATAAAATGCTTCATAAACTTTAAAACACCATGTAAATGTCTACAATTATTTGCTCAATTACTACAACTGAATTGCTTCTCTCCAGCTCTTCTCTCCTGTTCCCCCTGATGTTTTGAACTTTCAATTCAATTTAATTCAACAAATATTAATTAGGTACCTACTATGCATAAGGCAAAAAAGGAATATAGTATGCAGAGGCAATGTGGCACAATAGGTAAAGTTTGGGGCTTGCAATCAAGAAGACCGGGGTTCAAACTCTGCCTTGGGTACTACCTTTGAGACCCTGGGCAAGAACTGAAAGAACTCCATAGGTCTTTCTTACTAAGTCATAGCCTGGCATTTGTATGCCATACCACATAGTCTACTGCATACATAAGGGAATATAAATCAAATTAACTCAATGAGTATTTATTAAGCAATAACTTTGTGCCAGGAACTGTGTGAAGGGGTCACCATACAAACACAAGTAGAGGACCGTTGCTGCCCTCAAAGGGCCCACATATTAACCAGAGAGACAGCACATAAAAAGAATCTGAAGAGGGAGGGAGCAAGGGGACTAGCCTAATGGCAAGAGTAGAGAAACTCCAAGGGTGAGGAGCCTAGAGAAGATGAAGCCGCCTTTAAATGGAGGGCTCAGGTCATTTAAAGAAAGGGTCCAGAGGGCAGAAGGTCCTTCCAGTGTGAGAAATCCAAAAGCAGAATGAACTTTTGGGACTGAGTTTTCAGGGACAGATTGAGAAAGTCTAAAGAAGCAGGAGTGCAGCCTGATGAAGAAGGAAAAGAAAAAAAATCATCCACAGGAGCTTCAGTTCACATTCATTTATTTTATCTTTTTCTTAAAGTGAATAAACATTAACAACCATTCAGGTTGAGAGATGCTGTAGCCTATAACAGATCAAGCCTCTTTTTCTCTTCCTCTCTCAGGTTTTTCCTTTTATTTATAGGTTTTAAACTCTTCCCCTTATGGTTTCTGTAACTAGAGCTGTGTTTAGTGAGCAAACTGGAATCATAGGATTTTTGCATTTAGAGCTAGAAAGAACTTGAGAGGTCATCTGGTCCAAGAATCCTGAGATCCAGCAGCATCCTGACCATTTCCTGTGCAGAATCAGAATGTCTGTCGACCCTACTTGTCTGGTATTGTTTATTGTTATAAAACACCATTCATTGTAAATGCTCAATGTAGAACCATAACTGGGGTAGGGAAATGTAGGCTTTCCCCCAGGGCACAAAATTTAGAAGGTGTAAATACGGGTTCTTTCAGCATCAGAGACATCATTGTAGTAACTAATTCTGCTTCTCACTCAACTGAATTTGTTTTAATGATTTCTTGCTACTGAATCACTTAATCACTTAATGTGATTGAATATGCTTCATTATTTTTGAAAAATCCCTGTGTATATCCTGAGGGATAGGATAGACTTGTAGATAACAATTATTTTCACTTCATGAATTATAAGTCAATATGGTTTGCCTGCCTTAGGCAAATTCCCTGCTATTAGCCCCAGGAGCCAAGATTGCTAGTTAGGGCAAACACAAAACTGAGAACAGACATTCTCTACCCACCACAGTTTTACCTACAATCTCTAGGCCAGATAAAGACTGAAGGTTACTATTGCGGCCAAAAACAATCATTCATTTCAAGGATCATCTGTTAAATTGTGCCATTATGGCTGGCTGTGACACTCGTGGACTGCCATTTCTCACTGCTACAGACACCTTCAACTTGATCCCCTTGGAATCAGTCATAAGCAGGTCAACCTCCTTGTACCTGTATTGCAGTTGGAAAACTCACCCTAGAGCATTTTGCCTCAATATTCTTGTTTCCTGAGCTTATGTGAATCTTTTTTGGATTTTCAGCCTACTGTTCTGTTCAAGGGGACATAAATACTACTAGATTCCCTTAGCCTTAGCGCAGAACCTTAAAGTCAGAAAGTCAGAAAGAAAAAGTCTTTTTTTCTTTTCTGGGTATTTACACCACATCCACCAGAAAATCACCATTGTAGGAGTCTCCAAAGACAATGTAAGATGTTGGGGAGGAATCATGGGACAAATGGGGACCAGAGTTGCACAGCATGGGAAGTAGGAGGGGAATGTGATATGTTCCAAAGGAAGAGGAGCCCACATCAAGGGGAGTACCAGTGGCAGCAACATTCAGGTCCCCTCCAAGTCTGTGATGTTCTGAGATATCTCTTCTACCTCCCCAGGGGCATGTTATTGATCGGTAAAGGAAGGTGATGTCATATTTGTCACTGACCATGGAGTTTATTTTTTCAAGCAAAGTTGTATTGCTATCTTTTTAAAAGTAAATTTTTATTAGCATTTGTTTTCACATCACCCACATTTCCCAATGTAGTCCCTTTCCTTCCCCCTTCAGAGAGCATGTCTTTCTAATAAAATTTTGGAAAGGAAAAAATAGTTTAGGGACATGATGCTCTGATGAACTGGAAAATCTGAATAAATTTTTTTGACCCTCCTTTTGTTAACAGAGAAGTCTGAACTATTGTGATATTAAAAGATAAAATATGTTGATATTTTATGATACACATATTTTATGCATTTCTGAATTGTTTTTGTCATCTGCAGGCCTTCAGATATTGTCTACAGCTTCCTCAAAACTCCTCTCAAATTCCCATTTAATTTCTTATACTGACTTGCGAAATATTAAAATTGTGATGAGGAAAAGTTGCAATGTGGGAGGGATAACTATATGGCTTTAAGGTTTACAAAGAACTTTACATGCATTATTTCACTTGATCTTTTGGCAATGTGATATAGGAGCTATATACATGTTCTATTATATTATGTACTGTAAATTATATGCTGCTGCTATGTATAACATCATATAAAACACCCACCCACACATATATGTGTGTGTGTATAAAACACCAGTTTATATAGGTTGTAAGACATTAAATGACTTGGCTAGGGTCACACAACTAGTAAGTGATGTGAGATTTGAACTCAAGAGCTTTTTGACTAAAAGTCTAATGTGCTATCTATTATGCTATCTATTCAGTAAACAAGTGGGTCTAAATAGCCCTTTTTCATACTGTCCTGGGCTCTTGCCCCTTTGCACTCATGTGATTTCCCATGATCTCATATGCCTGTTGAAATCTTTCTCTTCTTCAATGGTATAATCCCCTCCATATTATCCCCAGCCAGGAGTCATCTGTTCCTTCTTGAGTTTCTTATAGTACCTTGTTAGGTAGTGACTTGCATCATGTTTATCCTCCTTTTATATTGAAAGCTTCTTTGGGCAAAAGGTATTTTTAATTTGTTCTTTTTCTAACTTTTTCAGTCGCATGCCCAATTCATTGATGTCCCTTTTCTCTATTTTATTCATGTAGCTATTTAGAGATATAAATTTTCCCTTAATAACTGCTTTGGCTGCATCTCATAGTTTTTGGTATGTTGTCTCGTTATTGTCATTCTCTTGGATGAAATTATGGATTGTTTCTGTGATTTGTTGTTTGACTCATTCAATTTTTTAGAATTAGGTTATATAATTTTCAATTGGCTTTTAGTCTATCTTTTCCTGCCCCTTTATTAAATATAATTTTTATTGCATTGTGGTCTGAAAAAGAAACATTTATGATTTCTGTCTGGCAAAGTATTTTTGAATACAGTAGGTGCTTTATAAATGTTTGAATTTAATAGAAATGAAACTGTGCTAGGAGCTTGGAAGATATCAATGGATAATTTTGCTAAATATATTCCATATCCTCCAAATATAGTTACAATGGCTCTTTGATTCCTGTAGGCAAAAGTTTTTGGATACTGGATGCATCAAAGGGTTGGTGCACATGATCCCTGAATTCCTTTCAGTTTGCTTTCTCTCAGGGAGGTACTGTGCCTTCCTTATTTGTCTGTGGTCCTGAAATGTGGTTTCATCAGAATTCCTCTTGAATAAACGCCTTGAACTTACACTTCAGTTTAGCAATTTGTCTGTAATTTATGATCTTGTAATATATGATCCTTATATGTTGATGATATGGTATACTTGGAAATTTCTAGGGAATCAGCAAAGATATTAATAGATATAATTGACAGCTTCAGAAAAGTGGCAAATCCCAAAATAAATCTTCAAAAATCAACAGCATTTCTACGTAATATTAACATAGCAAGAAGTGATAAAAGAAAGGAAAGTTCCATTTCAAAAAACTACTAAAATGTGCATAAAATTATTAGGGATCAAATTCCTAAAAAACACAAAAGATTTGTATAGATTCAATTACAAAGTGTTCCTCAAAGAAATAAAGAACGTCTTAAATGGCTGGAGGAATAGTCAATGCTCATGGTTCTATTGTGCTAATATAATAAAAATGGCAATTAAATTAAATTAAAATTTTAACTTAATGTTATGTCAAGCAAATTACCAAGGGGGTATTTTACAGAACTTGATAAAAACAAAATCAAAATTCACTTGAAAAACAAAAGATTGAGGATACCAAGGGAAATAATGAAAAGGACAAAGGAGGGATAGAGCTTCTAGATCTCAAACTATATTATGAAGCAGGAGGCATCAAAACCATCTGATACTGGTTAAAAATAAAGAAACAGATCAATGGAACAGACCAGACAAAGGGGATTAAAAAACAATAGAAGGCAATAACCTAATAGAAAACATAAATTACCTAAGGGAAAATTCCTATTTGATAAAAACTGCTGGGGAAACTGGAAATCAGTCTGGCAAAATTAGATTTAGATGAACATTTTATTACATACTCCACAATATATTCTATATGAAATTATCATACAATTTTAAAAAGTAGAAAAGAAATTGATCATATACCTCCCATAGCTACAGGTAAAAGATGTCTTCTGAAACAAATAAGGGACAGAGACAATTTCAAAAGATTATTGTATCTTTATAATTTTATTGTAACTTTGATTCTATGAAACTGAAAAATTTCTACACAGACAAAATTAATGCACCTAGAATAAGAAGTGACTGAATGAGAAAAAATATTTTTGTATCAGATATCTTGGATAAAGGTTTGTTATTCAAGATATGTAAAAAATATATGTAGCTGGTAGCCATTGTCCATTAGATAAATAATTAAAGGATATGGATAAATAGTTCTCAAAAGAAGTAAAAGAATTTACAACCACATTAAAGAATGCTCCAAATCACTAATAGTAAGAAAAATGTAAACCAAAACAATGTTGACATGTCTCACACTCTGTAAATAGGCAAAAATGACAACAGTGAATGTTCAAAGGGCTTATAGAAACATTAATATATTGTTGATGAAGATATGAAATGGTACAACCATTTTGGAAACTAATTTGAATTATGCAAATGAAGTGAGTAAAATGTCAGTATTTTTGAACCAGAGATTCCATAGCTTTATATCCCAAGGAAGCTCTTCATAAGAAGAAATCTCTATACACATTAAAATATTTATAGTAGTACTTTTTAAAGTAACAAAGAATTGGAAACAAAAGTAGAGTCCATCAACTAGTCGATGGTAACATGAATTGTGGGATGTGAATATAATGGAACATTATTCCATTGTAAGAAACGATATGTACAAAAAAGTTTATAGCAGTTCTCTTTGTGGTGGCAAAGAATTGATGGACATACCATCATCAACTGGGGAACAGCTGAACAAAGTGTGTTATATGAATTTCTATAAGAAATGATGATCAGGCTGATTTCAGAAAAACTTGTTTAGATTTGGATGAACTGACACCGAGTGAAGTGAGTAGAACCAGGAGAACATTGTACATAGTAACAGCAACATTTTGCCATGATCGACTATGATAGAATTCGCCCTTCTCAGCAATCCAGTGAGCCAAGACAATTCCAACAGACTTGGGACAGAAAATGCCATCTGCATCCAGAGAGAGAACTATGGAGACTTAAAGAGGATTGAAACATAGTATTTTCACTTTTTTTTTCTTTCTCATGGTTTTCCCTTTCTATTCTGATTCTTCTTTCACAATACAACTTAATGTGGACATATTTTTAATATGATTGTACACGTATAATCTATAACAGATTGTTTGTCATTTTGGAAAAGGGAGGAAGAAAAATAGAAATCAAAATCTTATAAAAGTAAATGTTGAAAACTAGCTTAAAATGTAATTGGAAAAGAATACAATTGAGTGGGAGAAAATGATGCGGGTGATGAATACAGAGAAACATGGGAAACTCTCCATGAACTGATGCAGAATGAAGTAAACAGTCAAGGAAACAATATGCACCTTGTAAATGGAAAAGAACAAGCACATATAAAAAATCTGAAGTAAATGTAACTAAACCATAAAGACAATTCAAATGAGAGAACTAGGAGAGGACGCCGATAACTTACCCCTTCATGGAGGTAATTTCACGGGCTCATTTTTTGTTTTCCTCTTGTTTTAAAAATATTATTTTTTAATATGAGATGGCTTTGGGAAGAGGTGAGGTCGGGGCATTGGGGTAACTATGGTACAAAAAAAAAGTATGATGAAAACATTTTTAAAAATGTTCCTTTTTGTGGAGAATTGAATGGACTTGCCGGGGTCCCCAGCTTTCTGCCCTGGACAAGGCGCACCTGTGCATTTCGAGCTCCCCTTCTCTCTTCCTTAAAAATGGCAACTACAGGGCCGAGTCTTTGGGTGAGCCCCGTATTCTGTGAATTTCACTGTGCGTTATGATGATCCACGCTGCGATGCTATTCTAGAGACCCGGGGGACGGTGAGTCAGAGAGGACACGGGAGATGGTGAGTCAGAGAGGACAGACCTGGATCCCGGTCTGGGGCAATCCCCCAAACTGAAGGGTGGGGGAGGGAGAAAGGAACGGGCTCGTCTATTGGGTACGCTGCACTAAGAGCTTTTTAATAGCTTCTCATCCCATCCCCGCAGAGCCGGGGGTCCGAGTCCTCACGCTAACTCGAGGATGTCTGGCCCCTTCCCCGTCCCTTCCCGTGCCTCAGTGTCACTATCAACGCAGTAACGTCCCCAGGGTTCCTCGTTGTTCTAGCACCGCAGGGGCCTGTGGGAAAAGGGGGTCGGCATCACTTGGGTGGTCGGCCTTGTCTACCCTCTCCTCTCCCACTGGTCTACTCTACCCTGGGCTCGAGAGCTCCGCCTTCTCCTCCTTTCCTCCGCCCCAGAGACGTGGTCCAATCAGCGTCTTGATCCTGCCCCAGCCTCAGCCGTAGGCCAATTAGCGTCCTCCCACCTCAGGTCGGCCGCCCAATCGGCTGTACGTTCGGACCCAATCACCACTAGAGCCAGCCCCTTGCTCCCATCTCCGCAGCTACAGACCAATTAGCGATTCGGTCTTTCTTCTCTCCCCTCATTCAATAGACGCAGTCCAACCAGCGGCTAGATACGCCCTCCTCTTGCGCGTCTTCCCCACCGAGCCTCGGGCCAATCAGCGGTCGGCTCGGTCCCTCCTCTCCAGCCTCGACTCTGAGGCGCCTTGTAAGCGCGCAGACGGCAACATCTCGAGCCGAAGCCTAGCGAAGGAGGTGCGGGAAAGGCGTTGCGGCGGCGGCGGCGAAGGCGCGGGCCCGGCGGGGCTTCCATCCGCGCCGCTCTCGGGCCTCGAGGCCTCGCGTCACCCAGAGAGCCTCCGCTGTGCGCGGGCGGCTGGCGCGATGTGGCGGAGGCCGGGCCCGGGGCGGCTGCCGCTGCTTTTGCTGCTGCTACTGCTGGGGGCAGGCGCGGTGGCGGCGCGGGGCGCGGGGGAGCCTGATGACCCGCACTACCCGCAGGGCGAGCACCGAGCCGACTACGATCGCGAGGCGCTGTTGGGGGGCCAGGTGAGCGCACTCCCCGCCGACGATCCCCAGCCGAGCGGAGCTTCCCCCGTGCGCGCCCCTTCCCCTCCCACGTTGTGTGCGCGCTCCTCCGGACTGCTCCAGTGAGCCCTGCGGGGTGGGAGGGTTGGGAGGCAGGTGGAGTGCCACATGTGAGGGGCACCGGGGGGACGTCGGGGGGTGGGGGAAAGACCGCGATAGCCAGTCTTCGTTCTGCGCTTTAATCTCGGAGACCGGGTTAGCTCTTGGAGACCCATAGGAGTCTGGGAGGCGGGACCTGGGATTATCCTCATTGTAATCAGGGAAACTGAGGCGGGGCAGGCGCGCCCGGGGTCACACCGCCAGCCACGGTCTGAGGCTGGATTTGAATTCGGGGCTCTCTAGAACCCAGGGGCGGGGGGCCCCGGTTCCCTGGCCCCCTGGGGTGACCTAGGCCCCTTCTCCATCATCGGAAAGCCGGGCCCGACCTGGGGGTCCTGGGTTAGTAGTATCCACACCCCTCCTTCTGCAGGTGCGGGACCCCTAGCACCTTTGCAGCTGGAGATCCAAAGCCCTGTACGGGAGATGGTGGCTTCCAAATGCCTGGCCCCCGGCTTAGAAACCCTTCCGACCTCGTTAGAACCGTTTCCCGGTTAAGAGTTTGGGGCGCTTTGGTGCTGACGCTTAGGACTCGGGCCTGGCTGAAGCCGCTTCTGGGATGGAGACCCGCCAGCACCCACCTTTGGGGTTGGGACGCGCAGCCCCGGCCTTCTCCCAGCCCAGTGGGAGCCCCCAGCCCCGAGTGGGCTCCCACCACTCCGTTTTCCAAGAAGTCCCGCTGGGCCAGGCTCCCAGGCCGAGGCTCACCTCCCTTCTGGGTTCACAGGAGTTTGTAGTCAGAGGGGCCGGACTCCGGGGGCCTCCGGCTACTCAACTGTAGAATGAGAAGCTGGATGAAATGCCCTTCAAAGGGGCCCCCAGCCCCAAACTGAGCTGTTGGGAGATAGGACTGGAGAAGTGGACTTGTTTGTGTCAGGAGCAGCCTTGCCATGGCCTTAGTGCCCCAAAGTGATCCTTGACCTATTTCATTCATTCTTTTGTCTCTTCCTTCCCAAAGGCAGAAGCAGATGAATATGAAAAACTCAGCCCTGAAGAGCAGCAGAAAAGGCTGAAGGCAATCATTAAGAAAATTGATGTGGACTCTGATGGTTTCCTTACTGAAAGTAAGGACCCTTTTTTCCCCTTGCTAACTGAAGAAATTGGTTTCTATGAGAAATGTCTTCAAAAATTTGAATGTTGATGAAACGTAGATGTTAGCTTTCTCCCACATGTAGAGTATTGTGAGAGAGAAAGAGCAGTGTGCTTTTATGACTGAAAAATGAGCCATAGTGTGACAATTGGAGCGAATGCTCTGTCCAGGGCTCACTCAGTATGTGTGTATGGGTTCTAGTCATGTGCTTTTAGGAGTAATATAGAATGGGGGTGTCCCTTCTACCTTAGGAACCTTATTCCTCCTCTGACTTGTGAAAATTGCCAATAGTAGCACTTTGCATTGTCAGAGAAGTGCACTTTATGTGTAAAGTGATTCAGGTGACTTCACTGGAAATGCGCTAGGGAGGAATATGGTCAAATTGCATTATTTGTCATTTGTTCAATATGATATCTGATTGCCCATGGGATCCTAGGCATTGTTGTAGGTATTCTCTGCTCCTTTCCTATGGATTCTGTGTAAAGCTAGAAAATCCAGACTTTTTTTACAGTGGCTTTAGAGAGATGAGCTTTCACCTTTTACCCTCATTTCACAGATAAATAAAGGGAGGCCCACCAGAGTTTGAGGATATGTGCAGTGCTGCTTATTAGTGACGGGGCCATCAGTTGGTTTGGGAGCCCCTGGAGTCTCCTCATCCCTTCCTGGTCCGTGGTTTTTTTCCTTGTAATGGGCTGTTCCCCTCCAGAGAAGGGCTTAAAGAGAGACTTTTCTGCATGAAGAGCTAGAAGCAGCTCCAGAGAGCTTTCTCCTTGTGGCCTGGAGGGGTATGGCCTTCTGCCCAGGATCTCCCCCGATTTTGGGGTATGCCAGGAGTTTCACCCATCTCTCCTGTTGTCCATCATTTTGGAAAGCCCCGGTTAGGTCAGCCTCCCACATTGACCAATCTTCAAGATGGCCTGAAAGTAATGAGGTGACTGAGGATTGAAAGTTTGATTGCATGGATCTTGTGAAAGTTGTCCCCCAGAGTTTTGATATCAGGAAGGCTTTTTCCCCATTTTCCCTCCAGGAAGCTGCTATCATCTTCCCTGGAGTAAAGAACAGTGAGCTCTAATTTGACATGCTTCCTCCTCACAGCATCCCCTTTGTCCCCTGCTAGTGTTCCCTTCTGAAACATCATTGCACAAACACTTTGGGGAGAGTGCATGGCTGTTGGCTGGACAATTCTGGGACATCATGCTTAATCAACTTAATCCTGAACTTGTGTTGAACTACCCTTCTCTTTCATCCTCTACCCTGTACAAAGCCAACTCTGTTTTAATCTCCTATTTTTTAAAAAATACTTTTACCTATTTAGAAAAAAGCCAACTCATTTGTTAACCAAAGAGTAATTTTCTTTATTATTTTAAGGAAATAATCCAGATGCAACTTTAACATCTGTGAAAATACAAATTCTCTGAACTTCCAGTTGAATGAATATTTTTTCACAGCTTTTTTCTTAAAATGAATTTGAAAAGTCTTAATTTTATTTTTTTTCAGGAGCAGTATAGATTTATTTCCTGTGTCTGGGTTTCTGTGATTAATTTTTTTTTTTTTTTCAAATCTAAAAAGGTTCTTTGAACCTCTAGAATAAAAATGCCACATTCTCTCTGGTCAATCCCCAGATGAACTCAGCACATGGATCCAGATGTCCTTCAAACACTACGCCATGCAGGAGGCAAAGCAGCAGTTTGTTGAATATGACAAAAACAGTGATGGTGTGGTGACGTGGGGCGAGTACAACATCCAGATGTATGACAGGGTGATCGACTTTGATGAGAACACCGTTCTGGATGATGCTGAAGAGGAGTCTTTTAGGCAGGTGAGCCCCTCAGTCCTCTGATCTTCTCAGAGTCCTTTCCCCAGTGGGGGGCCAGTCTTGGCTCACTTCCTGGAAGGCTGTATTCTCCAGGCAGTGCTTTGTTGTATCTCACTGACCTCTGGGACAATTCCTCTTTTCTCTAGTCAGACTTCTAGACCATTACTCTTGAGTTTTGCCAGTATTCTTTGTAGTTATTTCCCAGTTGGATCATGTGGCTGACACTGGTCTCATGTATTAGAAGTTTTTCTTTTTAAAAAGATATATCTTTTTATTTTTATGAATACCATTTTTGTTAGGATTCATAAAACATCACATAAAAGTATAGTTACTGAGAAACTATGATTACTACTGTTTTTGAAGATACATTAGTCCCCAAAAGAGATTTTGACTTTTTTCTAAATTAATTAGATGCTTTGTCCACATTATCTAAAACAGTTATTTTATTTGCACTTAATTATAGTATAGTTTTTGTTGTTCTTTAAGAGTCACAGCCCCATCCCAATCTCAGGCACAATTTCCAAAAACATGTACTTTTTACTAAGAAGTCCTGGGAAATTCAGGGAAAGGGCTTTACTTAGGATTCAGTAATGGAAAAATACTTCATGTGTCTTTGCATGGCAGGGTTTAAAGCCTCTGGGATTACAAAGATCACTTCACAATTCTTTTTTTTAAGATGATATTTTAACACAAAAAAAAGAAACCTACTACTGTATTCATAATTACAATATATTTTAAGAGTATTAGTCATATATAGAAGGTTTTCCCCCAAAAACGGAGGCCTTTTTTCTTAAATTTTTATTCTGCAACTTTGTCAGTTTTTGTTTTAAGCTTTATTATAATACTTATTTTAATGCAGAACATAACATTTTTAAAGGGTGCACTTTAGTTCTATTAGGATCTCAGAGTAGTGACCAACTTGAGGTTCTTTAGAGACAATATGTGCTGGCTGGTGGTGAGCCAAAGGGTCCATTTATCTATTCCTTCTTCCCTTCCCTTCTGAGGACTCCCAAATGAGGTGGGGAGGAGGCGGTAAGGAAATCACAACCTCTTCTCTTGACCATCTCCTCCACTCTGGGTGCCTCAGATGGACAAAGCTGATCAAGAGAGAAAAAAGGGTGTATCTCGGTCGTGGTTCCTGGGCTTATGAGCCCTGTTTGGTGGTTCGATCAGACCCTTCTGAAGTGGCAGCTGCTATCCGGCGAGGAAGGCTCGGCAGGTCTTTTCTCTGGTTACTCAGAGCTTTTCTTGCAGTCTCTGTGGCCCAGGAGGGCACTGTGTCTTCTCTGAGATCTGAGCCCTCAAGCTCAAGTACAGCTGAGCTGAGCCTCCTGATGAGCAGGGGAGTTGGAGGTCATTTGGTGCACAACTTTTATTTTGTAGGTAGGGACCCAGAGGCTCAGAAGGGAAGGATTTTGCCCAAGATCACTACCAAAGATAGATATTCAGTAGTTTTGTTAGTAAGTGATTTCATCTTAATTAATTTTTTTTTTTTAACAAAGGAGGGAGGTTTGTCAGATTTAGAGTAAGTCACATATCATTTGGTTCATAAGATAAAATTTATTTTTATGAACTTTTGCTTCCACAGGTTAAAAATGCATTTGATTGTTATAAAAACCAGCCATTAGTCTGCTGTAATAATGGTATCCCATGTTTCTACAGCATTTTGAACATTTACTGATGTCTTTCCTTTGTGACTTAGGCAGCGGAAGCATTATCCTCATTTGGCTGATATTGGTGAAGGGACTTTCCCTAAGGTTCTGAGGTCCTAATACTGGCCTCTTCTCTGAGGGTTGGTGCTGCATCTTGCACTCCGCCTTCAGGAAGCCTCCAGGACGGGGATCCCAGGCAGCCCAGCCGATTTTCAGAGAGCTCTGATGCTGAACTTGGGCCTGGTTGTATTCCTGAGGGCAGAAGTAGAAATGAAGTCTGGTCCTTTCAGCAGAGACATGATCCAAAGACTTGGAGGCTCATAATTCTTAATTCCAAACTACCCAGCTTAACTTAAAGGTTCATATTTTTACACTGGAAAAGCTGGAGGTGACTCTTCCTTTGTATAAAGATTTCTGTTTACCAATAGATCTTCTGTGAAGCCTTCTTCTGCTGTCAGGCTTGCTCATCTTAGGGGGAGGGGGCTGCTACATCCTCTGATTAAAGCAGTAAATGCAAATCACTCTTTAATCACTAGGAGATTTTGCCAAGGACCCATGGGGAAAGAAGCTGAAACTGGTTCTGTTAATGAGACTTGGGATCATTTGAGTTTTTCTGTCCAGTGCCTGCCACGCCCCCACCTTTACAATGAAGCATTGATTGACACCAATAAAACTCCGACCTGTTCCAAAATAGGGTATCGCAGTCCTCTCTGCCCTAACGGGGGTAGCTCAGACCATGAAGGCTCTTTTATCGATCAGAATGTTTTTGCCTTTATGTCACTTCTCTGTTCTGATATTTTGTGCTGTGCCATGGTTGGATCCCTGGGGCAGGAAAGTCAGGTAAGAATCCAGACCCAGTATCCTTTCAAAGTTAGAGGTTTATTAAGTACACAGAGCATTCTGGCATTTTCATATTAGGAACCTTAGGGAAAATAACTGCATAACACGGTCATAAAACACTTGAGAAAGCTCTTCTTGATTTTAAAGAAAAAATAGCTAGCCTTTTATATAGAGCCCTTTGCATTCCACCCAGCAGTTGCCGTGTTCTCTCTCTTCATCCTTATAACCCCTACCTTGTGAGGCAGGGCCTCTCCCTGTTCCTGTTGTGCCATTGCGGAACCTGAGGCAGGCTCAGCCTTTGCTGGACAGCTTGCCCAGGGTCACGCACCTTGTCTGGTGCTGAGGCAGGACATGCCCGGTCGTTCAACCCCAAGGCTCGAGCACTGACCCTCCCAGCCCGGCACTGCCCACATGGCTGCAAACTGACAACCAGGGGTTGGGGTCTGTCTCTAGACCATCTTTCCAGTGACGTTCTTGATAGGCTTCTTTCTTGGGACATTCTCATTGTGTGCGTCCTGTTTCTTTTGAGAAAACAGCCTCATTTCAGCAGGAGCCGGAGCCCCCAGAAGGGGCCACATCTTGAACCCTCACTGTATAGAAGAGGAAGGCCTACAAGGACCCAAATGGTCACTGGGCTTCTTCCCATGAGCTTCTGCTGCTACTCTGTCCATGGCGATTTAGCTGTTCTCTAGTTGGTTCCTAGATGACTCGGATCTGGCCAGGACCTGTCTGGACTGTGCACTTCTTGCCTAGGTCTCCGTAAGTGGTCAGGTCCTGACACATAAGTGCTTCTTGACTGGAAGCCACAAGTAGTCACCGATACTTATATTGCACTTATTGTGTCAGTCTCTGTGCTGAGTACTTTACAAATATTACTTCATGTCAGCCTTTTAGCAATTCTGGGAGCTAGGTACTATTATCCCCATTTTACAGATAAAGAAACTGAGACAAACAGCCTAATCATTTGTCTAGGGTCACACAGCTAGTCTGTGTTTGAAGCTGAATTTGAATTTGGGTCTTCTTGACTCCAAGCCCAGCACTTTATCCACTATATCATCTGGTTGTTGATTGATTGGCTGGTTGCCTTTGAAATACCTAGCCCAATCTGCTTCTCTAAACAGGCTCTTATTCTGTCACACCCCTAAAAGCCTCTTAGTGACCCACTCTGCCTCCTGAAGCATCTCTTCCCACTGTGGGAAAGCCCTAATTGTTAGTTTAGGACATGTTTTCTTCCATTGATTTGAAATCTATTGGACTCAAACAGAAGCCTAATCCTGCCATAGGATACCCTTTCAAATATGTGAAGAGTGCTGTCATGTCCCCCTTAAATCTTCAGCCCTTAACACAGGCTAAATTCATTAATTGATAATCATTTGATGTGATTTCTAACCCCCGGATCTCTTGAGATCTCCTCTTAAGAATATTTCTTTCTTGTTTTTTGTGTATCTCAGTCTCTCAGTATCTCAGTATGGTTGGATAGGATTTTTATTCCTTTCTGCAAGGAATTTTAATCCTAAATTGAATCAGATATAAAAATTGTCCACAAAAAAGTGATGTAAACATTAAATCAGAAGTGGTGTGTGCTATTTGCTTTTTATAAAGTATCTTGAAAAAAAAATCCAGTTGTTCAAGGAAGGTTAAAAGTTGCAAACTAAAAAAGTTTCATAACCCCAAATAAAAAGTATTGATCAGCAGGTATGATTGAATGCCTGGGTAAAATTCAGATATCTCATTCATCGACTTTTGATTTTTAATAGGTTTCCAGGTAGAAGGAATTGTTAATAAATACGAATATTGACCTTTTGTTATAAGTTTGTGTGAAATGCCTCAAAGTGCATTTCTCGGTTTATTGTGTGAACTGCCCTGCACAGCATTTCCAAGAAGGGAAATTAAAGTTTGGGCTCTCATCTGGTGAAAGCTCCCTGGTTGTTTCTAAGAGCAGTTGCTGCCCAACTTTGCCTATTTAAGGAACAACCTTACCTGGGCCTTCTCCACTGAGGAACTATGGCTTGTTTTAGTAATGTAAATTCGTTCTTTTTCTGCATGTAAAATCTTTTGTCAGCCAAAAGGTGGCAGCTTTGTTCTTTGCAGACTCTCATCATGGTGTAAAAATAGCTTGTTTTATGCATATTGGTAGTGAAATGAGCTTTTAAAGCATCATTTTTCTTGTCCTGGTTTTTTTTTTTTTTTTTTTTTTGCTGTCCTATTCTAAGCCCCCCATAATCTCTCACACTCTTAGAAGGGACAAAGTCTTTAGGATTGTAATACTTAACATTTCTTTCTAAAAGTTTTTGTTTTCTGTTTCTGTTTCTAAGATGATCCCCCCCGAAGATTCTTACCTTGCTCATATCTCATATTTTTCCTCTTGAGTATGGTTTTGAATGCTTTAGAAAATGTTCAGGTTTAGTTTCTTTTTAAAAAAAAGCCTGGTAGTTACTGTCAAATGTGAAGCAGAAAAGTTTATTTTCCTGAAACTTGAACTTGTGGAGAAAGATCCTTTCTTGGATACGAAGAACTTGCCAAGTAATGCCCGTAGCGGGAACATGGGCTTTTTGCTTGGGGATTGAAGGGTCCTTTCATAAGGAAACCCGAGCCTGCGGCCTTTTCAATGGTGGCTTGTTCTTTTTGGACTTGTCCGGCTCGGCAGAGCACCCCGCGTTCTGGCCTTTTTCCGTGTTTGTGCTCGATGTGGAACGTCCAGGGCCCAGTCTGGACAAGCAGATGCAGGAGGCTGGTGGGCCTTGGAGAACTCGAGCACAAATGTCTCCCTCTTAGCTGGCTGTTGGCCAAGGGAGCAGGTCTTGGAAAGGAGGCCCCGGGGCACCAGACCTGCTAAGGGGTTCCTGACAGCGAGCAGCTAGTGAGCTGTTTGTGCCCATGGTGGGTTCCTGACAGCGAGCAGCTAGTGAGCCGTTTGTCCCTGCCCTCAGTGGAGTGCTGCGATATGGGAGGCTGCATGGGCCTGGAGTTGGGAAGGTCAGGCCTCAGATCCTCCCTATCTGTGTGACCCTGAATAAGTCCCTTCACCCTGTGCCTCCTCATCTGTGAGATGGAGGGAGGAGGAGGGCGGCCAGGATTGTCGTGGGGATTGGCCATGAAGGTCTTTGTAAAGGGTAAGGTGCCGTGGCAACTGTCATTGTGGTTTGTGCCACAGCACAGGGAACATAGGCGCTCAGTGAAAGAGATAGGGACTAGCTATTTTGGAGAAGAAATTGGAACTGTGCCCAGAAAGCTAGAAAAGTGGGTCTTTTTTTGATCCAGTAATGATACCCCAAAGAGATCAAAGAAAAAGGAAAAGGACCTATATTTACAAAAATATTTATAGCAGCTCTTTTTGTGGTGGTGAAGATTTGAAAGTTGAGGGGATATTATCCCTCGGAGAACAGCTAAACTAGTTGGTATGTGATTGTGAGAGAACACTCTAATGCAATAAGAAATATCAATCAGGATGGCTTTGGAAAAATTTAGGAAGACACATGAACAACTGCAAAATGAATTGAACCAAACTAAAACATCGTACATAGTGACAGCAATATTATGTAATTAACAGAGAATCAATACAATGATAAAAGACAATCCAAAGATTAAAAATGCTATCTCTTTCCAGAGAAAGAAATGATGATTCTGAAAGCAGATGAGAGCATCCTTTTTTTTTTTTGTCTGTTTTCTTTTACAAAGCTAATATGGAAATATGTTTAGACCAACATTTTGGAAGCCGAAGTTTGAACTATTGGTGTGGCAGAAAGAAGTCTTAATTTAATAGTATAGTACCAAAAGGGCTTCCTTCACGGGGGATACACTCATGATGGAGCATGGTGCCCTATAATAGCAAGACTTCATTATATCTGGAGAAGGAAGATGAGCTGGGAAGGCAACAAAGAACTTGGTATTTCATACTTACAATTACCATGAAGGGATTTGCACTAGAATATTATCCATTTAAGCCTATAAAGCCAAGGTACCTAGGTGGCTTGGTGGCTGGAGCACTGGGCCTGGAGTCAGGAATCCCTGAATTCAAATCCAGCCTCAGAGACTTCCTGAATGTGTGACCCTGGGCAAGTTACCTCATCCTGTGTGCCTCAGATTCCTCACCTGTAAAGTGAGCTGGAGAAGAAAATGGCCAAATACCCCGATTCTCTGCCAAGAAAACCCCAAATGCGGTCACGGAGAGTCGGACATGACTGAATAGCAACTACCACCCTATTAAAGGACTCTGTAGGCCATGAGACTTATTAATCTTAGACATTTGCACTAGCAGCTTAGAACAAGAAAAGGGAAAAATTGATCTGGAGCCTTTCTCTTCTGATTTGGGGAACAATCCCAGTGAGTTCCCTTAGGACTTACTCTCTGACCCCAACAAGACATTTAACCTCCTTGTTACATTTACAAATATCTGGCAACTAACCAGCCTTTTTTTGTGATAAATGTATGTGAACATGTTCTTGAAAGTATGACGTACTTGTATGAATTTAAGATATTTTCATTGTAATGTTATGACTTCTTCTTACTTTCCAATTAGTGTTTGAATTGTAATAAGAAAAAGGATATACATGAAATGTGAGGCAACTAACCAAACCTTTGGAAATCTCATTATTTTTGAAGCTCCATTTAAAGGACAAGAAACGGTTTGAAAAAGCGAATCAGGATGTAGTTCCGGGTCTGAGCCTTGTGGAATTTATTGCTTTTGAGCATCCTGAAGAGGTTGATTATATGACGGTAAGAAAGGAATTTTTTCACACTTTTATTTAGTGATGAAATCTTGTCACCTGTATCAGACAATACTACAGAAATTCTGTAACTGTTTGGCATTTAGCTGTTAATTTGTAGAAACCATTCAGGGTGTGGACAGATCTATTTAGAGAATTTGAAGACTCCGAAAAATTTTTCCTCCCTTTGGCTTCTCTCCCATCTTCTCCGCTGTACCCCAAGTTTTTAGGGAATTAGTAAATTTGGATTCTGTATTTCCCTGTTTTTTTTTTGTTTGGTTGTGTATGTAGAGCATTCATATTTCTTTATATATTAAGCAATATTTTACACATGATACACTTGATGTATTTTTGTCAATACTAACCAAAAAGTAGTTATGAGGTTTTTAAAAGTATTTTAAAAATAATTTGCTTCTAAGTTCTTTGAAAAATTCAAATTTCCATTCCCTTGCATGAAAACCAAGGAAGAAAATATTTTCTCCCCCCAAACTGGAAAATTTTACCATTCCCTAGCCTTGAAAGACCCCTTTCCCTTTCTGCTACAACCTGTTTTTTTTACCTGTCTCTTACTGAGTGGTGATTTCATCCTTTGTGTAAGGCTTGGTCCATGCTTGTGATGAATCACACTTTGGGAAATTCACTGGTTAGTGTAAGGAGGGAATCAGACCTATGTTGGATAGTCCTGGCCTCCCGAATGTGGCTCTCATTACTTGAGTAACTAGTTGGTCACGGATCTGCAGGTCTGGAAATCATGCAGAAAAACAGTCCAGTGCAGTGCTCTGAAGACAGAGAAGTCCAAGTACTGAGAGAAGTTCTTGGCTCTGCCAGCCAGTGATCAGGAAGGCCTGAGCCCAAGGCCTTGGGGGCATTTCAGTTCTTCAAGGTCTCCAATAGACTGGGCCCATCATTGTTGCTTCCCCCCAGGGCCAGTGCTGCCTCCTGAAGCCTTCCTCTGCCCCCTGCTGGAGTGACTCCCGAAGAGGCCCCTCATTGAGGGGCCATCTCCCTGCTGCCTCTGGCCGTGCAGGCGGCTTTCATTCTCCCACCAATCCCCTCATTTATCTCTCTCCTCCTGACATAGTCACCTGCACTTCAGGCTCTGTCTGTGGGAAGTAAAACATATGTTGTTCCTTTGGCAGCTTCGTTCCACTTTTTCCCTGACCCTTCTGGGTTAGCCCCATCCTCCTTGATTCCATTTGCCATTGGACCCTGTCTTTCAGCAGAGACTCTTCAGCTTGCCTTTTGGGGCGGGTTCTTTGTTTCATCTCTCCAGCAACCTCCTCCCCCCTCCCGCCCCAAGGGCTGAAGTTTCAGAGAAAGTTCCTAAAGGGGCAGCATTCTGCGGCTTTCTAGCTGACTTCTGAGGAGGACCAGGTGTGTTAAGGGATGGAAGTGGTTCTTAAGGCATTTTAAAATTCCTGCCAGTGTCAGAGATGCTGGAGAAGGGAAGGAGGAGCCTCCCTGCAGCTGTGTGGGCATACCCCTCCCTCTCACAATGATCAGGTTCAGTTCAAGTGACCTGGAGCGTACACTGAGCTTTGTAGGCCTCTGGGCCCTGGGGCAGGCTGGGAAGGGCCCAAGGAGGGCCCAGGTTTATGGGGAGGTCCTGGGGTAGGCAGACGGCAGGTTTGTGCATGTGATGGACTGAGACCAGGGAGGATGGAGCAGCCATTAGTAGCAGCAGCAAGCCCAAGATCAGGCTTGAGGTAAAACAGGACTGGGGCCTGGCAGTGAGGAAGGCTAAAATAATGGAGGAGAAATGGAGAAGTCACGGGTCCTGTGTGAGATACTGGCATGGCAAAGGTGAGAAAGGGCTGAGGGTAGCAAGACAGGTGAGTTCTGCTAGAACCATGTAGCCAAGTGGGAGGCTTTTTCTGTGATTCCACATAATCGTGGCTGCTACTCAGTTAGGTTTTTTTTTTTAAAAACTTTTTATTGACAGAACCCATGCCAGGGTAATTTTTTACAACATTATCCCTTGCACTCACTTCTGTTCTGATTTTTCCCCTCCCTCCCTCCACCCCCCTCCCCCAGATGGCAAGCAGTCCTATACATGTTAAATAGGTTACAGTATATCCTAGATACAATATATGTGTGTAGAACCAAACAGTTCTCTTGCTGCACAGGGAGAATTGGATTCAGAAGGTAGTAAATAACCCGGGAAGAAAAACAAACATGCAAGCAATTTATATTCATTTCCCCGTGGTCTTTCTTTGGGTATAGCTGCTTCTGTCCATCCTTGATCAATGAAACTGAATTAGCTCTCTATCGAAGAGATCCACTTCCATCAGAATACATCCTCAAACGGTATCGTTGTTGAGGTATATAATGATCTCCTGGTTCTGCTCATTTCACTTAGCATCAGTTCATGTAAGTCTCGCCAGTCCTCTCTGTATTCATTCTGTTGGTCATTTCTTACAGAACAATAATATTCCATATCAGTTAGGTTTTGATGTACTTGTTAGTGGATTTCTTAATAGATTTGTTATCGTACCAAAGGTGCCAGAACCATTACTTTTTTTTTGACTCAGACTAGATAGTGTAAGGGCTTCTCATGGACCTGTTCTTACTCGGATGGACATGGGAACCAGTGCTCTGTTTTTGATCTGGAAACTCCTTAGGCTGCCTGGTGACTTCCCTGTTCCTGGGGGCTTCCCCTAATACCAGCAGAATTAGGCTGACCAGGTCGGCACACTGGAGCACAGAGCTCTCGAGCTCACTGGCCTCAGCTTCTGTGTTAGCAGAGAGGACCGGCGTGTTCATGTATGCTTGGGCAGCGTGGTTATTCCCAAATAGTTTTTATTATGTGATTTTACAAATAACCAATTCAGAGGCCAAGGAACTTACAGGTCTCAGGTTGGAAATATTTATGATACTAAATCACAATGACTTGCCTTTTCTTTATTGACTCTACAATAGGAATTTGTCATTCAAGAGGCTTTAGAAGAACATGACAAAAATGGTGATGGGTTTGTTAGTTTGGAAGAATTCCTGGGTGATTACCGCCGAGATCCAAGTAAGTAACGTAAAGGAATCTGGGAAATTTGGGGATGGGGGAGCAGAGGAGGAGAATGGGTTTGAAGAAAGAAGAGAGGAAGAGATTTCCTTTTAAGAATCACTTAAAAGCCAGAGAAAGAGGAAACCATAAGAAGTATGATTATAATTTCTTTGGGGTAATTTTTATTATTTAGTTGTTTTCAGTTGTCTCTAACTTTTTGTGGCCTCATTTGGAGTTTTCTTGACCATTTCCTTTTCCAACTCATTTGATAGATGAGGAAACTGAGATGTACAGGTTGTAGTGACTTGCCCAGGGTCACGTAGCTATCAGGTGTCTGAGGCTGAATTTGAAATCATGTCTTCCTTACTCTAGGCCTAGAATTCTAATGTGTCACCTAGCAATAAGTTCTTGATAATAAGTCCACTAAATTAATGATAGTACAAATAAGACAAAGGGTTGTATAATTGATTTCAGATTCTACTTTTTATTCTAGTTCCTTACCTAGAGTCAAAATACCTTTCATTTGTTGAAATTGTTAGATTAAGTTATTTTTAATACAAATGGAAGAGTAAATAAGAGTTGATAATATTCTATAAATAAAATTCCTATTAAAACAGGGAAAGACCTTAAAATATTATAAAAGTAGGCTTAATGTAGAAACAGACTTTTCATAATATTGGAGGTTAGGGTGACTTTGTAATAACCCACCATAGATGAAAACTCAATTGTGTAGGCCACACTCATCATGGTTTTTATTTGATCTTTCTGTAGCAAGGTGTAGAAATGGGTTGGTTTTTTAATTGCTCAGTGAACATTTTACACAGTTGTCATTCAGGACTTTTCAGTTATAGTCTATCTTTCATGGGTTTAAGTTTTGCCTAGGATCTTTGTTTCTTTTATCTCAGAAATAGGCTTTTCTTCATGTTGGATTCCTGTGGAATTTTGGTTTGTAATTACTTTTGTTAATTTTTTCTATTAAGCTGCAAATGAAGATCCAGAATGGATACTGGTTGAGAAAGACAGATTCGTGAATGATTATGACAAAGATGGGGATGGGAGGCTTGATCCTCAAGAGCTTTTATCTTGGGTAGTGCCCAATAACCAGGGGATCGCACAAGAAGAGGTAAGTGATTAGCCTGTTTTCATATCGGTGCTATTTATAAGGGAAGGAACTCTACACAACAAGCCTTAGTGTAGCTTTGTTCATGGAGAAATTTAGTTAGCTGTAATACTCTGATATGATGGGACTGTGAATGTGACTAGTGATACCTATGTAGAAAATTAGAATGTTATTTATTTAACAACATTTTATTTGGCTGATACAGGATGAATAATGTTAAGCTTTTATCTACTGTCCTTGAATTGGGGAGGGGAACTTGCTGAAGGAGGGCATATGAAAGAAGAAAAAAGCAGGCAGGCCAGTGGTTTCCTGAGTCAGATTTTAGGTATGAGACCCCAGCAGTTGGCAATTGAATATAGTACCTTTGACAAATGGAGATGCACAAAAAACGTACATACAAATCTAATCATTTAAGTTAAAATACTCATTTTAAAATTGCAAATCTTTTGCTTTAAAGGCTCTTCATCTAATTGAAGAAATGGATTTGAATAGTGATGCGAAGCTTTCGGAAGCAGAAATCATTGAAAATCAGGATTTGTTTCTTACTAGTGAAGCCACTGACTATGGCCGGCAGCTCCATGATGAACATTTCTACCATGATGAGCTTTAGAAACCAGCATTGCTTGGTCTCCGAGTCTGTTTGCAGTCCTGACAACTTTGTCATCTATTACCAGCTTAATTTTGGGACTATGATGTTGATCTTATGATTTTCATTCTAAATTTTGCTATACTCAAACATTTTAGATTATGATCTTGGCCTTTTAGCAGAAAAACAAAGTGAAAACAACCAGACGTAAGTTTTAAAAATGATTTAAGAAATAAAAAATTAATGTTTTGCCAAATGAAAAAGTTGAACCGTCTCTAAATATTCCCTACTACATTACCTAAGTAGATGGAGCATTTGCATTGTATTACCATACTTGAATAAAATGGAGGATTTAAATGATGTCTCAACGTTATTATGTAAGTAATAAGTGACTGAGGTACCAGTAATTTTTTTAGTTTTATGTAGATTTTAATAATTTTGAAATGGAAGAAAAATGGACAATGTTTAGGTTTAGTGTTTGTGTTAAAACCTTCAAAGGAACTTACTAAAAGACTTGTACCTCACATTAATATGGAGAGGTTCTGCTTAATTTTTAAACTAGTTTCTATAGAGGGTTTATTGTATGAAATAGAACTTTATATTTTTGCATATGTATAGATAGTAATTATATTTAATGTATAACTCTATAGCATTATGGTGTGTGGAATATTAACGTTGTCCAGAACTTTTTGCATTTTTGACTGATTAAAAAGGAAATGCCTCGTCTTTCTATATCTTTGTCTTGTTTACTTATTGGGGAAATCTTCCACCTAAACCTTCAAAGTAAGACACTTTACCTGATTTTAAAGTCCTGTTTTACTTCATGGGGGTCTGACAGGGACTAAATTTTCAGCGTCCTAGTCAGAGGTGCAGGAATCCCACATCAGACCAGACTGACTTGTAGCTCCTTTCTAATTCTAAATCTCATCCTGTGGTCCTAGGGTCAGCCTATCCTTTTTCTCCATGGAGGTAACTGTCCAAAGGTCACCCACCAGATGGTTTTTTAAAAATCTTAATAATTAAATCATTAATTTAATTAGCCTAGCAGTTGGCAAGGGCTATCTACTAAGGCATCGAGGGGTAGAACTCTGTGTTAGTAGAGGGGAAGGTGTTCCCATCAGGGGAAAAATCACCAATCTGATCCTTTGAGCAAGAAGACGATATCATATATTATCTAAGCATCCGTCCCCATCGAGAATGAAAATGGTCTCCTGGAGAACTGAAGAGAAGCTGTTGGTCAGATTGCTGCTCTGTGCTTAGGCTTTGCTTTCCCTTGCTCTGCTTGTGGTCTGGATCTGCTCTTCCAGAAGCCCTTGCCCACTGATAAGCCCACTCTTCCAAGGTATTTTCATGGGTCTTTAGGTCTCCTGCTCAGAACCTGTTAGCTAGCTGCTGCCAGAGGAGCCACCAAAAGTGGTGCAGAAAACCCTAATTCGATCCAACAGTTGTGTCCATGCCATATATACACCAAGCTATACAAGACCCTGGTGCCTGCTTTCAGGGAGAGAAGTTTTTACTGCAGGGAGGAGGATGCAACAAAAATGGTCCAGAGAAAATCAAGGCGCAGAGCATGCTGACAATCTGAGGTAAAGAAGGTTCCATGGCATTAGCAGGCCCTGGAGGATAGGGGAGTTTGTATGAGTGTGTGTGTGGGGGGTTTCTCTGACAGTTTGTAGGGGACATCAGTCTGAAATAAAGCTGTGAAGGCATGTTGGAACCTGCTTGGACAAGGGGTTAGTGTGGGGTTTGTGCCAGTGTGGAGCCCGAGGTAAAGGGGCCAGAGGCAGGCCCAGGCCTGAGGAAGGTCATTTGGGAAGTTGTTTAAAGGAGGTATTGGAGAAAAAATGGTCGCAGGGAGGTCAGCCGGGAGGTTTTCCTCGCAGCCTCGAGGAGCTGTTGGAATTCTGACTGAAGATGGGCTCAGAAAAGGGAAGAGAGAAGGGTCTGGGGTGATTCCCTGTGATGACTTTACAGGGCTGAAAATATGGCAGTCGAGTGTGTGTGTGTGTGTGTGTGTGTGTGTGTGTGTGTGTGTGTGTATTTGCCACCATTTTCATTTGGTATTTTAAAAATATACATACTGATAATAATTTCTTGTTTTTATACCATTATTTCCTAACATTTTCCTTTGCTATATCAAAGATTACAAGAAAAAGAAAAATTCAACAAAACTAACACACTGGAAAAGTCTGACATGATATAAACCATAGTCCCTCATTTCTACAAAGCGTGAGGGGAAAGGGAATACCTTCTCTTAGCGCCTTTGAAACGAAACATGGATCAGAGCAGATTTGGGGCTTCCAGTCGAAGGTCGCCTCTTTAAAGAGAGGACGATTGGAGTCCAGCGAAGTCACAAAAGTCACGTCAAAGCGGGGAGCCCAGGACTTCTGACCCAAAAGCCCGAGTACTCTCTGGGGTGCCACAGTGACTCACTCCTCCATTGCTTTGCTGTCCTTTCCGTGAACATTGTCTTCATCAGGCATGTTGTTTTCTGGCCCTGCTTTCTTCCCCCTCAGAACAATCACTTTGCCCTTCTGACTAAAGGCAGAGAGAACTAAATCACGCATCGAATGTGACGGAGATGCTGCCCAAGACGTCCTCCTGACATGGAGAGCAGCCACGCAGTGCATGAGTTAGTTACTGATGCTGCAAATTCAGTCAGATCCATGAGATCTGTTCTCTCTGCTTCCTGTGTTTTTGCTGGATTCCATTCCAGTCAGTGCCAGCAGTCTATTTGAAAAGTATTTATATGTTCTTTGAGAAACCGTACCTGATGATTTGACCCACTCTTTTCCTGTATTGCAAGGACTCACAGGATAAATTCTTGAGTTAACTTCAGTGCCCAATTGTAGTGATTATTCTAATTTAGTTTCATCTGTAAAATGGGGATAATAATAGCATCCTCCCTCCCCACCAGAGATGATGTGAGGATTAAATGAGATAATGAATCTAAAGAGCTTTGCTATATGGGTGCTAACTATTATTATTTACTCCCTAATTGTCCCCTTTCTACATTGCTTAATCTTGCAGGTAGTCTCAGAATCACGCAGTGGGCATTTGCTTCAGTCACATTGAGATCTGTTCAAGACCTTAGTCTGAAAAGGCCTGATCTGTCTCTGGCCACTGGACCGGGACGGCTCTGGAGGGGAGAGTGAGGCCGGGGACCTTGCACAGCCGCCCTCCCCTCAATCCAGTTCACTTGCATGTTGTGGAATCACCGCCCTGAGGTCCTGGTCCTTTCTGAGAATGGAGGACAAACCACAAGCTGCTTGAGTCTTTAGCCCAATTTTAAGAGTGGGATTTGAACTTGGGTCTTCTTTGCTTTCAGTTCTCTATCCATTGCAGTGAGGGCTGGGGCTGAATTTGGCAGAAGGAGCCCTGTTGCTGCGAATATATGACCTTGAGTCCTGCTTCAGATGGAAAATTGAGTGGCTAACCCCCAACCAGGTCCTACGTGGCTCTAATGATACCAGGACCTGGGCCAGAAAGTGGCTGTTTGGTTTATGATTAAGCCTTCCAGAAGCAAGGAAATTCTGTTTGGATGCCAAGATGCCACATTTCCCTTTATGTAGCTCAAGGGACGGTTCATTTATTTGTACCCTTGCTTCATTACAGTAAGGCGTTTTGGACTGGAATCATTCTGCACCAAAGGGAAAGACGTAAATTAGGTTTATATTGAGAAGCTTCCATTTTGGATCCTGCATTAACAAAGCCACCTATAATCTGATGGATAGGGCAAGTGGGCTACCCATTTAACAGCGACTGACTAGCTTGACATTTGCAAATTGGCCACCAGCTTCCCAAGCATTTTGATCGGCTAAAATCTTTGGCCAAGTTCCTTGGGTTTTGTGAGTTTGTTTTTCTCCTCTTTATAAGTGATAATGCAGAATCATTGTATCTGAGATGGTAGCTGGACTGCTCAGGGGCATTAAATGCAGCTATTAAAATGTCCACTTTATTTGGAAAAAGAATTAATGCCAAAAGTAGGAAAAACAACTCAAGTTAAGTATCTACAATTTGAAATTTCTTTTTCTCAAATCCCCCACCCCAAAGGTATATAGTTCAAGACCTGCAGATAAATAACAAAAAGGAATCATTGAACTTGCATGCAAAATAGCTTAAAATAATTAAGGTGATTTGTCATTTGACTTTTTGCAAAACACTGCTAACAACGTCCAACAACGTCCTGCTTTGCCCAGCATAAGGCATCTGTTTTCCTACTCTCTGTCGGCTTCTTTCAATGGAGTAGGATTCATAGTGTCCTTCCTTATTGCCACAGCATTCAGAGTGCTGAAGGTAAAATTTGAATCCCATTGCAATTATTGCCTCTAAAAGAAGACTTCTATAGCACGTAGCTATTTCTGTCTGCCAGACAGTCTGTTTTGTGGATCTGACCATAAAAATCTTATGCAAGTATTTTCTTTAAAAAAAAAAATCGTCTCCAGGGCAACACTCAAGTGGACCATCTGTTACCCTCATTCTCATCACTACATGACCAGTCCCTGGTGTCGTTCAGGCTGGTATCCATGGAACATTGAGAGTTTCGGGAGGACCTGCCAATGTGTTGGTTGTACATTTATGGAAGGACATAGAAAAGAACTGGATAGAACGAGGCGAGCTCCCAATCAGGAGGCATAGAGCTCCCTGGACTTGGAGCTCAGAGGATTTGAATTTGAATCCTGCTTCAGACACTTCATAGCTGGGTGACCCTGGGCCAGGCCCTTGCCCTCTCTCAGGTCAAAATGGCAATCATGACCAGGAGATCATTATACACTTCGACAACGATATTGTATGAGGATGTATTCTGATGGAAGTGGATTTCTTTGACAAAGAGACCTAATTGAGTTTCAATGGATAAATGACGGACAGAAGCAGCTACACCCAAAGAAAGAACACTGGGAGACGAATGTGAACTATCTGCATTTTTGTTTTTCTTCCCGGGTTATTTTTACCTTCTGAATCCAATTCTCCCTGTGCAACAAGAGAACTGCTCGGTTCTGCAAACATATATTGTATCTAGGATATACTGAAACATATCCAACATATATAGGACTGCTTGCCATCTAAGGGAGGGGGTGAAGGGAGGGAGGGGAAAAATCGGAACAGAAACGAGTGCAAGGGATAATGTTGTAAAAAATTTACCCTGGCATGGATTCTGTCAATAAAAAGTAATTATTAAATAAAAATTAATGTGTTGGTGTACTTTAGAAAGTTTTATTGTTGAAAGAACTCTGTATTTGGATCTCCAATAATGACCATACCTGCTTTGGAGCCCCACTCTGCATAAGAGTCTCATCATCTCTTAATTAAATTGTCTCCACTTTGCCTGGACTGTTATAATAGCTTCCCTGTCCATCTTTCTGCCTCAAGTCATTTCTTTGTGCTCCTCAGTTTCTTCATCCATAAAATGGGAATAATAACACACTACCTACCTCAGAGGATTGTTGGGAGAAAAGCATTGGATATATCGTAAAGCACTGTCCAGGGTGTCCCAAAGTCTTAGGGAAGTTTAAACTGTACTCTAAGACTTTCAGGATACCTTGTAGATGTAAATTAATAGAGATTATATAGAAGAGACCAACATATATGTTCTAATTCTAGTTTCACTAGGATGCTTTTATTTCCTTTTCATACTTTTTTCTTTTTTCTTTCCTTTTATACTATTTCCTTTTATACTCATTGGTTGCTTTTTGCTTCAGCATTTCAATTCTCCTATGATCTCATCAACATAACTACCACTCCCCTCCCCCCATCAGGGCAAGTCACAGCTGATCCAAACCTTTTATTTGCCCGTGTCATTCTTGTCCGTTCCCTTCCATCGATCATTTATGGAGGTCCCACCCAACATTTTGGAGGCCTTCCTCTAGAAGCTTTTTTGCTTTTGTTTTTTATATTTCAGGGGTTCCAGTGGAGTATTCTGGCTATCCATCTGTTTATTATCCCTCTTTCTCATCATCCAGCCAAACCATGTCCTTTCCCAATCCTACATTTCTTTGGAGGAATTCTGCCATTTCTTGAGGGTGGGTCATCCCTGGGAACTTGCTGCAACCTGCTAATACCCACCACGTGTCTCCTCACTGCCCTTTACCTTTACCCGCAATTTTGATTTGCGGGTGCTTGTGGAGCTCCAAGACTCACAGCAACAAAGTATGTTTCAATGATAATATTATATGAAAATAAAATTTGGCCCAGAGAGCAACTTCTGCACAGTTCTCTGAAGCAGCCCTCCCCTCACTCTTCTCCTGTTCATCTGCAATGCTTTTTAATCAAATGAAATATTTGTGAAGCGCCCATCACCGTGCCAGGTAGTAGGTGCTTACCGAATGCTTGCTTCCTTTCTTTTTGAACTACAATGATATTTCGTTAGACTGAGCCACTTTATTGATACAGGAACTCTCAGGGAAGGAAAATCCCCTCTGCCAGAGCAGACTTTTCTCTACAACTGATGGTCCTGGGCAGCCATTTTTAACCATTTGAACACCATGGCCTGCTGGGACAGTCTAGTGAAAATGTTCTTGGGTGCATAAAAGTTAAATGTCCAGTTACAAAAGGAAGCCGGGTATTTTGGAACATAGTTGTCAAAACATCATTTTAAAAATGAACTTTACAAATGCCAAGTGAAGACCCCTTAGAAGAGAGCTGCCCGGTGCCCTGCGTGGGTCACAAACCAGGGTTTGCCACGGTCAGTACTTGACTTGCTAGGAATTCCTGACTTAACTTTTCCATTGGAATACGATCACATTTTTATTTTCCAGGCTTCAATTGTTTTATTTGTTAAGTTACTCTTAAGGGTGAAAAGTGGATTATATGCTTCTGTTGTTGTATTGAGGGCCAGACCAGCTAAGTAGCCATATTCTGTTTGGAGAATCGCCCAGATCTCTCCCCTTTAGGCCGCCATCAAGCGTCTCTTTAGTTTCTTCTCTTAGACACTAGCCACCTGAGCTCTCAGCAGCTCGAGAGCTGGGATGGCCAAAGTGCTGGGCTTGCCTGTTGTGGTGGCAAGGACCTGGAAGCTGAGTGGCTGCCCATCAGCTGGGGAAGGGCTGAATAAATTGTGGGATATGAATGCTATGGAATATTATTGTTCTGTAAGAAACGACCAGCAGGATGAATACAGAGAGACCTGGAGAGACTCACAGGAACTGATGCTGAGGGAAGTGAGCAGAACCAGGAGATCATTGTACACAACAAAATTATACAATGATCAGTTCTGAGAGACGTGGCTATTTCCAACAAAGAAATGGTTCAGGCCAGTTCCAATAGACTTGTGATGGAGAGAGCTGTCTGTACCCAGAATATGATGACAATGAGGAGCCCAACATGGTATTTTCACCTTTTTGTTGTTGGTTGTTTGCTTTTTTTTCTCTTGTTTTTTTTTTTTTCATTTTTGATTTGATTTTTTTTGGCACACCATGACAAACATGGAATTATGTTTAGAATAATTGCACATGTTTAACCTACATCAGACTGTTTGCTATCTTGGGCAGGAGAGGGAGAAAAATTTGGAATAAAAGGTTTTATGTTGAAAACTATCTTTTCATGTATTTAGAAAAATAAAATACCTCAAAAAATAAAGTCCTGGGCTTGGCATCTAGAGGTTCAGATCTGCCCTCTGATATGAGCTATGGGACCATATGCAAGTATGGGCCTCAGCTTCCTCATCTGTAAAATGAGCACGTTGAGTTAGTCGGCTCATAAAGTCCTGTTCAGCTCTGGTCTGAGCCTCTGAGCTTGGGAAAAGGATCATGGCAAATGGGGTTTGTACTAGAGAACTATGGAAGGGTGGATTTTCCCCTTTGGTCTATTGTTCCTCACCAGGGTGAAGTGGAATGAGGTTGGGTTGATGTCTTTAGTAATGCCTGAGAAAAGATTCCTGGGAGGGGGATAGGATTTTCCATGATCCCTCAGGGCTGACCCATATGGACCTGACCTAGTTTCCAAGGGCTGGTGCATGAAGAAGAAAAGGGGCCAGAGGAGGAGCCCCCCATGAGTTGGTATTTTGGTAGGTCCAGATGGGACGCCAATGGGCTGCTTAGCTCTTCGAGGACGTGCCAGGCCACCTGCTCCCAGATTATAGGAAGCTTAAATCAGGATGCCCCATGTTCTGTAAATTCTAGTTCTCTGCTTTATTAAAAAAAACAATTTCCCCTTTAATCATGAAGCAAAATTCTTTTTTCCCCAAAACCTCAATCTTCACTGAATACTTTTTATTTAGAGTGCTGCTATTTCTTTCTTCAAGTATAGCAATGACTTCTCAACTAGTGTCCCTGCTTCAAGTCTCTCCCCCTCCAATCCATCCTTCACACAAAGGAACACAATGATTTTTTACTAAAACCCAAGTCTAATCCCATCATCCCTCCTCTCTCCCTCAATAAACAGTCATGGATCCCTATTACCTCTAGGGTCAAACATGAAATCCACTGGTATTTAAAGCTCTTCCTTGCCTAGCTTCAATTTAGTTTTCAAGCTTTGTTACTCCCCTTCAGATACACCACCATCCAGACAAACTGGCGTCCTTATTCTTAATCATCCATGACTCCATCTCCCACCTCTGGGCTTTTGCACTAGCTTTCTCCCATCCCTGGACCAGCTTTCCCACGTCTATGCTGAGTAAGTCACTTAACCGTTCCCAGCCTCGGATTCCTCATTTGTAGAAAGGAAATAATTTTTGCATCTCCTATCCCAAAAGGAGGTGTTTCCTGGTACCTTTGGCTGCTAATGCCTTCTTCGGTCAGGCTATCTTTCATATATAATTTGTATATACCTAGTTATTTACATTTTCCTATAGATTGTAAACTCCTTGAGAGCAAGGACTTCCACTCTTCTTTCTATCACTAACACTTACTCCAATGCCTGGCTTATAATTGGTACTGATAAATGTTTATTGATGACTGGCTGACCCGCTTTGTAAATATTAAGCCTCTGTGAGTGTAAGTTGTTAATTAAAAGAGGAAGAGATGGGGTTGGGGAAGATGTGACTTTTTCCTTGTGTACTCATCCCGATTCCTTATAATGTCATCCTCTTACTCGGAGGCTTTGCAGCTTGGAAGGCCCTGCCAGGCCCTGCCCTCGGCTCTGAGCTAGACACGAGAGAGGTGCATTTATATACCTGTGTGACACTGGGCGAAGTCCCACCACTTCTCTGTGTCTCAGTTTATTTGGGAGTGAGGTCTTAAAACACTGGACAGACATTGTCCCTTATAAGGAACATAACGCCCTTTGTGAGGTAGATAGTCTGGGAATTGTTGTTCTGATTTAAAAGAGAAAGTAACAATTTCAGAAGCCATGTGATTTGTCCATGGTCACCCAGATAGTAGGTATTATAGGTAGGATTTGAATACAGATCTTAAACAGCATGGAGTTGGAACAGTCAGGGAAGACCTCAGGGAAGAGAGAAACCCTGAGGAATGGATAGGATTTTGATGGCAAAGAGATAGATGGGAGAGAATTTCCTGAAGTCTCTTTATAAATGTCAATATGATGCTTATGAAGTGCTTTGCAAACCTTCAAGCCCTAACTAAATGCTCACTATGATGATGGTGATGGTGATGGTGATGGTGATGGTGATGATCATAATAGTGATAGTGATGATCATAATCATGATGGTGATGGTGATGATTGTGATTATGATGGTCATGATCATGATGGTGATGGTGATGATTGTGATTATGATGGTCATGATCATGATGGTGATGGTGATGATTGTGATTATGATGGTCATGATCATGATGGTGATGGTGATGATTATGATTATGATGGTGATCATCATTATGGTGATGGTGATGGTGATGATCATGATCGTGATGGTGATGGTGGTGATGATGATGGTGATGGTGATGATCATGATGGTTATGGTGATGATGGTAGTGATGATGATGATGGTGGTGGTAATGATGGTGATGACAGTGATGACGGTGATGATGAAATATAGAGTGAAGGGGCAGCTAAGAGATGCAATGGATAGAGCACCAGCCCTGAAGTCAGGATGACCTGAGTTCAAGTCTGATCTGAGACACTTAACACTTCCTAGTTGTGTGACCTTGGGCGAGTCACTTAACCCCAATTGCCTCAGCAAAAAGAAGAAGAAGAAGAAGAAGAAGAAGAAGAAGAAGAAGAAGAAGAAGAAGAAGAAGAAGAAGAAGAAGAAATAGAGAATGAAGAAGTGAAGGTGGGAACGTTGTTTTTCTGTTAGGAAGTTCTTACCTGTTTGGTCTCTTCTGCCTTACTCCAAACAGTAGCCCTGAATTTAAATTTTTTTCTTAGCCTATTCCTGGGAAGAGTACAGAAAAGATCCAAGAAATGTTTTCCTCTCCTAAGTTCCATGAGTAGATCCAATTTAGAATATTACTTGAGCAGAGTGAGAGAAACTGACTTCAGGATTACCTGAAAACCAGTTGACTAGTGATGAGTTCATTCAGTGATTAATTTTAAAATGCCAGGTCTTCTGGTCTGTTGCGGCATTACACTTTAAAATGCAGCTGGTTATGAAAAATTCCAGGGGTTCAGCGTGTTTCTCCTCTCATTGCATATAAATGGGATGATGGGATTCAAACCCAAAAGGGATTTCAGATCTCATCTAACTTGGTTGTCCATTTTGCAGATGAGCAACCGAGGCTTAGGATAGTGAAGGAGCCAGAGTTCAGCACTAGGACTTCTTCCAAATCCAGGCTTCTTCCCCCAGTTTTTCTTCCTTTTTGTACAGTCCTCTGATGGCAGTAGTGTCTGCCAAGAACTATCTCTATCCTGAAAGTGGGCACATGCTCTGCAACTTATACCCTTAGAGACTTATCTAAGGTCACTACAAGGTTATGTGACTTGTTCAGGGTCACTCACATAATAACTTGGGCACAGGACTTCCTCACTCTTAGACCAGCTGTGTTATCTAATCCATGTTACTTCTTTTTCCACTGAGTCAGACTATAATATCGCAGGGACTTTTATTTTTGAGATACATCATTACATAGATACTACAGACTAGCGTCTAAATGGGAGGGAGAAAACCTTGCTTTGTTCTGCCAAATAATAATAGTAACTCACAATTATAGAGTGCTTTAAGTAATGATGCTGTTGACATTTTAATTTTAGTTCTTATCTACCAGTAATTTTCAAATGACCTTTAATTTTAGTTAACACGATTGTTTATCAGTGAAGCAACATAGCATTATGGAAAAACTATTGGACTTGACACTGGGAGACCTGAGTCCAAGTAGCAGCTCTGTCACTAACTCATTATACAACCTCAGGCAAGTGAGACCTTTTCTCACTGAACCTCAGTTTCTTTTTCTGTAATAAGTGAACAAATAATATTTGTACTATCAAGGAGATATGGCTATTAAAGTCCCCCACAAAATACTTTGTAAATATGAGCTGTGTATTCAGAAGAAAAACCAGACTATTTTACAAATTGGAATAAATTCAGGTTCTTTTTATCGCATCGGATTTTTCTTTAGTCAGAAAATGATTTTAAAACTGGAACGAGGATGAAAACTTGAAAGAATCAAAGTGGGCAAAGACTCATATAGACATGATAAAATATGAAGCGGTTCATGAATGATTGAATTAAGGAAGAATATCAAATCTAGATAGCCTTATGAAGAGATTTCTGCTCTGAGGATATTAAGTAAGGTTATTTTGTGTAGAATCAATCAGCAAGAATTTATTAAGCACCAACACTGTTCCTGGAACTGTAACAATCAATGGGAATATCTATTTATGTCCACCTGCATTTTTGATTTCCTTCACAAGCTAATTGTACACTATTTCAAAGTCCGATAATCTTTTTGTACAGCAAAATAACAATTTGGACATGTATACTTATATTGTATTTAATTTATACTTTAACATATTTAACATGTATTGGTCAACTTGCCATCTGGGGGAGGGAGTGGGGGGAAGGAGGGGAAAAATTGGAACAAAAGGTTTGGCAATTGTCAATGCTGTAAAATTACCCATGCATATAACTTGTAAATAAAAAGCTATAAAAAAGATAATCAATGGGAATATAAAGACTCAAGGGAAATTATCCCTCCACAGTGAAAGAAATCCTAAGGATGCTCCAGAACTGTGGATATAATGTGAGAGCAGATGGAGTGTAAAGCTGAGGGAGTTTTGGCAGTGGTGGATTGGTGATTTTGGATTCACTTCCTTTGGGTTCTTCCTTCGTCTGAAAGTCATCAATAGAAGAAAAAGCCAGAGAAACGCAAAGTGTTGTGGGTTTTTTCTCCATATCTGGGACTTTGGGGAAATATCACCTTCAGTGCTCTCTCCCTTTCAGAGTGCTAAAGCTCAATCTTATTTCTTAGAGAAGGTCTTAGAAATTCATCAATGAATTATCCTGAAATCATAGCTAAGGGGTATGATGCTCAGTAGAAGCTAATGAATAGGAGAATAAATAAACAGTCCTCAAAAACAATCCAAATGGAGTAGAGATCAGATTTTTGGAAATGTTGTAGTAAGATCAGCTAAAGTGTATCATTCCCCAAACATTCATAAGTTAGCCTTTCATGAGAAAAATAATCAGAAAATGGATTGAATTTCTTAATATTTGGATATTGACATTTTTCATCATCAAAGATAGTGGAAAATCATGGTATTTAATTTTTAATGTATGATTGAATGAATAAAAATGAAAAAAAAAATAGATGAATTGAAGAAAGACTGGACCAAGGACATTAAGCAACACAATTTTGAAATCATGATTGCATCATTTCAAGGGTATCACTAATAGTAAAAGTTAAAAAAGGAATGAGAAAAAAAAGCAAAGATTAACTGCTAACATACAAGTTAACATTTTTATCTTTGTTAACTCTTAGGAGATCACAGATACAAAATATTGGTAATATTTCTATGGAAGTATGAGAAGACAGACAATATAGCTTTGGAAAATGACTTTTTAAAGTGAAAGTCCAGGATGATACAGTGTCCTAATTGATGGAAAAGGACAGAGCATATAATATCTCATATTTGTTCTGAACATTTAGAGATTATTAAGGGCAGCCCCCTCATTTTATAGATTTAGAAACTGAGACCCAGAAAATAGGCATTAAATGGCAGTGTTGGGATCGGCACCAGGATCTTCAGGCTCTTAATTCAGTATTCTTTCCACTCGGATTGATATTCACACAGGACATTACGGTTTTCAAAAGACTTTACAGCCATGAGTTAATTTGATTTTCAACTATTTTGTGAGATAGGGATGACAGCGGTTATTCTCCCTGCATTTTTAGGGAAAATCAGAGAGTTAAATGACTTGCCCATAGTCACACAGCCCCTAAGTGTTGGATTCTGAGCCAGCTGACTTTGGACATAAGATCCGGGCTTCTTTCTGACGAGCTAACAAGCCTATCATCCAAGGGCCAACCCGCTAAATTAGCAGAGATTCATTATTATAGATTGGCCATAGGATGCTGACATTTGTAGCCCTAATGCCTCATGGAGACCATTGATTAAGGGCTGGAGAATGTGGCTCTGACCCTGGGGAAATCCCAGCCTCCTTGGATGTCGGCCCGAGAGTCCAGACATTCCCAGAACCTTCCACTTCTCGAAGGTAATTTCCTAAGATGTGAAGAAAAAGCCCTTAATTACATTGTGTGCTGAATGAACTGAGTGGGCAAAGCAGAGACACGCCGTTTATAGACGGCTGTCACCTCCGACTGCTCCATCCTTATCATCCCTTCACACCTTGTTGTCAGTCTTTGATGCTCAGCGGTCCTTTTCCTCCACAGCCCCTGACTTAGCCTATAAACATTCCAGCCACCTTCTTCTCCTTCCTGTGGATTTCCCAGAAATAGCCGGTGCTTTGAAAGCAGCTCTACCTGCACAATCAGGGAGGAGCCCTGAGTTTTAAAATGTTCAGAGTAAGCAGAGACTTGAATAGAAGCCCTTTAATTATACTTCCTCTCCCTGCTTTCCACCCCCTTCCCTTCTGAATGTTTTTAAAGAGGCTCTGCAGATCAATTTAACAGGATTTGCTGAATCCCCTAGATCAGGGGTCCCTAACAGGGTCCCTAGATCTCATGGCTACATTTCAGGGGGTCTGTGAACTTGCATGGAAAAAATTTACATCTTTATTTTCATTAACCTCAAAGTGAAATTCAGCATTTCCTTCAGTTATTTAAAAACATGCTTCTGAGAAGGGGTCCCTAGGCTTTATCAGACTGGGGCTAAAAAAAGGTTAAAAACTCCGCTCTCACCCCAGTCCTGACTGTGGTGATATAGAGAATACAGCCCGTCTTCTGGAACTTGTCATCTATTTTCAGACCTAAGACTAATGCTATATGAACTGCATAGAAGATAATAATGATGATAGTATCTGGCATCCATATAAATAATAATAATTTATATAAATTGTAATAGTGTCTTATTATGTTATATATAAAAATATAGTCTCTGACTTTTATATAAATAATAACAGCTGATATTTGTATAAATAATAGGTAGTACTTATATAAATAATAATTGACATATAGCACTTTATTCTTAATATATTATATAATATAATATATAAGATACTTAATACATAGCATATATTCTTGAATTCTTTTGTTTCTATCTTGATTTTATATTCTCAACATATCATTTATATAATAAAAAGAAAAGAAACAAGAAAAAGCAGTTGAGGAAAACTAACAAATCAATTAAATATAATAGTGTTTTCATCCATATTCTCTCACCTCTGTGAAAAAGGCACGGATGGGGATTTTCTCATTTCTTCTTCAGGATCAAGCTCAGTTGAGGATAAGTATTCAGTCTTCATTTTGTTCTTGTTGCTACTCTTCCACTTACATGGTTTTAATCATCTTGTGGACTGTTTTCTTAGCTTCCGTTTGCCTCAGTTTGTGTAAGTCTTCCCACACCTCCCATCATTACTTATGGCTCTATAATATTCCATCACATTTGTGCATGATACCACGTGTTATTTAGTTCTTTTCCAACTGATGGTCTTCTACTTTGTTTCCTCCAAAAATGACTGCTTCCTTATTTACATTTTACAGACATCATTGAATTATTTCTTCCCAACAGTCCCCTGTCGTAGACAACACAGAGATTATCATCCTCATTTTATAGATGAAGAAACCAGGATTCAAGATTTTCAGGTGATTTGTCCAAGATCTCCCAGCTATCAAAAGCCAGGACAAGAACTCAGGATTTCTGATAGCAAATTCAGTGTTCTTTCCACTCTAGGGTAGATACATCAGCCATGGGCTCACTCTGAGGGTCTGTAGGCAGCAAATAAAATAGCGCTCAGAAGCTATTTATTTCAACCTGTTACTTTTACAGAGAGAGAAACTGAGGACCAAGTGGCCAAGTGCCTTGCCCAAGATACCATGAGCAGCCCCCAGGTCCTCAGGCTGTGGGGCCTGGGTTTCTTATGTGGTTTCTTGATATCTTCCTATAGACTAAGCTGGAGGTTTGTCTGCAGCAGGTTTTGGTTTGTGGTGAGAGAGGAAGGGGGGAGGTGAGCTTTCTAACATGGTCCCACATCGTGCAGCTACAGCGGACGGAGGACGCCTTACTGTGGGGCAGTGTGGTCCAGCCAGGAGCTCATCTCCTGCATGGGTGAGGGGATTGTCTGCTTCGTAGCTGTGGGGCGATAGAAAGAACACGACGCCCAATAAAACTAAACTCTAGAATCAGTCTGGCCTCCGCCACGTGGTAACTAGTTGGCCCTGGACCAGACACTTCCCAAATCTGAGGGGAGGTCTCCCCCACCTCTCACATTCTGCTTTCCTTCCTATAAAACCTCTATACCGTGACACTCCCCCCAACAGGGCCCTCTGGATTTAGGGTGAGATAGAAGATGGTGACAGGGATTAAGATTTAACTTGGATTACATGTTGGACCAGCCCGTCTCTCTCTAAGGCTGACGATGGTTCTCTCCACAGACCCACAGAGGCCCTTTCAGGACATCTTCAAGGTCAAAACTATTTTCATAAAAATCCTGTTCTGAGTTCTGACAAGGTAAATAATGACATACAAACCACATAAACAAAAGCTTGTGTGTGTGAGGGGGGAGATCATCAATAATTTTTAGAGTGCAATAAAGGTCCTAGGACCAATAACATTGAGAAACATTCATCAAAGGGCTAAGTGTGCCGGGGATCAGGGATGTGTCCAGAGGGGCTCAGCTGGCAGTTTCTCATGGAGGATGCTGGGGAGAGGTAAACTCTTTCCACATGGAGGAAAAATGTCAGAGAAATGTCTTGGAGAGAGACTGGGCAGCACGTCTACACCTGGGCAGAACGTCTATACCTGGGCAGATATTCTATGATTAATATTGGTCATATAATTACATATATTTACTAGCTGTGGAGATAAATATCCAAAAAGGTCCCGATTTCAGATGTTACCTTATTTACTTCAGGACAATCTTGGTGGTTCCTTTGCTTATGCCTCTGGTGAAAGGCATGAAGTGTCCAACCTTTGGAGTTTTGAAATATTGGGAAAGTGAACTCCAGAAATTTGGGGGGTCAGAGTCCGGACTGGACTTCTCAGCCACCACAGCACTGATGCCCTGGGGAGTAAGGAGTGATCTCAGCCAAATGCCTGCTGTTCTGTAGGGCAGGATGGAGAAAGGCAGCAGAATGTGAGGAGGGAGCTATAACAGGAACTGTTTCCACCCCTTTTTTCTCAGATGAAACTGAGTCCTGGGTTGGGGTGGGAGAATCGAGTTGCCCACAGTTCCCCAGTTAACGAGCTGTAGAATTGGGGCTATAACCTAGTCATCTTGGTTCTCAGTCCCTTTTTTCCAATTAGGCTTGCAGAGTGTCTCTGAGGGAATGGATTTATCCAAGATTTGCCTTCCTGGCAGGAGCTATGAGGCTGAATGGGAGCATTGGACATGCAATGAAGGTAAGAGTATAGGAAACCAAAGAAGGAAAGAAGGAGGCAAACTCCTTTCTGTCCTTTGGCTTTAGCCAGCCCTGCTCACATCTGTCTCCTCACATGAAAGCGTTCCTTGGGTTATGGAGGCTGGCTTGAGTTTCCAATGGGAGGAAAGAAAGTTTTTTAAATGAGTCTATTTTATAGCACTGCCCTTATGAATTCACTGTGCTCAAGTAAAATAAGCCATGAACCCTTCACATTATGACTGCCATATTATGAGGAAGGAGGAGGAGGAGGAGAGAAAAAGAAGCAGAAGAAAGAAAGAAGGAAGGAAGGAAGGAAAAAGAAAGAGAAAAGAAAGAAAGAAAGAAAGAAGAAAGAAAGAAAGAAAGAAGAAGAAGAAAGAAAGAAAGAAAGAAAGAAAGAAGAAAGAAGGAAGGAAGGAAAGAAAGAAAAGAAGGGAGGAAGAAAGAAAGAAAGAAAGAAAGAAAGAAAGAAAGAAAGAAAGAAAGAAAGAAAGAAAGAAAGAAAGAAAGAAAAGAAGGGAGGAAGAAAAGAAGAAGAAAGAAGGAAGGAAGGAAGGAAGGAAGGAAGAAAGAAAGAAAGAAAGAAAGAAAGAAAGAAAGAGAAAAGAAAGAAAGAAGAGAAGGAAGGAAGGAAGGAAGGAAAGAAAGAAAAGAAGGGAGGAAGAAAAGAAGAAGAAAGAAGGAGAAGGAAGGAAGAAGAAAGGAAGAAAGAAGAGAAGGAGGAAGAGAAGGAATATAATAGTGATAATGACCCAGTAAATTCTGGTACTTCTTTCTGACATTTTCCTATACTTTACCCTGACAAAGAGGAGTCCCTGGTTTCTACAGTTTTGCCAGCAGAGCACAAGTTCATGGGTCCTGCCAAATTGGAAAGAGTTCAAAAGTATTATCCCAGAGCAATAACTGGGATAGGGCAATCAGGGCTTTTGCCCAGGCTGGTAAAATGTATAGGAGCTAACATTGCTCACACTCCTGTAGCAGCAAAGAAACAATTAATACTCACTTAGCAAAGATTATAGCATCATAGATCTAGAGCAAGGGTTCTTAACTTGGGGCCTATGAGCTTGGTTTTTTTTTAAATTTTTTTTTTGATAAATACATTTTAACATAATTGGTTTCTTTTGCAAATATATGTATTTTATGCATTGAAGAACATTATTCTGAGAAATATTTATTGCTTTTGCCAGACTGCCAAACAGAAAAGTCAAGAATTCTCTAATTAGAAGTCTCCTTTTTACATAAAGAAATTAAGACACAGAGCAGCTAAATGATTCGCTCCATACCTAGTAAAGTTATCTGAGGCAAGATTAGGACTCAGGTTCTTTTGACTCTGAGTCCAATGCCCTCACTTTCCCATCATTCTTCCTTTCTCATCCTGTTCTAATTAGCTAAAATAAAATAAACCAGCTATCATTCTTTATCCCCCCCAGCCACTGCATCCCAAGGGACCTCTTGCCCAAACTTGGCTCGTCTGACTTCCCCAGCAGTTGTGGGGCAGGATCTCTGTCTCCTCATTTCACCTTGACCCCATACCAAAGCATCAGGATTTTTTCTTTACCAGTTATTTATTCCTCTACCACTTATTTTCCAGTTTACTCCTTCCAAGCTAAACTTGTCTTAAAAATCTGATTTGAGAGGTGTGTTTGTGCTGTTTGCTTCAGACACCAACATGGCTAGTGTCGGCTCTGACGAAGGCGGCGTCCTAAGGTTTGGGGGTTAGGATCAGCACCTGCCTTTACCTGATCAAACCAGTAAGTTCTGGGGTGCATGGTTCTGAAACCTTCCTTGGCTTAACTTTCAGTGAAACCCTGTAAATACTAATTAAGCTCTTCCAACTCACTAAGCACTTATTAGGACTCCTACTAAGCACCCTGCTGAGCTACTGCAATGGCATGGGATTGGAGCTGGGATCTATCTGGCATAGGGAGCACGCAGTGAGGAACTTGGTCAACCAGTGCCAAATTGGCATCTTTTCGGTTTCTTATGGGCTTAGAACTGGGAGAGTTCTTAACCTGGGATCCATAGCACTGCCCCCACCCCTACATACCCCAGCTTCCATAGATAGATGTGAGATGGTTTGCAAACTTGGATGAGTTTTTATTCTCTCTAACTAAACTTAGTGTTTCCTTGAATTATTTAGAAACATTATTCTGAGGAGGGGTCCGATGCACTCCAGTTAGAAAATTGATGGAAGGCAGGGAGAACTTAAGTTGCTTGTCTGGGGACTTGGTAGAAACAAGACTTGAACTCGGACCTTCCTCATTCTGAGCCGGCTTTCTGACCGCTGCAGCCCAGAGCTTCCTGATTCCAGAGGAAGCTTAAACAAGATGAAAACCATTTCTCCTCAGGCCATTCACAATACACTGGAAGAACTTTACCTTTAGAGGGAAATTTTTGTTTCTCTGTAGTTTTAAGTCTACCTTTAGAATGGCCTCAGCCAGGTGGGGCAGTGGACAGAGCCACCGGCCTTGCCATCCTGAATTCAAATCCGGTCACAGACACTTACTAGCTTGATGACCCTGGGCAAGTCACTTCACCCTGCCTGCCTCAGTTTCCTCATCTGTACAATGAGCTGAAGAAGGAAATGGCAAACCCTTCCAGTGTCTCTGCCAAGAAAATCTCAGATGGAGTCACAAGGAGTGTCTCAGATTCCGTGGCTTGATCCGGAATCCAGGAATCTCCCAGTCCAATGGAAGCACTGCGCCAAGCAGCTGGAGTGAGATGGAGGCTGGAGAAGGGGATGGGCAGGATGCCCTCCTGCTCTGTGGCTCCTGCCGGACTCCATCCAAGAGGAACAGAGAACAGGGTCTCCTTGTGAAGGGCTCTGAAATGCAGGTTTTTGTCCTGGCCACAAGATGGCACTTGAGTGACTACTTAGCATTGCCTTAATGGCACTGGCTGGTTGACCAGCAGTCCATGAGTCCGAGCCAGGAAGAGCTTCCTAGGACTGTCCCAACCAGGGCTGGGAAAAGGACAGTTGCAGTGTGACCTCACCAGCGTGAGACCGCCCTCCATCGGGCTCTTTATCCCACCCCAACCTTGCTTTCCCTTCCCAAAGCCTCGGGGGGAGAGGGGGCAGCACAGCCCCTAGAACTGCCTTTTGGGAAATAGAGTCGCCACTTTCAGGAACGGCGGTGGTGACCCCCCCCCCCCCCAGTGTCAATATTCTGGGAAGGAGAAGGCATGATGTATGTGTGCTGGTGGACAGCACCCATAGAGCCTAAGGTCATGGAACCATAGATTAAAAACTGGAAGAAAACTTAGAAAGCATCATTTTGTTACAGATGGGGAAACTGAGTCCCAGAGAGTTTAAAATTTTGAATTTAAAAAGGATTATATAGTTAGGAAATGTTAGTATAAATATTAGTGCATTTCCTTGGAATAATCCCAAAGTTACTATAAACAATTGACTTGAGTGGAAATTTGAAGGCTTTGGATTCAAATTCTAGCTTTTCCATTTATTACCTGTGTCTTCTCTTAGTTTCCTTATCTGTAAAATGAAGGGGTTGTACAGGATGACCTGTGAGGTCCCTAGCAGCGCCAGAGCTGGAGCACAACCAATTCAACAAGCACTTATTAAGCACCTACTAGATGCGAGGAACTGTATTAGAATATAAAGACAAAGATGAAAAAATCCTGCTCTCAAGGGATTTATATTCCATCTGGGAATAGAGTTCAGGATGAAGAAATGAAAGGAGTCAAAGGCTCATGGACTTCTAAGAAGTATGACCTAAAAGTCATGAAGATAGTCTTCAAGAACAGTTCCAAAGACAATGGATGTGGGGAGCTTCAAAAACATCATTAAAAATGCCATCTAATGGATAGGAAATGACCGCTTCCTGATGTCGGAGTCATTTTAGAATCAACTCTCTATTTAGCCAGGTCATTAACTAGTTAGGTCAAAGGGCAAAATCAATACCAAATTAGAATAGCTAATGAGGAGATGAAGACTCTTTTATTAGTGATTGGGAGCATCCTTTCATATGGTTGAAAATAGTTTGAATTATTTCTTCTTTTCAAAATTGTCCTTTCCATTATACCATTTTGTCCCTTTAGCAAAAATGAGCCTCCTGAGATCCATAGTCATTTAAAAGAGATTGGTCTCATTGTCTACACCAGGAAAAAATGGATGAAAAATATATATTACTCAGATTATGGCAGGCACTAGTTGGGGGGGAATCCATTGAGTCGGCTCATCAGAACATATATTTTAGATAACTCTACAGATGGGCAATGAACTGGGTCCAGAAACGAAAAGGAGAAGGGCATTAGCCTGGAAATTACTTATCCCTCTTTGAGGTTCAATTTCCTCCCCTGTAAAATGGGAATAATAATACCATGTCTTGTCAAAGAAAACGGTGGGAAGGGAAGAGGAGAGGGGAGAGGAGATAGGTTGTGACAGGAATCCCACTGGCTTTTGTCATGAGCTAGCTCCCAGCCTGCTCCACTTTTGCTCACTCCCAGAGACCTCCACCAGTTTGTCATCCTTATGATTCCTCCAGTCTATATCAAGTCCTCACAAAGGAATCTCAATTTCTGTTCTAATTTCTTCCACCTGCAGATGGTGGGAAGCACATCCTACCTGGGTCCTTTCCTCACGGAGGATTAGCAGGCAACTTCCAGGGAGTGTTTCCCTTGTCCCTCCTTCTCTCTTTAGCAGCTTCCCTACAAAACCCAGGCAGATGGTTCAAGGGAATCAGAAACCCCGCAAGTCCGAGAATCGTGTTGTATACATACTTTCCAGCTCACCAAGGCTCCGTGCCCTGATTTGGTCCTCCTGAGTCAGTTGTATGACACTGAGAAAGGGCTTTGTAAATGCAAACTGACCAGAGAAATGTTAGGGACCGTTACCCAATTCCTCAGGTCACTATGGCAATTGTGGTCCACTGGTCCACTCCATCTCTGCATCTTGCAATTTGCCTTTCCTCTTAAGTGTCTGATCTCTTAATTACCCCATGGTTAATGACATGCCATCTCTTCTGTCCTGTTCCATCAAAACCCCTCCTTCTCTCCTATTCCTCTTGGAATTTCTACCCATAAAGCCCATCTTCAATATGTGACCTTTCCATATCCTACCAGTCATTAGTGCCCTCCTCTCAAGCAATTAATTATCTTGTATAAATTTGCATATCTTTTGAATTATCTGTGCCCAGTGCATTTTATTTGGGGGAGGGAGGAGAGGGATACAAACTTTATTTCTCTTTTTGCCCCTGAATCATCAGTGCTTCACACAGTACTTAGCACATGACAGGTGCCAGATAAGTACGTGTTAAATTAAATCAACGTATGAGAGTGTCTGGAGCTCCGTTATCCTGCCGGACATGTCCTGGCCCTTCGATCTCAACACGTCCAGCACCCAAATGCCCCTCCCTTCTCTTGATGAGGTTTAGGTTTTGGGGTTCCCTTCAACCTCCGTTTCCCTGAACTGTTCTGAATCGGTTCCTTTTATTATTTGGGGTTCCCACAGCACTAGAGCTGTTCCTCCTCTTCTTTCTTTGTTCTGTAGCAGAGACCTTGGTGGTTTGCTTGTTTTGCAGGTGAGGAGGTTGGGACTTGCTAAGTCATGAGTCTGGAACTGGAATACTGTGCCTCTGGTGCCAGATTCCACTATCTCACTCTCCCCACTCCCAGCGAGGCTCTGGTCTCCCAGGTTGTGCATCTTGGATTTCTCCTTGACTCGGCTCTCTCCCTCACTTTCTCCCACTTTCCCATCAGTCACCAAGGCCTGGTAATTGCAATCTTTCTCTCATCCGTCACCTTGTATCCACTCCCACTCCTCCCACTCCACTGGTCCAGGCCCTCATTATCTTTAATTTAATAGCCTCCTAATTGCCTCTCCCAGCTCTAATCCATCCTAGACACTGAAGCCAGATTAATCTTTATAAAATTACTACCTCTCTGTCATCCATATGCTTAAAACATCCATATGCAGTTGTGATTTAGACAAGAAGTTCATGCTTCTAAGTCTGGCATTCAAGGCTATCTTCTCTCTGACCCTAACTTTCCAACGATATCTCTTATTATTCAATTATACCTGTCACTTCAACTGACCGTGGGCATTAACTTTCATGTGGCTGTTTCTCTCCGAGTTTTGACTGATCCATTGATTGGATTGTCCATTCTTTTGTTATTTTTTTTTAGTTTTTCCAAGTTCTATCTGTCTTTCAAGACCCTATTTACCTGGTTGACTTTTACCGCTTCCAAGAAAGCCTCCCTGACTTGTCAGCCCACAACGATTTCCTCTGAAGTCCCATGCTCCCTGGCTGGATCATTTTTTTTACCTTTACCCCGAAGTCTCCCTCTCTCCCTCTCTCTCTGTTTCTGTCTCTCTCTCTTTTTTCCCTGTCTCTGTGTTTCTATCTATCTGTTTTACATCTTCCCAACAGTCCACAAGTTCTCCGAATACAGTCGATACTTAGCAACTGTGGGCTCAATCACAAATGAGAAGTTTCATGGCTAGAAATACAACTGCTTCCAAATAACTGAAACTGATGATCACAGACAGAATAATGAGTAATCTAGATGTGGGTGGGAGCGAGCTGCAACATAGATCCAATTAAAATTTTTGATGAATAGCTAGTGCCACCAGGGTAGAATAGATGAGAAGATAGATTGGCTCTCTTGATTGGAAGAAGAAAATGTTTATGGTCTTATTGGTCCTAAGGTCAGGGATAATGGGCAAACAGCCTGAGGGTCCACTGGCATCCAAAGAAAGTAACCCAAATCTTCTCTCTTCATGGAAGGCCTGGACAAGAGTCCCATAGGATGGAGAGGTGTGGATGGGCTGCGATCTGTATTTCTGGAGGGAACCATCAAATCCATGAGATCAATGACTTGTTGACTATTTGAACATATGTAACAAAGACAATATTTAGAGAATCCCAGACTGTCAGATTTGGAAGGGATCTTAGAGGCCACAGAGCTGAATCCACAAATGACTGAAAATGTTTTCTTTATGGTAAAATCTTCCCCAAGAAACAGCAGTCCTTGATCTTTTTTCAGCTAAATACTCTTCAGTCATTTACCTCCTTTGTGTCTCACTTTCCTTGTTTGTCAAATGAAGAGGGCTGAACTTGATGGCTTCCAAGGTTTCTTCTAACTCTAAAATCTATGATCCCAGAGATTTGAACCCAAGCGCATCTCTCTTTTCACAGTATGCTATCTTCTTACTATTGAGGATATATATTGTTGTGCCACAGTTTCCTTTTATTGTCCTGCCTCAGTTTCTCTAATTGTCCTGCCTTAGTTTCCCTAATTGTCCTGCCTCAGTTTTCCTGAACTGTTCTGACTCAGTTCCTTTTATTGTTCTGCCTAGATCCCCCTGGTTGCAACACCCCCCCCCAATCATTAAAATTTTGGGCTGGCTACTTTTATAATCTTAAAGTAGTAACCACTTTAATCTAAATAAGGTGAAAGACCTTCTATCTTAGACATCATGACTCCAGACCTTCCCAACTTATCAGAATGTCCCCCCATTCTGTCATTGTTCTTCTCAATCCCAATTTATTAGAATTTATGGTCCTCACCCCCCACCCTGTCAGAACTGGATTGATAGTCCATTCCCACTCTCAATACTCGGACTCTGCCACAGTCTACCCCAGTTGCTTAGAGCCACATGTGTATATATTTCATGGGAAACTCACATTTGCTGCTGGATGCTTTGAGACATCAGTCCTAGGGGGCAACATGCCCCCAGCACAATCTCTCCCTCTCAAATAAAATATTAAAAACTCTCTAATCTCTATCTTGCCTCAGTTTCTTCAGCATTTCAGTATAACTTGAGAGTAAAGTTAGAGATGACCCTAAGACTGACATGCAACCTTAATCTATTATGGGAACCAGAAGGAGCTCTCCATGGTGTGGGATGTGCCCGCTATGTATAGAGGACTTATAGAAAGCTGTGGACAAGCAGGACATGGGATGAGGTTGAGATCTTCTAAAGAGGAAGTCCTTACTCTGGCTAAACCCCCAAGTGACTGAATTATCAGAATAAGTAGATACTTACTAGAGCGTTGTGCAATGTAGTAACCTTTTTAGGATGAGATTGTGTATCTGAGGCAGGCACTCTACTGCCCAGAAAATATTATTGGAAGAATGAAGGAATATTTCAAGCATGGAAGAGTTCATCTCTTCATTACTGCAAAGTCCGCCCTTTCTCTGCCCTACGAGACAGCCATCATGAACTGTTTCTGCAAAATTTCTCTCCCGGGTGGCCAGTGCTTCTGGTGATGAGCTGCTCTGCTGCTGGCCAGGCTCATCCTCAGATGACAGATCGGGTCCCACTAAAAGCTTCCATAGTTTGGTGTAAGCCGAGCCTTGGAGAATGGATGGATAGATGAATGAGTGAGTGGATGCTGTTTACTGTGTGTGAATCACTGCACTAAATGCTGGAAATACAAAAAGCAAAAACCATCCCTTACCTTCAAAGAGCTTCTATTCTAACAAGGCAAACAACACAAAAGGGGTCTCCAAGAGGCCAGCTGCAAACTGAAAAATTGGAGTGATTTTTGGATTGGATGCATTTTTGAAGTGCCTACTATGTGCCAGGCACTGGGAATATAAATCCAAAGAATGAAACAAGTCCTGATCTCAAAGATTCTACCAGAGAAAGCAATGAGGACACGTGACTAAGATGAACATAGCATACACTACACTAAAGATAATAAATGCAAGGTAGTTTGGGAGGGTCTGCACTAGGAATTATGGGGACCAAGAAAGGCTTCCTATAAAAGTTTTACTGAATCCACATTTTGTAGAGGAGTTTTGCCTTTGACCGTCCTGGTTGTGTGATCCTAGACAAAGCATTTAAATCTCTCGGTACCTTCCAGACAACGTTCTGAGACTCTGAACTTCAAAGCCTTTGCTGATCTGCAAAAGTAGAGGGAGTTTGCTTCTTTGGGAGTTTCCAACTCTGATGAAATAGGGGGTCAAATTTCTATGGAGTGCTTTCCCCACAAAATCCTTGTGAATCAGGGAGTACAGGTATACCTAGCTCCATTTTATAGGTAAGTTTGGAAAAATGGAGGGATTTGCCTAAAATCTACTAAGTGACAGTTCTGAGATTCAAACCCGAGTTTTCTGGAGTTTTTAAAGGTATAGAAATTTGCAAAAAAAGACTTTAAAGGCAGAGATGAATTGGGCCTGCTTCTGTGGGAGCCGAAGGGTTTAACTTTTTGATTCTTTGCTCCCTGGGGGAAGACGAACTGGGAGCAAAAGGAGAACAAAGACAAAGAAACAGCTTGAAAAGCGTTCATGAAGATGGAGGAAAGTTTGCTGTGAATCTAAAATGGCAAAACCTGAAAACGACCTGATTCTCCGCCATCACTCGGTGGAGAAGCTCTCCTGATGGGAAAAGCAGATGCAGCTGTTTATCTGCCTTGGGGGATGATTTAATGGGACGAGCATGTCTCAGGTTCGGGCTTTGTGGGAAGAGGAGCAGCTCCCGCCCAGAGCCAGAGCGGCTGATGCTTTTAACATATGACTCTGAAGAGGAGAGTGACCCTTTAATAGCCACTTCAAAGCCTTGCTCAGGTGCTGAGTGATGGCAAGCGGGGAGGACGGTTTTTATTGGCTGTCTGAAACCTGAAATCAATCAGTCAACAAGCAGTTATTGAGCACGTGTCATCGGCCGGACATTGGGCTATTTTCTGGGGATACAAGGACAAACATAAATCAATGCTTGCCCCCAAGAAGTCTACAGTCTGGCACAGTGAGACATGAAAAGCAAATGGGAAAATAAACTCGCTCTTCTAGAGCAGGGCACTGACTACCCCCTTCAAGGCTCCAGGAGGACCAGACTCCAGGAGAAAAAATGAAATGCTCAACAATACTTTTCATCTTCAAAGAATCCTTGACCTGGAAGTGGTGGGTGTGTGTGTGTGTGTGTGTGTGTGTGTGTGTGTGTGTGTGTCTCAGAGACAGAGACAGAGACAGAGAAGCAGAGACAGATAGAAATAAAGACAGAGAGAGAGAGAGAGAGAAAGACAAAGAGACAGAGAGAGAGACAGATAGAGAGACAGAGAGAGACAGGGAGAGAGAGAGAGACAGAGAGACAGATAGAGAGACAGAGACAGACAGGGACAAAGAGAGACAGAGACAGACAGAGAGACAGAGATAAAGACAGAGAGACAGAGACAAAGAGAGACAGAGAGAGACAGCGACAAAGAGAGACAGAGAGAGACAGAGAGACACACACAGAGAGAGAGAGACAGAGAGAGACAGAGAGACACAGAGAGAGAGAGAGAGAGACAGAGAGACACAGAGAGAGAGAGACAGAGAGAGACAGAGAGACACAGAGAGAGAGACAGAGAGACAGAGAGAGACAGACACACACACACAGACAGAGAGAGAGAGAGAGAGAGAGAGTTATTATAACACTGGTTGCATGAACTTGGGCAAATCAATTGCCTTAAACAAATGTTTCCCACCTACCATTCTCTTCTCAGAGGTGACTCCCTCTTTGGCCCTATAGTTTTGAGAAGGATCCTATTATTTTTACCTCTAGCTTTTAGCACAATTATAGGAATGTAGTAAGTGCATAATCCATACTCTACTTATCTATCTACTTACGTTATCTATCCATCTATCATATATTTACCAGTTCAACTATCTACTTATCTATCTATTTATCTATCTACTTATATCTACCTATCTATCCATGCATCCATCCATTAATCAATCTATTTATTTTTTATCATCTATCTACTTATCTATCTATCCATCCATTCATCTACCTACAAACTTACTCATTTACCTATACATCCCTCCATCCATTTCTCTCTCTCTCCCTCTCTTCCTCTCCCCTGCAAACAACCCCCCATCTCTGTCTCATGCCTATTTCAACTTCCTCATTTTACAGAAGAGGAAACTGAGTCCCAGAGAGATTATGAGACTTGCCTGAGGTCTGACATCTGGTAGATGGAAGCCAAGTTATTAGATTCTCTGCAAAAGGAAAGACTTTCTCTTACATTTCCCTGTGCTTTGGATCTAGCATGTGGAGAACGAGTCTGACGTCTGGGGGAGGAAGTCAAGCTAGTCCAATGTGTACAATTGCGGGGTAAAATCAGAAAGGCAACAACATGTTCTTTCAATTCTCAATTTTCAGAGGACAAAGCAGAGTCTGGGAAAGAACTTGAAAGAACCAAATAAGAAATAGCTATAATAGTCACCATTTATCTGGGCTTACAAATAAGGGGAAAGGAAGGGAGGGAACAAGCATTTAATATGCGCCTAATGTATCAACAATTTACAATTATCATATCATTTGATCCTCCCCCAAATGGTGGAAAGTAGGGGCTATTATTATTTCCATTTTATAGTTGAGGAAACCGTGGTTAAGTGATTTGCCCAAGATAACACAGCTATTAAGTATCTGAGGTCCCATTTGAACTCTGGTCATCCTGATTCTAGACCCAGCACACAGCCCTGTTGTCTGCTCCATATGTTCTGATTTACAAGCTCCTGTTACAGACAATGTCCTTGTCATTAAACTTAGCTGAGGAAACAAACCCAAGATTATTCCTGACAAATAAAATCCTGCCCTGATCCCTGCCTCCCCCCACAATAGTGGCCGCCGTAAAGCCTATGATGGAGCCCACTTCTTGCTTTTAGTGATGTCTTAGAACCGCATACCACAATTACTTTCCAATATTACAGAACCCCAGATCCAAAGTTGAAAGGGACTTGGGAGATCATCTAATTCAACCCCTTTATTTTACAGAAGAAGAAACAGAAATCCGGAGAGGTTAAAGTCATTTGTCCAAGTTAGAAAGGCGATAAATGTCAGAAGTGAAATTTGAACCCAGCTCCTCTGGCTCCAGAGCCAGCATTCTGTCTACTGCATTTGTCCCAGCCCTAGAACCCTCTCAGGTGTAACTGCCTTAGACCCAAATCTGGTAGCACTTGGAACAGCACACTTCACAGAGAAGGCAATATTCTGCACCTGTAATTTCTCACCTGTGCTCAACATCTATTTGTTGACTAGATCAGTTTTCTGGATTGTAATCTTTATTAAGAAGGGATCCTGAAAGGAAAATCTGAAGTGGAATCAGGGAAACTGAAGAGGGGTTGTCTGAACGTGGGACTAGACTCTTACGTGACAGTCTCTTCCAGATCTCCATGAAGAATTACTATTTAGATGTAGGTTGGACTGGATGAGCTCCAAAGTCCTTTCCAACTCTGGGATGCTGAGACAGGATAGCTAAGTTAATTTCTTTTTATTTAAACAAATACATTTTTATTTATGGCTTTTGTTTTTATACCACATAATTTCTGACAAGATCTCTCCCTTCATCTCTTTCCAGAGAGACATTGCTTATAATAAAAAAAATTAAAGAATAAAGAAGGTCTGCAAAAGTAATCAATATGTAGTCCCTCACTTTTGCAAAGGAGGGAGCATATATGTATGTGTATGTGTGCATGTGTATGTATGCTTGTGCATTTGTTTATGTTTGAAATGAGTCTTTTTCTAGCTCTTTTTTGGGCCATGCTTGGTCATTCCAGTCTGTTTCAATTTTCTGTAGTCACTGATCTTGCTACTTACCTTGCTGTAATGATTGTTTATTGGTTTCCTGGTTCTGCTGATTTCATTTTGCATCAGCTCATATAAACCTCTCTTTAAAAAAAAGTTGTGTTGCCATGTTTTATTTTTACATTACAAACAGTTCTGGATAATCCCTGCTCCATGTGAGGTATTTTATAATAACAACAACATCAATAACAACAAACAGTTAAGCAAATTTCACAATTCAATGACTTCATCTGCATGGAACATCTCCCATCTGTAGTATACTCTCTCTCTATTTTTAAATGAACATAAATTGATTTTCTCTTCCTCCCATCCCCATCCCTATTGGGAAAAAAGAGAAAATGAAAGCAGATTCCTTACAACAAATATATCCATAGCAAATAAAACAAACTCTCTCACTGGCTATATACATCTTATTCTGAGCCCTGCATCCATCACCCCTGCCAGGAAGTAAATAGTATGTTTCATTATCAATCTTTGTGATTGTGGATGATCATTAAATTTTCAAAGTTGATTGTATGATGTTATATGCAGTGTTCTCCTAGTTCTGCTCATGATTTTCTATATTCATGAATTATTCTTTTTAAAATTTTATTATTTATTTAATATTTTCTCCAGTTACATTTAAAACATTTTTTTGTTTTTTTAAACTTTTGAGTTCCAGATTCTTTTTCTTATCCCCACCTCTAGCTCCCATTAAGAAAATATAAGTGAAGTTATGCAAAAACATCTCCATATAAGTCTGTTGTAAAAGAAAATATAGATCTCCCACCCCAAAAACCCTCAAGAAAAATAGTTTAAGAGAGAGAGAGAGTATGATTCAATCTGTATTCAGACATAATCAATTTCTTCTCTAGGTATGGACAGGATTTTTCATCATAAAGTCCTTCAGAGTAGTCATGAATCATTGTACTGCTGAGAATAGCAAAGTCATTTACAGCTGGTCATCCCAGAACATTGCTATTGCTTTATATACAGTACATTTCACTTTGCTTGAGTTCAAGGAGGAATTTCCGGGTTTTTTCCCAAGAACATTCAGCTCATCACTTCCCATAGAACAACACTATTCCATGAAAATCATGCATGGCAATTTATTCAGCCATTCCCCAAATGATGAACGTCCCCTCGATTTTCAATTCTTTGCCCTGAAAAGAGAGCTGTTATAAACATTTTTGTACACATAGGTACTTTTTCTTTCCCCCTTTTAAAAATCTCTTTTGGTATTCATGCCAAATACTGATATTGTTACATCAAAGGATATGCATGAATTTATAGCCTTTGGGGCATAGATCATATCTTTTCATCATTTATCAATGGTACATGGTTATTGCTTTCTATAAATTTGACTTGGTTCCCTCTGTGTTGAAAAATAAAGCCTTACCAGAGAAATTTACTTCAAAATTCTTTTTATAATTACTATTGCTAACTGTACTTTCCCCATTTATTCTATTCTCTCTCTCCTTTCATCCTGCCCATTCTCAAAAGTATATAATCCCCTCCCCCAATATGCCCTCCTCTCTTTTATCATTTTCCCCACTTCCCATATCTCATTCCCTCCTATTATCCTGCAGGGTAAGATCGATTTCTATATCCACATTGAGTGTGTATGTTATTTCCTCTTTGAGCCAATTCTGATGAGAGTAAGGTTTACTTATTCACTTTCTCTTCCCCCTCTTTCCCTCCACTGTAAAAGCTTGTTCTTCCCTTTTTTTAAGGCAGATAATTAAAACCATTCCATTTCTCCCTTTCCTTTTGTCCCAGTGCATTCTTCTCTCCCCTTAATTTCATCAACTTTAAAAGATATTATCTCTTTATATTCAACCTGTGCCCTCCGTTTAAAATATATTTCTTCAAACTGCCATAATAATGAGAAAGTTCTAATAAGTTACAAGTGTCATCCTCCCATGTAGGAATGTAAATAGATAAACCTCATTAAGTCTTTTATGATATCACTTTCCTGATTACCTCCTTATGTTTCTCCTTTGTTTTGTATTTGAAAATCCAATTTTCCATTCAGCTCTGGTCTTTTCATGTGAATATTTGAAAATCCTCTATTTCATTGAATATCCATCTTTACCTCTGAAGGATTATACTCAGTTTTGCTGGGTGATTCTTGTTTGTAATTCTAGACCCATTAGTCTCCAGGATATCATATTCTAAGCCTGCTGATCTTTTAATGTAGAAGATGCTAAATCTGATTATCTGATTGTGGTTCCACTATCCTTGAATTGTTTATTTCTGGATGCTTATAGTATTTTCTCCTTGACTTGGGAGCTACGAAATTTGACTATAACATTCCTGGGAGTTTTCATTTTGGGATCTCTTTCAGGAGATGATTGTTAGACTCTTTCAATTTCTAATTTACCTTCTGGTTCTAGAATATCAGGACAATTTTTCTTGATGATTTCTTGAAAGATGATGTCCAAGCTTTTTTCTTGAACATGATTTTCAGATAGAGCAATAATTTTAAAACTCTCTCTCTGGGTCTGGAAGCCACCAGTCTTGAAGTCACTGATTCAGAGGTTGGGCTGGGTCTAGTCTGGGCTTGGGTCTGGGGCTGGAGCCAGGGCTGCTCTGGTGTAGCCTGTATATTCCTTTTCTGCTGACCTTCTAAGTTGACTTTGGCAGGGAAATGTTCTATTCCATCTTTTGGCTGTTCTGTTGCTTTAAAATTTCTTTAGAGTCATTAATAAAACAATTTGGAGTGCTTTGGGAGAGAAGTTGGGCAAGATCCTGCCTTCACTGGCCCATCTCTGTGGTTTAGCCATTCCTAAGCTGATGGTCTTCTACTTTGTTTCTAGTATCAGAGTGCTACTGTGAACATTTTGCATTATATAGTCTTTTTTTCCTCATTGACTTCCTTGGGGGTACATGCTTAGCAACAGAATATCTAGGTGAAAGAATGAGGACATGGGACTGGTTTTCAGTTTACGATCTTTCTTATCTGGAGGCGATGCTGCCTTCCTATGAAGTGTTACATGTTGCTATAAAAATTTCTAAGTCCTTAAGCCAAGACTTGACTTGGTACTAGCCTCCTAAAACTATAACGCACAAGCCCCTACTGGTATGTTTCCAATGAACAATCAGCCAGTGCGCTCATTAGCTCTTCGCAAAGACATTTGTTAAAATGTCAGAGCAAGAATAAGTCGATACAAAAAATTCCTCTCTTAAACCGGGGTGCATTTTCCCCCAAAACACCCAGCATTCCTAGGAAGAAGGGGTTCAGAGTTAGAATATAGGACGCACTTGGGGCAAAGGCATCTCTCAGCTCCTGCATTACAAATCCTGGAATTAATTTTCTCTCGTCCTGGGTTCCCAGGGTCTGCTTCTTTCCATAGTTCAACTCTGAATTGAATTGCTGAAGGAGAGACAACTCTACAGGGTAACTGATTTTTTGTCACCATAACAATGGCTGTGTGTCTGCTTCCAGATGGATGCGTTATCTCCTAAGCCACATGGCTGATGTATTTGGGGTGTGGGTGAGAGAAAAATTCCCCCTCTCCTCCACATGCTCTTGGCATCCAGTGTTTCCATCTCTCAAATTTGAACAGTTACATGACTTGATTTTTTAACTATGTAGGCCCAAGGGCATGACTGATTCAGGCAATCACTGGATATGTCATGTAGTCACAATTCACTTTATGCCCTAGCCAAAGGCCTAAAATGTAATCAGATTGTGTGGTTGTAGGGAAATGTCTTAACAACTCCTCTATATCTTTATTACCTCATGATTATTTTCTGAACGTTCGGACTCTATGTGTGTGGTGGGGGAGGATGGAGACCACATCACTCATCACTTCCACAAGTATTCTAGCACCTGGGGCAGATGTACTTGCAGGGCTCTGGGATTGTAGGAGGAAGCTACAGAAACCCCCGGGGATCTCTGAGTCCCTGCCTAGGGAGGCCGACATATGTGCTTGTGGGTGTCTCCCATGATGTGGATGCTCGAATGTGATGGCCCGTGTGAGTGGAAGTGGGCACGTGGAGATTAGGTGACTTAGTCTGAGCTACAAGAAAAATAGCAATCCATTTCTATTTTCGTTATTTTTTATTCTTAGACAATCAGGGTTAAGTGACTTTGAGCTGTAAGAAAAAGTAGTAATGTTCATTTCTATAATTCTTTATTTTTTATTTTTAGACAATCAGGATGAGCCCTAAAAAGGAGTATAACAATGACAGCTAAGATAAACTGAGGAAGGGGAGAGTTGTATTCTATAGTGCAGCACACTGGGGAGAAAGTATAGGCAGTCACCTCTTCTATGCTGGCCTTCCTAAGATCTATTTCTGTTTTGATGAAGCCATTGGTAGAACTGTCCATTCTGAGTTCCTTTCTTTTTTTGTTTTTTGCCTCATCAATTGTTTTTTCCCTTTAAAAATTATCTTCTTTTTTTCTGGTTACACATCTACATTAATTTAAAAAATACACATTTCTTTATGAATCATGTTTGAGAGAGAAAAATCAGAACAAAAGGAAAAAATCACTAGAAAAAAAACAGAAAAAGAAAAAAGTGACTATAGCATGTGTTGATTTACATTCAGTCTTCATCCTGCCTTTTTAAGAGACTATAGTTTGGGCTGTAAGAAAAATAGCTATGTCCATTCTATTGCTTTTTATTTTTTTATTTTTAGACAATTAGGATTAAGTGACTTAGTCTGAGCTATAAGAAAAATAGTAATGTCCATTTTTATAATCTTTATTTTTTATTCTTAGACAATCAGGGTTAAGTGACTTAGTCTGAGCTGTAAGAAAAATAGCAGTGTCCATTTTTATAATCTTTATTTTTTATTCTTAGACAATCAGGGTTAAGTGACTTAGTCTGAGCTGTAAGAAAAATAGCAATGTCCATTTCTATAGTTCTTTATTTTTTATTTTTAGATGATCAGGGTAAAGTGATTTATCTAGAGTCACACAGGTAGTAAGTGTCTGAGGCTATATGTGAATTCAGGTCCTCTGCCTCCAGGGCCAGTGCTCCATCCACTGTGCCATCTAGTTTCCCCCATTTTTATAGCTCTGTGCCTTTGCCCTGGTTATCCCTCACGTCCAGACTGCCTCTCTTTGCCTCTTATTCTTAGAATCCCTGTTTTCTGCCAAGACTCAGTTCAAGTACTAGTTTCCATAAGTCATTCCTGAGCTCTTCCCCCCATCATGTCAGTGACCCCTTCCCCCAGTTGTCTGTGACTCCCCTCTGAGGTCATGGTGATGAGGTCCTGATCGGTGTTTGGACTAAGAAAAACTAAAGAACTGATCCCTGAGGCAAACAGGCAGAGGGCTCTGTTGGAGGTCAATTTGGCTCCATGGTCCTACTATTTTGGGGGGTGGTCCCATCTGGGATCCAGGTTATGTTGGGTTCCTGAGACTCACCCTCTGGGGAAGTCTCCAGCAGTCTCACTAGGCTATGTCTTGTCAGAAATCCCAGTCAAGTCCCTGAAGTTTGATTTTCCCTATAAAATCTACTTGTGGGGCATCCTGTGGTTACTACCATCCTCTGGCTCAATCTTTCCTATGCTCTCCCTCTCTATTTCATATTTACCATTCCCAGTGTCTATCGTCCCTTCATTTTGTCTCTAACCCCTCCCCCTAAATAAAATCTATATTTAGCCAAAGAGAATGGTCATTGTGAATTATTTGCATACTGAACCCCAACTTTTGTTTCCTGCCATCATTTTGAAGAGGGAATAGCTTCTAAGGGAAATATAGTGATGATGAAGTCCCCTGACCTTAGAAAGCCTTTGTTCTAACAATCTGTCAATTATGCTAAAGTCTTCTGGCCTTAGGATAGTCCTGCAAACATTAATGGCAGACAGATAATCTGTTGGTTCGGGATAACCAACTTCCTGAGACAATACATCCCTTAGACCTGCCTGTCAGCCATAAAATCAGCAAATAAATAACAAGAAGCTCTGGTCTCTCTAACTTTTCATACAAATTTGCCTTCTTTTCCCTCGTTCTTTGCTAGATCCTTTGGAACTTAGCCCACTTCAGTTGATGTTACAATGACTTGGAGATGGGTTCAAGCCTTGCAGATTCTTTTGAGACATCTTGAGACATTGGTCTGTGGCCCCAAGCTCTTGTGGTCTTCTTTCTGAACCTCAACAATTTAGTGCCAAACCCCACATCATGGATCACATCATTTGGTCCTCAAACCTTGACAGAAAGTAAGATTTGCAAACCCCAATATTTTTCCTGCTCCTCCTCAAAAGCGGGAATCATAGCTGGGAACCACTTTGCTCACTAGATAGATAGAGATGGATCTGAAAATAGGAGAGTAAATACATATCTCTACTCTATGTTTAGGATTGTGGGTTTCTGGAGGTGTTTGAGTTTCCAATATTCAGAGGGAACTATCTAGGATGGAAAAAGCGTCCTTTTCTCTGTATTGTTTCTGTCTCTGTGCTTGCATTTTTGCCAGTCCCAGACAATTTGCCTTGTTTTTGGAATTCAAACTAACCTGAACTTTCCCAAGTTAAGTTTCTCTCCTTGAAGGAGAGATTCAGGGTCCAAGATTGTCCTGATTATATTGTAGCCTTGATTAAAGATCTCTGCAGTTTGTGGTTACGTCCACCCTCTCCAATGAATGGCAGGCTCCCCAAAACCCTCTCCCCATATCCTGGAGTCAGCCTCAGTTTGGGGATCTCACTTCCTCAATCCTAAAAATTTTCTTGGGACCCCAAATACATAGAAAGCCCTTTCAGCTTCTCCTTGGGATATAATTCCCCACCTTCTTTCTGTAGACTGAGATTGCCTCCAGAGGCTTGGGGAAATCTGAGGATTTTAAGATCTTTCTCCTCTACCTCCAAATGAATTGGCCGTGGAATGAGAACCCTTAAAATTAATTGAGGAAAATGGAATGAAATTGTATCCAACAAATAATTTATTCCATTGTTGAGAAACTGGTTCTTCTTGCATAAACTTTTGCAGTCAAACTAATTTATATATTATAAAGAAAGATAAAATTAGTCTTCTGTATATTTTTATAATATAATGTATATTCAAATATTTTGTCACTGATAGACACACATTATATGCCATAAGGAGTATGACTTATTGGCTCAGCCATCCTGCATTCTCTTTCCCTTCAACCTCAACTGCAGAGGGTTGAATTGGATAGATGGACTTAAAGGGCAGTTTTCTACCACCTTAACATCATCAATATTTTTCCTTTCAGATTAATTCTGAAAAAGATCTAATTCCAGTTGGATTAAGTCCTTTAAATTGATTTACAATCGTTCTGCCTAAATTCATGTAGTACTAACCCCAATTAAGCTGTGAATTTGGTCTTCTTAATGTAAATTCAGCTCATTTGTCAGTTCATCATTTTAGCTTTGAATGAGTATTTCTCCCTTTTCCATTGAAAATTGTGATTCTCTTCCATATGGATTTTCAGGAAATAATCCCATAGATGAAGCAGCCCACTCCTTAAAATTGGCCAATTGTTCTAGATCTGTGATCCTGCTTGTACAGTCTCATGCTCTTGCTGATGGTTAATGGAAAGTCATCCAATTTAAATTAGAGGTTCTGCTAAAACAGCAAAGGATAATGCAGTTGAAACTCCCGATTTTATCATAGTTGAGTTCTCCCTAGAAAGTTGCCATTTCTAATGCTTTAAATTGACTTTCTAAAATTACCATTATTAATTCATCCCTAAGTGACCATTCATTGTTGGTGGGATTTTAGTGGCTGAATTAGTAATGATAATGAAAAATGCTAAGTTACTAACTCCTAAGTTTCCAGGTCAAATCCTTGCTACATGACCCAGAAAAGTAGCTCCCTCTTTTAAGTAAGCTGTGTTTTAGTTGTAGAACTATGATGAGCTAGTTCTTATCATGCCCCTTTCTGACTTGAGGCAGTCATAGTTCCAGTGAAAGACAGAGACCTTTAGCCCTTGAACCTAGAATTTCTGTTCCCCAAAAATAGAAAAGGAGGAAATGTCTAGCGAAGGATTGTGGAACAATTAAAACCTTTTTGATCCTTAATTGCCTCCAAGAAAATCCCCTACCCTAACACCTTCTTCAATTCTCGTTTACCATCTTGTTGGCTATTTGAATTGATAACTGTATAAATTGTGAATTTGCTAGACTTCTTCAGAGTCCAGCCTGAAACCCACTGGTTTCTCCTTTACCTAAAGATAAGGGGATCCCCTTAATTTTAAGTCCCATTCCTCCAGGTAGTGGAGCTCTTTGGTGGAAACCCGGTATTTTTTTCCTTCAAGACTCATTAATCACTTGGCAAAACTGGGGGCTAGTGATTGGACTTATTTAGGGCATGCCCATGAATCTAGTCATTTTGCCATTTCTGGTGGGGATCCCACTTTTTCTGGGACCATGGGAGTCAGCTATGAGACCTGGGACTGGGACTCTCTGGTCAGAGGTACCTTTTGACTCTGAGAATACTCAGGAGGCTCCTTTTTGCAGACTTGACTTCTCTTTGAAATTATAAGTGGATTTATGCAAATAGCTTTTAGTTAGCTCTTTTAGCCCAAAGAGTAGAAGGATTGTGGATGGCTTTTTCTAGGAGTTGGGGACCCTAGGTTTTGAGCTCCTCCCTCATTCCTGAAGTCTTCCTAAGCCTAAGCCATAAAGACTACTTTTGAGATGGGGAAAGTTCTTAACTACCATATCCTAAAAAACCTGGCATATATCTGGAATCCTAGAATTGACCACTTTGGGTCTACAGAAACAGTTCATTAAAATTCTAGAACTGCTAAAACCATTTTAGCAGTTCTGGGGCTTGGAGACTAATCATTAAGTAATTTGGCACTAATTGACTTATTTCTTCTTAATTGATTCAAAAGGGAAATGTATTTGCTATGAAACTTAATAAATACTAATTGATAAGTAATGGTTATTTCTGGAATTATAGAACTGAAATTTGGCTCATAACTAAAAGCTTTCTGCAGTCTTGAAAGGCTTGCAGAAAACCTGCAGAAAGAAAAAACCCTCTCTGTGGGATTTTCCATGCTTCTCTCCCTTAGAGAGACTTGTCTTGGCTAACCTGGATTCTTTTGGAGTTTATGCTGGTACCCCAACATTTTTGATATAACTCCCCAGCATTTCTGGCATGGAAGGTAAACTAATCACTAAGCCACAAACTCCCAGCTGGACACCCAGGTCCAAAATTCTTTGACCATATTTCCCTGAATTCCACCAATTTCTTTTTTTTTTCTTTTTTTCCCCAACTTCTTAAAGTTCTTCTTACAGCCCTTCCTGGGGAAATGGGAATTCTGCATGCTCCCCTCCTCTGTGTGTGTGTGTGTGTGTGTGTGTGTGTGTGTGTGTGTGTATGTGTGTGTGTGTGTAAAAGGGTATGACTTATTGGCTCAACCATCCTGCATTCTCTTTTCCTTCAACTTCAACTGCAGAGGGTTGAATTGGCTAGATGGACTTAAAGGGTAGTTTTCTACCACCTTAAATTTTGAGGCTGTGTGTGTTCAAATTGGAATTCTGATTCTGAGATTGTGTGAAAATAATCACTATTAACTAGTATGTGCTAAAACTGGGAACTTGTTTATTCTGGTAAAAAGAAACTTGTGTGCAAATATTGAAGTATTACTATTGGAAATTTAAATCAATATACTATATTTGATTTGATTGTAAGCAATAATGGAGTCACATGTTTGTGCCTCCTAATTGGATGAAATGTATTAAGGGTGTTATGTTGCTTTCTAAATTGTATACTGTGCAATATACAATGTTATGAGCTATTGTTTTAAACTTCTGTTAGACTCACTGGACATGTGGCTACTTTGGGAAGTTTTCACTCAAAATTATTGAGTTATCATCCATATTTTGAATTTTAGAATTGTCTTGTTTCTTTAACAAAAAAGCTATTAGACGAATCTTCTAACTATATTAACTGAGGTCATGATTTCTTTCTGAGATTGTAGTACTGGGACAAATTATTCTCTTGAGTCATTTGATACAGTGAAGACTTTATCTAGATGGATTTTATTCTTGGATCTACTAGCTCATTCTTTCTAGTAGCTAGCAAGGTCATAAGCCTTAGGAAATGAGCTTGGTATAGAATATGAAATTCTAATATAAGAAAAAAATACAGGTGTGATCTGAAATTTAGGATTGAAAACTATATCGTAATTTTATTTTAGATCAGTTAGTATAATTATTAATGAGGTATAATTATATACTTATAAATATAGTGCATCCTTCTCTTACCAAGTATGGCTGCTCCTAGACTGACTTGAGCTCTTCCCCCACTTCACTGATTATTGGGGGAAGGTGGAAAGAATCCCACTTGTGCTCAGCTGGTCTCTGCTGGTTAGATGAAATTTCTTTAACTTTAAAGATTTCAGCATTAGGACAGCTGCTCATTCCTCAATCCATTATGTAGAAGTTAGTACTAACTTCCACCAAGCTATCCACCGGGGACAAAGAGTCCTTGAACACTTTTAAAACCCCTCTGCAGCCTATGTTTACAAGGAGTTAATAACCGAATATTAATTTTTATTTTTCAAGTTTAAGAGCAAAATTTTTCTGTAATACTGAAGATTGCTTAGATAAGATGCATTATCAAGGTTCTACTGCCTAGTAGTGCAAAGTACTTGTAAGAGAAGTTTGTTAGGTTTCTGGTTAACTGAAAATTCTCTGAAAATGGTTATTTCAAAATGCAGTTAGCAAATTATCTAACGCTTATTAAGTGCATCGTGGTCTCGTTGTTTACCGCCTTCCACCATATCAGCCCTGAGATAGTTTTAGGCACTTATAATGATTTGTAGGCTTTTTTCCTTTTTAGATCTAAAGGCTCTGATATGGGATTGGGCCATTTGAGGAAAAAGGGGGGGGAACTATAATATTATTTCTCGAGTTTCAATCCAAGTATGGATGAGGACTAATAAATTAGAAAATCTACCATCCCAGAGAAATGCCACAGAATTTCAGAAGGTGGAGGTTTGTTCATGTGGGGTAAAGGATGCTTTTGGGGGCCCTACTTGAGGTCAGACCCTTCTAACTTGATCCCCAAATTGTGTACCTTTTTACAGGAATTATTCCCACCAGAATTTGACCAGCTTCAGGGATCTGACTCAGAATTCACTGGATAACTTACTTCAATTACCTCCTGGCCCACCCCTTTAAATCAGCTCTACGTCCATTCCCAGGAGGAAGTAGTTTCAGAAGATGAGATCATCCCCTTATATCCCGAAGGATTTTGGGCGCCATTTGTTTGGAGGGAAATGGATCGTTGGGGTGAAAAGACCCCAACAAAATGCTACCCAACATCTGAGTGGGCCCCCAGTAAGATGCAAACTGACTTGGTGCTGGTTTCTGCCCACATAAGAACTTGTCTCTCCCATGTTCTCCCACTCTATTTCATATTTACCGGGTGTCTACTGTATCTTTTCATTTTGTCTCTAGTCCTTCCCCTAATAAATCTACCTTTTGCCAAAGAGATGGCCATGTGAATCCTTCCCATGACTGAACCCTGACTTTGGGTGCGGAACCCCACATCAGAGAAAACATCCCTGGGGCATTTACTCCTTGTGGATCACATATATACTCACAGCTGCACAATGTGTCCTTCCCACTGGTGCTCCAGCAGTCATTCCCTTTCATCTCCAGAGCCTGCCATACAGCAGGCATTTAATAAATGCTTGTTGCTTTACTGAAGAACTGATTAAACAAGGAGGAACTGAGGTCCAGGAGAAAGTAGTTGAATCTGTGGTCAGCAGAACTGGTTAGAAACTCAGCTGTGCCATTTGCTGCCCGTATAATCTTGAGTGAGTCACTTTTCTTTGGACCTGAGTTTCCTTATCTGTAAAATCAGGGGTTTGGATTAGATGGTCCTTTCTAACTCTGATTCTCACTCTATCAGGCTGGTCACAGAGTTATTAGGTGTTATTAGCCCCATTTTATAACTGGGGAAACTAAGGAGGGGAGATTTGAATCTCAGTCTCCTGTGTTCAGTCCCATGGATCCTTCTAAGATACTATTGATCTTGTGGTTCATAGGACTTTGGGCTGAGGTGGACTTTGGGGCTTCCCCATTCCAACTTCATTTGAGATGGGGAAATTGAGGTCTGGAAAGGGAGATGGCTTACCAAGGTGCCCCAGACAGTAAAGTTCCAAGCAAGGTTTCTTCTCCAAATTCTGTTTTTTTTTCTCTTGTTATTTTGTCCTGGATAAAAAAATACAATAGGGTTTAAAGTGGGGGGAAATAAAGTTGTCAGTTCTCTGGGCAATGAATAACAGTTTCAATTTGTGACTAATAGGGAGAAAAATGTGGCTTTGGAAGACGCAACTTCTACATTTGCAGGAAATCATTTTTACTGAGTATGATTTTCTGTTTCTTAATACCAGCTGTTTCTGGTCTCAGGGAACCATTAGCCCAGAATGGTCTCTGGCTGAAGGTAACTGTTCTGCAACACAACAAAGCATTGAACTTGGACTTGGAAACATGAGTTCTGGATCTGTGTTAATTGCTAGTTGGGTGACTCTAATCTAAGCAAATGACTTTTTCTCTCCAAGACTCAATTCTTAATCTGTAAAATGGGTATGATGATATCCATAAGTAGCGACTCACTTGTTGTGAGGAATTCACTTTGTAAATGGCAGAGTAATAGAAATGTGAACTATTAGCCCACCGTATATTGTCTATTAGAATGAGGATTTTCTGGTTTTTCAATCTTTAGTTTAGGAGAGGCAGTATAATTTAATGTATCATCTTCTGGCTAGTGGCCATAGGAGGATGTCTTAGTGGGGAGGGAACATCTCCAAAAGCTGATGAGATGCACTAAGCAGCAGACCTCTCTGAGGAGGGCTAGTGGAGCTCCTATTTCGTGGGGTTTTCTTCCATTGGCTTCCCTAAAATGAGACTGATGAGATGTCTCTGGGTCTCCTTTTGGTTAACAATAACATAGTAAGTGTCTAATAAATGCTAACAAACATTTATTAGGTGCCTACTATGTACCAAACATTATGCTAAGTGTTGGGAATACAAATACAAAGCAAAAACAAACAAATCCCTGCCCTCCAGGAGCTAATGAAGGAAGCAGCCTATAAATATGTTCATACATGATACAGGTGTAGGAGGAGGAAGGGAAGGCTCAAGTGCTGGGAGCACTAGGAAGGTCTTTTACAGAAGGCAGGAGGTGATCTGGGTCATGAGAGAAGCCAGGAGGACCAAAAAGCCCAGCCAAGAGGAGAGCATCGCCAGCTTCGGGTCCAGCCAGTCCAAAGGCACACGTGTGGACAAGCTGTGCTGTGTGTGGGGGGGCATCAAGGGCCTGTACCTGAGAGTGATACAGGGGAGTGCTGGAAGTGAAGACTGGAAGGAAAGGGGTAAGTGGCAAAGAGCCTTCAGTGTCAAATGGAGGCTTTGTATTTGATCCTGGAGGCAGATGAGATAATAGTTGGAAAGTGAACAGTGTCTGCTATGTGAATGCTAGCCATGATGATGATAATGAATAGGGAGCCACTAGAGTGGTGTGTGTGTGTGTGTGTGTGTGTGTGTGTGTGTGTGTGTGTGACAGAGAGAGACAGAGAGAGACAGAGACAGAGACAGACAGACAGACAGAGAAAGAAAGACAGAGGCAGACAGACAGAGAGAGACAGAGAGAGATTGTCAGACTTCACTATTAGGAAAATAACACTGGTAGAGAGGTAGGTGAGCCAAATGAAGGCATTGACATGGAAGTCAAGGAGGCGAGGATGATTGACAATATTGACAATATCATCAGGTAGAGATGTCCAAGTGTTTTGTTGGGGAGTATTTTAAAGGGTATATTTTGAAGAAGCAGGGAAGGAGTAAGTAAGCTTGGATGTAAAAGAGAAGGAATAACAGGGGCATACTCCTAGACAAGATGGAAGAGGATGGGAGCTAGGACACAAATAGTTGGTTAATCTTAACTAGGAGAAGGGACAGATTTTCCTTTTTGGTGTGTCAATTCATTTTACTGATTATGTGTCATTATTTCTTTAAAAAATAAAAGTTAAGAAATGTAGAATGGCACAGTCCAACTTGTATTTTATTTTTTAAATAAAATTTTATTGATTTCTTGTTTTATAACATCAACATATTTCCCTTCTCCATCCCTTTCCCGCTCCCCTTCCACTACCAAAGTCTTCTCTTATAGAAAATTTTTAAAGAAAAAGGAGAAAATCAATAAAACCAATTGATACACTAAAAAGGAAACTGACATCATAATCAGTAAAACCAAATGACAACCAAAAAAGGAAGATCTGACATCATATGCAATGTTTCCATCCACAACCCTCCAACTCTGCAAAAGAAGTGAAAAAGGGGATAACCCCTATTTTCTTGGTAAAGTAGAAGGCAAAGTCTTCTTCTGAGAGGGAATGAGTAGAGAGGGACTAGAGGGTTGGAGGAGAATGTTTAGAAGAGCCATTGTGAAGAATGGAAAAGAGGATCAATCAGAAAAGCATAAAAGGATTACCGTGCAGCAGGAAGGGCCCATTTGAAAATGCATCATATAAATCTGAATCTGTCTGGCACCCTTTCATGACTTTCTCCCATGGTATTCAGCAGCATGAGTGGCCAAGAGTGGGACTAAACCAAAGGTAAGATATAACCAAGCATTAGTGGTGACAGCATTTGGAGAAAAGGGATTCAAGTGTAGGGGATGGAATATGATAAAACGGGTCATTGTTGTAAAGGTAAGAAAGTAAGACCAGAAAAGGAATGACTCCACATCATGGTAAGGAATAAAATGAATAAAAAAGCTAAATCATCACCTCCATCTTTAGAGATCCACGACTGCACAGACATGGGAGATATTCCCAATGGGACTCCCCCAAAGCCTTCAGGCTCCTAAAGGTATCCTTGTCTCTCCCATGTTAGGACCAAAGGCCATGGAACATGCGTCCTGGTAGGTACTGAGGACCCTCAAAGACCTTCTAATCTAACCTTCTTCTTTTGACAAATGAGGAAACTGAGGCACATAGAGGTAAAGGGCCATATCCAAGTTATACAGGTAGTTAAGTGTCACTCGGCTTGTCCCATACAGTCTATTATCAAGTTAGGTGTAAAAATTAGAGTCTTGTTATCCACAATAGAAAGTTATAACAATGCTAACAGACAACTAGAAAGTACAGTGGCAAGAGCTCTGGGACTGAGTTCAAATCTGGCTTCATAGGGCAAATCACTTACCCTCTGTTTGCCTCAGTTTCCTTACATGTAAAATGGGAATAATAACAGTACTTTCAGAGTCATTTTAAGGGTAAAATGAGGTATTTGTAAAGTGAATTACAAACCTTAAACCACTATGTAAATGCTATTTATTATTATTATTATCATCATCATCATCATTGGCTCTGAACACCAGTGATCTTCAACATTAGCCAAAGATTACTTGGGAATTACTATTGGGGAGGGGAAGGCAGTCAAGAATACTGGTTATTTTAAACTAGGCATGATTCAATCTGGGAGATAAGTCAAGCATGGAAGCATGGAAGATCCATTTGCCCAATCACCTTTTGTTCTTGAGTAGTCACAGGTAGGTCTCATGTCCCTAGAAATCAAAGGTTAACTCTTGGCAACCACGCTGACCACAAATATTGGGGAATTAGAGGGTTAAGTCATGGAGGGGACCGATGAAAATTGGATTTGGGGAGTAGTAAGTACACCAGTTTGGCTAGAATGTAATATGAAACATCTGAAAAAGGGGGATGGGATCCAGACTGGGGGGTTTTAAATGACGGATGACGACAAGAAGGCTCCACTGATTACCCCTGGTTATATATGAAAACCCTTATAGGCCCAAGATCCAACCCAAGGGGCAGCTAAGGGCAAGACTGGCACTGACCCTCATGATAACATCAATTGATATCCCTAAAGAACTAAAGGGGGGCACAAATGATGAACAGTCATCACCCCTTTCCAGCTCAGGTAGAGCCTAGAGCTCTGGGACACTTCTCAGTCACTCATCTCCCCAAGGGTGACAGGGCAAAGGAAAGGTGTGTGGAATGATGGAGATCCACTCTTTGTCCACTATGCATGGATGCCCTCCAGTTTGAGCCCCTTTCCCTTTCTACTCTCTCTCTCTCTCTCTCTCTCTCTCTCTCTCTCTCTCTCTCTCTCTGTCTCTCTCTCTCTCTCTCTCTGTCTCTCTCTCTCTCTCTCATCAGCTCCTAGGAGCTCAGCTATCATCTGCTGGATAATTCCACATAAATGTCCCACAGATCTCTCAAATCCAACATGTCCCAAACTAAGCTTTTTGTCCCCTTCAAACTTTCTGCCCCCCTGAATTTTCCTTTTTCTCTTGGACCATTATCTTTGTGGTCCAGTCATTCAAGTTTGGGCCATTGAATTCATTCTTGATTCTTTCTCACTCTTCCTACTTGGTCTCCCTACTTCTCATTTCTTCTCTCTCTAATATATCCTCAATATAAATGCCCAGTTGATATTCCTAAAACTCAGGGGTGACTATGTCACTCCTTTTCTCTGGTAGCTCCCTATTGACTCAAGAATGAATTATAAACTCACCAATTATTTAAAACTCCCCAGTCTGGGTTTTCATATTACAGCCCATCACGCATTACATGCTAACCAAACTGGTATACTTACTATTCCCCAAATTTGACTTTCCATTGGTCACTTCCACATCTTCATAAAGGCTGTTTCCCAAATCTGGAATTCATAATCTTGTCTCCCATGACTTTTAGAGACCTTGGCTTCTTTCGAGATCCATTTCAGAAACTATCTTCTGCAAAAAACAAAACAAAACAAAACAAAACAAAACAAAAAAAACACCTCATTGCTAGTGTCTTTTCCCTCCGGAAGTGATCTTTTATTCATTGAGCATTTATTAAACACCTACAGTGTGCAAAGCATTGCTAAGATCTTGTATTTACTTATCTTTGTCCATGTTGTATCTCTGGTAGAATGTAAGCTCCTCAAGGACATTCTTTCTCACATAATAAGAGCTTAATAAAAATTAGGTCTTGAACTTGAATGGCAAAAAACCTTATTGCTAGTGTCCTTTCCCTCCAGAAGTGATCTTTTATTCATCGAGCATTTATTAAACACCTACAGTGTGCAAAGCATTGCTAAGATCTTGTATTTACTTATCTTTGCCCATGTTGTATCTCTGGTGGGATGCAAACTCCTCAAGGACAGAGACTTATTTTTCTTTCTCACATAATAGGAGCTTAATAATGTTAGGTCTTGAACTTGAATGGAAATGATATCTCTGCCTCTGAGCTTAAATGCGAGGACTCTCAGTTTCCAGATGACCTCTGCTTGTGGCTGGTCCCTGGGGATGCTTCATACTCATTGCAAACAACAAATACATACCTAGAACTCAAAATACTCCTTATCTTATCCCCACATAGAGATTTACTATGAAGCCTTTTTAAAGCTCAGGAACGTGACAGGCAAACAAAGCTTTTACATGAGATGTTACTCCATGATTTAGCTAAATGTTTCTCCCACCAGATATCTCCCAAATGGGCATATGTTTTTGTGATCCTATTAGATATTTCTGTGACTCACAGGGGATCTAATAGCTAGTCAGCGCTTCCCTTTTCCTTTCATAAAACCGGATGATTCTTATGTCATTGCACTGATTTATTTTATTTTGCACATTTGGAGTTAGAAATTTTTCAAGTGTAGCAATATGCAAATCCAGGGTTCTTTCTCTACAGTAACCAGAGGAAAACTTCATATGAATCACATAGCACAACTAAATTAAAATCTCACTTTCATTCTCTGAAGAAATGAAAATGATAATCTGGAGCTTGGTGATCTCTAAGGCTTCTTTTAACTCTTGACACTCTTCTTCCCATTCTGTTCATGGTTCAAGACCTAGTTCAGGTTTTCCCTTTTCCAGGACGACCCATGGTGATTCATTTTATGATTAAAAAAGCAAAAATTACAAACCCCCCCCAAAAAAAACTTAGCTTAATCAGTAAGTCACAGAGGGCCTACTTATCCCACTCAAAGATAAGTAGCAATAACAAACGTACCTTGAAGCCAACATTAACTCCCTCTCTCCAGGTAATGAGTGCTTCTCAGCTCTGCTCCCATGAATGTCTGCTGTGATTAGACCAGAGAAACCCTGACCTGTTTGTTTCATACTTTTGGACTCTTTACACTCTGAGCTGGGAGACCTGGGAAAAAGGCTTCCTTCCCCGGAGTTAGGTTCAAGGAGGACTTGTGCTTTAGCTGTCATGGGCTCACTGCAGTTATGCAGCCCCATCTCCTTCAGACCTCCTCCCTCCACCCCTCAGGGAGAGGATCACTGACTCTCTACTAAGGCCGAGAGTGGATCATCCCATTTTAAAATCCCATGGATTCTCCTCTTCCTATTGAGAAATGTAAAAATTTTAAATTTATTTATTTATTTTTTGTTATTTATTTATTTGTCATGGTATAGTATAGCATCTCCCTATTTGTTTCTGTTTCCTTCTGAATTTCTTTGATTTCTTTTGTATACATTAAGAATGTTTTTTTACTGAGTTTCTTTTCTTTTTCTATCTTTATTACCCATTAAATCTGCCAACTTGTGATAAACAATTAAACAAAACAAATCAATTCATTGCCAGTGTCTTAAAATGTATGTACTTCTAGACTCTTGATTCTGTAACTCCCTAATGATTCCCATTTGCCCCTAGAGGCCAATATGAATGCATCTGGATAACTTTTTTTTTTATTTAAGCTTTTTATTTTCAAAATATATGTGTGGATAACTTGGCAACATTGACCCTTGCCTAGCCTTGTATTTCAGATTTTCTCCTCCTTTCCCTACCCCCTCCCCTAGATGGCAAGCAATCTATTATATGTTAAACATGTTAAAATATATGTTAAATCCAATATGTCTAACTTTCCAGTTCTTTTATGCTTCATTTTCTTTCCTCAACTGTCCAGCCACCCAAGCTTGTTGAATCCCTCTTTCCCTCCGCCTCTTGGAATTTATTGTTTCCTTCAGGTTTCTGCTGAGTGTTGCTTTCTACATGCAGCTTTTCCTGATTCCCCAGCTCCTCCTTGCCCCAATATTTATCTTGTATATATTAGGAATTTTTTGATTTATGTACTTATTAACTACCTGATAGAATATAAGCTCCTTGAGGGAAGGGAACATTTCATTTTTGTCTTTGTATCATTAGTGTTTAAGATTTCATAGATAATAATAATAAAAACACCTACCACATCCTATGTACTGTACAAAGCACTTTGCAAATATTGTATCATTTGATCCTTATAACAATCCTAGGAGATAGGTAGTGTTATTATCTTTCTTTTACAGATGAGGAAACTGAGACAAATAGAAGTTTTTAAATAATTTGTTCAAGGTCACACAGCTAGTGAGTGTCTGAGGTTGGATTTGAACTCAACTCTTCCTAATCCTAGATCTTGTGCTTTCCATTAGCTGCTAGACAAATAAAGTAGGTGTAGGAAGCTGCTCTGCTAAATAAATATGTGTTGATTGATTGATGTGTTTGGGGCATACTTCATCACAATTCTTCTCAAGTCATGAAGTTGCTGCAATGATTTAAATTCTGTCCTCAATGGAGCTCTTATTTTCTCGGTCAAAGTTTGGTCCTTATTCCAAACTATTTTGTACTGTTAACTTGTAATCGACTCTTAAGAAAACAATACCTCAATCATCCATCCCTTGAAAATAATTTCTAACTGAAAATCCCGAAATTTCCATGTCAAAGAAAAAATCCTGCAAGTAGACAAGAAGAAAGAATTCAAGTACCAAGGTACCAAAATCAGGAACCCACAATATTATACTGCTATTACTCTGAAGGAAAGAAAATCTTGGAATATAATATTCCCAAAGCCAAAAGGTAAAGGTTAAAAGCAATCCTGCAAAACAGAATATTCTGGAAAATAGAATATAATCCTATTGAGGAAAGAAAAAGGACCTTTAAGGGAACAAAACACTTTCAAATATTCTTGTTGAATAGACCAGAGGTAATCTGAAACTTTGAAATACAAAATATAACATTAAAGAGAAATCTAGAAAGGTCATTACATTCAAGGAAATAGATAGAGATAAATGATTATGAATACATTTTGGAAGGACATGATAATTATAAACTTCATTTTTTGTCATGATAATTATTGATGTTATGGATCTTCTTCCACATTCTTATGATAAAACTCCAATATAGCCCCTTAGGCAAAGAGGCCCTGGTGCACATTGAAGAATACAATTTGTACTTTTCCACTGCTAACTATATATCAGGCAAATAATGCTCTTGGTTCTTTGATTGGATGAACCTTAACATACTGGCAGGAGCCTTGAATCATTGTCCTTCTATGCCAATTAGTAATAGATGTTCCCATCAGTTTGTGATCCCATTAAAAGAATTTCCTTCATCCAACCTTTACCCAAGGTAACAAGAAAAGACCTGAGAACTTTTCTACCACATTTGAGTCTGATTAGGAAACCCCCTCTTACAACTGAAACCAGTTACTTTTCAATCAAGACATTTTTAGAGTATAAAATCTTGCCACTTGAAGCCTAACTTTGAGCATATTCCCTTCCTGACACACCTCCCTTACCCTTCTATTGCATATGGGGACAAATTTCTGTTTATATTGCCATAGTGTATACATATTCATTATTTGCTTGCTTGCAACATCATATAACAATAATGCTTTTGATTGTATCACTTCCCTGAGGACCAAATTTCTAAAATTCTCAACCTAGGTATTTGTTTTAACTCAAATCATGAGAGACCAAATAAAGCAAAGAAGATAAGTATTTTTTGAGAATCCTACTGTTTTAAATATTCACAAAGAGTTAACAAACCTACAAACAAGGAGTGTGTGTGTTCTTCTTCCCTTCTTTCTCATTTTATTATTTTTAAGAAAGGAAAAGGAAGGAAAAATGGAATATATTTGAGAATAATGGATGAGGACAAGGTAAGAATTTATCATTTGACCTCACTGGAGTGTGTGGGAAGAGAATATAAACATGAAAGAAAGAAGGAAACAGGAATCTCATGATCCTCATTCTTAGCTCAATTGTATAAAAGAAGATTGAGCAAACATATAGAATCTGGTGTAGAAGTCCATTAAAGTCAAGAAGAAAATAATTGAAGTTAAGAAAGGGAGAGAAGAGGATTTAAAAGGAATGGCATATATTAAGGGTGAAGAGTCACAAACAAAATAAACATCACTCACGTGGGGTATATGATTAAAAGTCAAAACAGAAAAAAAGTATAAGTACAAGAGATCAGGATCATGGCTTGGTGAACAAAGTAGCTGAAGAGTAGAAACAAACTATCTTCATTTTAAAATACAAGTGATGGAGGAGTTCTTTTTTTTCTGCCTCCTTCATTGCAAAAAGGAGAGGGAAGAAGAAAAAAGGTACAGGAGGCTGTGATTAACCACAAACACAGTTAACAGTCATAATCACGAATGGGATGAATTCACCCATAGAGTAGAAGAGGGCAAAAAAATGGGATTAGAAAGTAGAATGCAACACAGATTCACAAGGAGTTAAAATGAGAAGATGGAGTAGAATTTATTATGCTTCAGATGAATTTTTTAAAAATAGAGATAGTACTTGTGGACTACTTGAATGAACACTAGCCTTAAAGATAGAAGTTGCAGGTTTCATTATCTGAAAGAAAAGGCTCTCAAATACAGAAACTGAAGGCAGCATTTCAGCTATGATGAGCTGGCTGTACAGTGGATTGGCATGAGAAGCAGACAAAATTTGCAAGCATGCAGCAGCTTTCCAGAGACTTTTTGGTACTTCTGATCCATCTTTTCCTTTGACTTGTAAGAATTCCAGCTTCAAAATACCTTTTGGAAGAGACACATGCTGAAGAAGAGTCAGAGTTCAAAGCAAATCTTATGAGATATTAGACCAACATCAGGTGGGGATAGGGATGCTGGGGGAGATAGTCCGCAATGTCCACAAAACCTCATGTGTATTACTAGATGTGGATGATTTTTAGAGCTGTCCAGTGCCCTGGAGTTAAATCTTTGGAGTGTGCCCAGGGAGGTAGCCTACTAATGTGGAAAGATTGCTGGACTGAGTTAGGAGATTTAGCTGTGCCCTGGCTGTGTAACTATAGACAAGTCACATAACACCTCTGATCAGTTCAGCTTTTCCCTTTTCATATCCCAGGGTATTTCTGAAGAAAGCACTTTATAGAACTTCAAGACTATCTATCTATCATCTATATATCTCTTTATTTGTTTAACCATCTTTGTTCCATTTAACCTGTCTCTATTTGTCTCTCCATCCGTTTATCTGTGTATCTGTCTCTCTGTCCAATTATCTATCTGCCCATCTGCCTTCTGTTTATTTATTTACCTGTCTGTCTGATCACTCATCTCTCTGTCCACTCATCTACCTACTCTCATCTGTTTGTCTGCCTGTATAACTATCCATCTATATGTCATCTATCTATCCATCTTATCATTCTTATTCACCTATACACATATCTCTATCTTATTTTTCTGTTTCTAGTTACACATCACTTCTCGTCTCTATCTCTCTATCATTTCTATCTCTGTCTCCATCATTTTGATCATCTCTGTCACCTCAAGTCCTACTTTCATTACTACTTACCTCTTCAGTTCCATCACTCCCTATGTGTAAGCTCTATTAAGCATGAGACGCTGCTCTTGACTAGATACCCATAAATGCCCACATTCATCCCAATGATGATGTAAGGGAAGAAGTCTCACAACCAAACTCTGTGGTTGCTGGAACTGCCTCACAACTTTGAGTTCAATTCAGCAAACATTTATTAAGCATCTATTGTGTCCAAGTGGATTAAAAAAATCTGACAAAAATGACTACATTCAGTTGGCTTCTCCTCGATTCTTCCAAAATCACAGAATATTAGAACTAAAAGGAACTTGAATCTTTTATTGGGAACCAGAGAAAGAGGGAGAAATAGAGACAGAGAGATATACACATGGGGAGAGAGGAGGAGGAGGAAGAGAAGGAGGAGGAGGAGGAGGAGGAGGAGGAGGAGGAGGAGGAGGAGGAGGAGGAGGAGGAGGAGAAGGAGGAGGAGGAAGAGGAGGAGAGAGAGAGAGAGAGAGAGAGAGAGAGAGAGAGAGAGAGAGAGAGAGAGAGAGAGAGGAATTTCTGCACTAGGAATAAGTAGTACATGAGGTGTATAGGTAGGGGAGCTATCACCTGACAGCTTCCTTTTTTAAAGACAATTTCTTGCTAGCTGGGCACAACATTTTATTGTTTCTATGCTGCTTAAAGACATCAAATACATTAATATCCTCTGCCCTGGGACAAAGCCCTTATCATCCTACCCTAGTTATGGCTCTGGCTAGAGAAGAGGAAATGATTTGGCCAAATGTGCACCTTATCTCATATCCCAGTCTTTTTAATGCTAAGTCCAGCATTCTTTCCGATACACCAAACTCTTTTCTCTTCAGCACTTATTAACAGACTAGACTTAGCCTTCTTCCCTCTTTCTGATTCCCTTAACTATTCAGGCAGAAAAGCCAGTGACCTGCTGCACTTCCTCCAGATGCTTTTGAGTTCCTCCCACGAACAGTTCAACGTAGTGTCTGCTCTCCCAACTCTTTATGCTGTGATAATAATAATGATGATGATTAATATTTATATAGCACCTTCTATGGATCAGGTCCTATGCTAAACACTTTGCAGTCATTTTCTATTTGACTTTCCCAATGATCCTGGGAGATAGCTGCTATTATAATCCCCATTTACAGATGAGGAAACTGAGGCAAAAGCAGGTTAAATGACTTGCCTACAGTCACATAACTAGGAAGGGTTTCAAGTTACATTTAAACTCAAGCCTTTTTGACTCCAGGCCCTACATTCTGCTATATCCCTACACCCTGCACTCTAACTGTGCTAACTGCACTGCCTGTGTGAGTCCTTTGTCCTATAGTAGTGACAGTTATTCAATCAATAGAAATACCCTTATTAAGCACCTTCCATGTGCCTGTCACTAGGTTAGGCACAAGGGATACAAAGACAAAGATGAAATATTCCTTGCCCTCAAGGAAATTACATTCTACTTTATTGTTGTTCATTCGCTTCTGGCTCTCTGTGACCCCATTTGGGATTTTCTTGGCAAAGATACTGATTTGCCATTTCCCTCTCCAGCTCATTTTGCAGATGAGGAAACTGAGTCAGACACCGGGTCAGGGAGCGAAGATGATTATTGTTTTCCCAGTCATCTACTTCATGGGTGTCCTGTCTCTCAAGTGTTTCTCTTTGGGGGACCGAGTGTTAGATCAGCCTTGAGAATCCTCACCCCACTTTCTGCTTGGGACGCAGTGGAAGAGCAAACCTGCCTTATATTTTGGGACTGGGCCACACTTTCTTGGGGAGAGTCGGGATTTTTATCTGAAAGTTCAGAAAGGCAGTTGGCCGAGGCCAGGGCACTGGCTTTGCAGTATTTGCGAGCAGGAGGTGGTGCGGAGGAGGCAAGTAGGGATTTAAGTACCTCGGCTCAAGCAGGGAAGTACGAAGTCGGGAAGATTCCAGTTCAAATGCAGACCTTGGCACTAACTAGTTAAGTTGCTTCACCTCTCTCTGCCTCAGTCTCCTCATCTGTAAAATGGAAACCACAATAAAAGCACCTCCTTTGCAGCATGATTTTTGTAAGGTTAAGTGAGATAATGCTGGTCAAGTACTTACATATATAATATGTCATATATATACTGTATAAATATATAATTGTATATACTAAGGTTGTTGCTGTTGCTGGACCCAGTTGTTGTTGGGGTCCAGCCCCAGGGGCTGCCTTAGGCAAATTCCTTCCCTTATCTGTGGGTCTCACTGTCCTGTCTGTAAAATAGGAGGGCTGCCCCGTCCTCCCCCTTTCTAGACTTGGGGTGCCACTCCGCGGGCACCCTTCCTCCTCCTGCGCCCGCGAGCCATCATCCCGATGGGACGTCCCTGCTCCACTTGCTGCCCGGGGGGGGGGGGATACGCTGAAGACGCCAGTAGCCCCCCCCCCAGCCCCATCAGCCCCAGGGCCTCCCCGGGCTAAGAGCAGACAGGCTGGGATAGCGGTTGACATGCAATGCTCTCCCTGAGTCCGCTGGGGCCTCGAAGGAAAGCCGCTTGCGCAGGGTATCCGAGAAGCCACATTTCCTGTGTGGGGACGCTCGGCGTTTCGAAAGGAGCCCCAGAGCTGACAAGAGAGCAGGTCCCCGCTGGGGGCCCGGCCTGGGGGCGGGGGAGGGGGCGGGGAGCCGCCCTGCGGGCCAGTTCCTGCCTCCTTTCCTGCCCTCGGCTTCGGCCCGCCTGCCCTCCTGGGAGGGGGGAGCCCGCCCTGGGACTCGGGGCTGGCGGAGAGTCCATCACTTCGAGGAGAGCTGTTGGAGGTGGCGGGCCGGCCCGGGGCAGCCCGGGGTTCACATCAGAGGCAGCTCCCACTTCCTCATTTCTGCAGCTTCTGGACTCCTCACCCCAAACAAAACCCGTCCCAACAGGTTCAGCCCCTTTGCAACTTCGGTGCACTCTGGGTTTCCATCCAGACCTCAGAAGGGCCGGCGCGAGCACAGCCCCCCGCCCCCGTGGCCGGCCGGCCCTCCGCGGTCCGCTCTGCTGGTTCCGGAGGGAGCCGGGCGAGGAGCCCCACCATGACCCAGCTGCAGTTCAAAGATGCTTTTTGGGTGAGTGAGCGCGTGGCCTCCTCTTCCCCCGGGAGGGCCGGCTGGCACCTTCCGCTGCCTCCCCAGGCTTTCCAGCTGCATTTTTTTAAAGTGAAAAAATGAAGGGAAAGGACCCCCTTTAGAAGCATCCTCCTCCTCCCCCCCAGCTTCCTCTTGCTTCTGCAACAATGAGAGTCCTGTTCATCCCTCTTGGTGAAGAGGGCTCAGAGTTCTGAAAGTCTGAGTCGGACATTTTTTTCTTAAATGTCCAACATTTCTTACCATTTTCTCCTGCCTTCTTGTCAGCATCCAGGGCAAACAAGTGCTATGAGTTCTCTCTTTCTCTCTCTCTCTCCCTCCCTCCTTCCTGCCTTCCTTCCCTCCTTCTTTCTCCCCTCCCTCCCTGCCTCCCTCTCTTCCTTCCTCCTCCTCTTCTCTCTCTCCTTCTCTCTTTCCCTCTTTTCTTCCCTCCCCTCTCTCTCCCTCTCTTTCTCTCATCCTCCCTCTTTTCCTTCCTCTCTCTCCCTTCCTCTTTTCTTTCCTCTCTCCCTTCCTTTCTCTCTGTCTCTGTTTCTCTCTATGTCTCTGTGTCTGTCTCTGTGTGTATCTCTCTGTATCTGTCTTGGACTCACCCTCCCAGCCCTCCCTCCTCTCCCTGATGGGACTATTTTCCAGGGTACAAGGTAACAGTGAGCTGTCAAGGCCAGGTGCTGACTGGAGAAAATCCCCAGGTTACCCACAAGCCTCAGCCTCCTATCGGGCTGGGGCCAGCATGGGGAAAAGGCTGAGCTGAGGCATCCCGCCTGCTCAACAGCTTCTGGGGTGACTGTAATACATGGTGCAGAAGAGAAATGATGAGGAAACGAGCAGAATTTAGCCTCTCCTAGCTGGCCCTTTATAAATATCTCATTTGAGCCTTACAAGAGCAGGGAGGGGTACTCTTATTAATCCCATTTTACAGTTAAGTGACTTGCAGAGTTACACAGTGACAGAGGCTGGATTTGAATTCAGGTCTTTAGGACTGCAGACTCAGCACTGGGCTGATGGAGGGTTAGTGTGGGGTTCCTTTCTAAGCTAGAGGAGTGAGGATCACAGAATCCAGAATTAGAAGGGACAAGCTTCTTTATTTCAGAGGAGAGGCCGTATCCCAAGGGTCTTGGTTTTGGACTGAGGAAGACTGAGTTCAACAGGAGTCTTCAAGTTGTAAGCTGAGTCTGTTTCCTCATCCCTATCGATGGGAACAATCTTACAACTTCAATAGGAAAAATAACACCATTGACCCAGAAATGCTTAACTCAGGACCCAGCACACAGCAGGCACTTAATAAATGCTGGTTGACCTAATGAATGGAATCTGAGGTTTCTTTCTAGGCTCAAATGAGATCATTAAGTAGAGGGCTTTACAAACAATAAAATCCTGTGTGGATTTCAGCTGTTGTCAATATATGTCATCACTTTATAGACCCAGAGCTGGAAGGGACTGAGGGTGACCAGTCTAATCTGCTTATTTTACAAATGAGACAACTGAGGCACAGAAAAGTGAGGTCATGCAAGACTGAGTATTGATTAAGATAGAATGTGGACTTTGCACTGGGTAGTGGAGCTGAGGATAGGACGCCTTTCCCCAAGGCTGGCATTGCCAGAGCCTCTGGTCCATCTGGAACGTGTATGGGAATCACCTCCACAGCATCCCAGAAAGGGATTGCTTAGCCCCTGCCAGAAAACTTCCAGTAGTGGGGGTCTCTATTCTATTTTGGGGAGAACTGTCATTTTGGGGAAATTTTGAGGAGATTTTCCCATTTACTTCAAGTCCACAAGCATTTATTAAGGGCCTACTATGTGCTATCAGGTCAATAAGCAATTATTAAATGCTTACCATGTGTCAGTCAATCATTTATTGTTCATTTAAGTGACTACTACCTGCTAGCCAATCAATAAATATTTTAAGTGCCTACTATGTGATAATCACTCATTCATTAAGGTTTTATTAAATACCTACTATGTGCCAGCCATTCCATGGACATATATTAAATTGCCACTATGTGCCAGCCATTCAATAAGCATTTAAGTACTTATTGTACGACACTTGATCAGTAAGCTTTTATTAAGTGTCTACTATGTATTAGTCAGCCGCTCCTCAAGCTGTCATTAAGTATTTACTATATGCCAACCAATCAATAAACATTTATTAAGCACTATTGTGTGCCAGCCAGTCACAATCAAGCATTTAAGTACTTAGTATGTGCTAGCCAGTTAATAGTCATTTATTAAGTCCCCGCTGTGTGCCAGCTAGTCAATAGGCATTTATAAGCACTTACTATGTACCAGGTACTGTGTTAAGTACTGGGGATAAAAAAAAAAAAAGATAAAAGATAGTTCCTATCCTTAAGGAGCTCACAGTCTAGTGAAAGAGAGAATAAATCCCTTCTCCTCCTCCCCTCTCCCCCCAACTCTACCCTGCCTGGGACTGACACGGCTCCAGTTCCTCTGACCAGCCTGGCAGCTTGCAGGTCTCTCTCCCTGTCCATTTGCTTCCCTTCTGACCCTTCCAGGCTTGGCATTTAGAGCTGGCTCTGCTGTCCAGGGTGGAGGATGAGGGGAATATCCAGCAGCCACATGATGTGGGTTTTGGCCATTGCCAGGTCCTACCACTGGCTCAGAGTGCACCTGTGGTCCACCAGAATCTCAGAGTTGGGAGGAGCCTCTGAAACCAATCAGCCCAATCTGACCCGAATGAGAATTCCCCTTTACATCAAATCAGGTCAATGTTCCGTCCACCCTTAGGGGGGGAGAAAGGGAAGTGCAGTCTTTCTGGCTTGTGCAGTTTGGATGGCTTGTCTTAGTAGATTTCTTTGAGCAGCATCATGAGGATTTGGATTCAAATCCTGTGTCAGACACTAGTTCTGTGACCTTACTAAATGGCTTCACTGTGCCTCAGTTTTTTTATCTGAAAAATGGAGGGGGAGGGGTGATTCAATGGTGATTCAATGCAATCGTAGTTCTTAGATCCTGACATCAGAACAAGGTATTTATTATACACACAGATGCCTAGCTGATTTTTTTAAACTCATGGTGGACTTTGTGTTTCTTGAGATGGGACCAGTTGAAGATGCTCCAAAGGCTGGTTGGCTTGGGCACCTGAAAGGCAGCTGCCTGCTAGAGATCTGGTGGGCGATGATGAGATGGGGAGTGGGATTCAGCTACAGGGTCCTTGGAAGAGCCAAAGGCTGTTTTTAATGGCAAAGATGGAGGGTGTGGCAGGTAGTGGTGAGATCTGAGTAATCAGCCGGAAATAGCTTCCTGAGAAGCCTCCTGTATTGGCAACCCCACCCTCCTCTGAGCTCCCACTGCCTCCTCTACATCCCCACCCCCTGGGGGCTGCAGAGCTTACTCCTCCCCTGTGTGCCCACCACTGGCTCACAGGAACAGCTTAGACTAAGCGCCGTTGGGAACTTCCAGAGTCACCACCTGGAATGTTTTTTCCTCCATGGAGGGCAGAAGAGCTCTGATCCACTGAGAGACCCTAAGGGAGGGGGGGATCCTTAGACATCACAGCACCTCCCTCATTTTAACTTCCAGAGCTACCTCCTAGATGAGATCGTTCCCAATTACTCCTGTAACAACTCCAGTTCATCTTACTTTGTGTTTGCTGAGGGCAAACTCCCATGTGTCTTGTATTCCCAGAAGCTAGCACCAAGTTCTTAGTCAATATACCCTTGCTTGACTTTTTTTATAGTGCAGGAGAATGAGACCTACAAAGATTGATATTTTGGCTAGGAGCTAAGAAGCCAGGTGGGATATCTTTGCCGAGCCACAAAGCAAACTTTAGACAAGTCAAATAACCAATAAGATCCCAACCAACTCTGAGATTCCATGAGTTAATCTTTGTCTCGGTTTGTCCATCTGGAGATCAGGTATTCCAGGCTACCTCACAAGGTATTTGTGAGTATCAGATAAGGTACTGACTATAGTACTCAACTACACAAACACACACACACACACACACACACACACACACACACTCAACAAAAATACAGCATCAAATATGGTTCACATGTGAAGGTTTTTTTTTTTTTTTTGCATTTGTGTTCTTTCATCTCTTGGGGTTGTTTGAAATGATCATGTACAGTAATGATAGCAATGATAACAGAACCTCAAGGCTTACAAACCTTACGTATCCAGAAGCGGATATAACTTAGATTTTCTTAGATGTTCCTCAGTTTTTCCATCTGTAGTATGAGGAGGTGGGGCTAGATGCTCCTGAGATCCTTTCCAATCCCAGATGTAGGATCCTCAGTCTCTTTGGAAACTCCTCTCCTCTTAGGTATACAGATGAAAGGACTGAGCACCCCAGATTGCACCTGAATGACCCCAAGGCTCGTTTGGTGTTTATTGACTCTTTCTCTCTCTTTTTTAAACAATACCTTTTTATTTTCAAAATACATGCAAAGATAGTTTTCAACAAAAATCAAACTTTGTATTCCAAATTTTTCTCTCTCTCCATCTACCCCCTTCTCTAGACAACAAATAATCTAATATATGTAAAACATATGCAGTTCTTCTATATGTATTTCCACATATAATGTTGCACAAGAAAAATCAGACCAAAAAGAAAAAAAAGAGAAAGAAAAAAGCAATCAAATAACAACAAAAAGGTGAAAATACTATGTTGTGATCCACATTTAACTGACTTTTTCTTTACACACAATTATAACCAGTGAATCACCTGCTACTGAACTCATAAAAGAAGCATGTACATTAGAACAGACTTTGGATCTCATAATTGGAAGGAATCATAGAGGCCATCTAGTCTAATATTTACCTGAAATAGGACTCGGAGCTGCAGACAGGTGTGTTCACATATTTATATTATGGTATAATGATATCTGATTTCCAGCTGACGGCAAAGGAGACACAGAAAAACTAAAAAAAAAGTAGGCATAAGAACTCAGAGGGACTAGCTCTCAAGAGAGCCTAAAAAAAGGGAAGGATTTTCTCAGAGAGTGGAGAACGTGCCTTTCAGGCATGAGGGACAGCTGGTACATGTGTTTGAGAGCAGAAGAGGGCAAGATGTGATCAGGGAGCAATATTAGCTGACAATCTCTTCTGGTTTACAAAACACATTCCTGCCAACGGCCCCATGAGGCAGCCAGTGAAAAGATCAATATCTTCATTTTATAGGTGTGAACACTGAGGCTCAGGAAGAGGAAGTGAAGGGCTCTGAGTCACATAAATCCAGTGAACTTTTATTATTCTCGGGATCGGAAGGGACCACAGAGAGTCCCAAGAAAAACCACTTCATGTACAAGTTTGGAAACTGAGGCCCCAAGAGGGCCAAGATTTGGGGAAGTGACAGGGGAAGATTTGGGGATTTGGGGGAAGTGACAGGTTTGAGATTTCAGTTATGTCCTTTGATTTTTATCTAATTTTTAATCTATGCTGCCTCCTAGCTATCATATCACAATCAAAAACTTTAGAAAAGATTTCCCTCCTTGATGCTTAACCAGAGATGTTAAAAAGTAAGGGAGAAAGCTTTAGTTATCTGTAAAAGTCACTTCCTTATTCTTCTCTCCCACCGCCATATTAAGAACAATCAGAATGTCTTCTTGGGGGCAGAAGGTCCCCAGTACAAGGTCATACACCCTCGAATTCTTTCCTTGAAGAGTTTAGGGATGGGAGAAAGTTTGGGGTCCGAGGGTAGGAAGGCTCCAGGGGCCAAAAATGACCCAACCACAAAAAACAAGCCATAATCTTATAGGCTGTAGCCTTAGACTGAATTAGTGAAGAAGAGCTTGGGATCCTTAAATCTGGCCAAAATAAACATGATTTCCATTTCTTTCTCTTTTTTGGAGGGAATTGAGGTTAAATAGTTTGCTCAGGGTCACATAGCTAGGAACTGTCAAGTTTCTGAGGCCAGATTTGAACTCAGGTTTTCCTGACTCCAGGGCTGGTGCTCTATTCATTACATCATCTAGCTGCCCTGATGCCTTCCATTTCTATTGAACTCAGAGGTTTGCAAAGCTCCTTCTTCACAATACCCTGTTAGGTGAGCAGTGGAAAGTTTAGCCCCATTTTACAGATGAGGAACCCAAAGTAGAGTGGCTTTGTCAATTCATGGTCTACTCAAGAACATGGAGGCAGCCAAGAGAAGAGGCAGGCAGAGGGCTTAGGGACATCTGAGGGAGCAGAGAGAGAGAGAGAAAAGAAAAAGAAGAAGGAGGAGGAGGAGGAGAAGGAGGAGGAGGAGGAGGAAGAAGGGAGAGAGACAGAGAGCTCCATCAGCTAAGGGGTAACCGAGCAAGGACTCCTGATAGGATTCTAAGAGGCTTAGTGCAGACTTCATGAATTCAAAGACAAGGAAGAATCCAGCAAACAGCTAAGGGGAAGATCCAGCATCTGAGGAGCATGAAGGTTGGTTGGTGACAGATTGGACTGAATCTCGAACACTGGGCTAACACGGTTGCATTTTATCTTGGAGACTTTTGACTGCCAAGACAGGTTTTTTCCTCAATAGTATTTTATTTTTCCAAACATGTAAAGATAGTCTTCAACATGTTTTTAAGATTTTGTGTTCCAAATTTTTTTTCTCTCTCTCTTATCTCTCCATCCCCAAGACAGCAAGAAATCTGATATAGGTTATATATGTACAATACTTAAAACGCATTTCCATATTTGTCTTGTATAAGAAAAATCAGACCCAAAGGGGAAAAAAACATGAAAAAAAGTAAACCAAAAAAAAAAAAGGTGAATATGGTATGATTTGATCTACATACAGTCTCCATCCCAAGTCTATTGAAATTATATAAGAAAGGTTTTGAACAGAAAAATGACTTGTGATTTAGGAAGATTATTTTGTCAGAGACTGGGTTATTTTTGGAGAAACAGAGAGATCAGATGGAAGGCTTTAAGACAAGCAAGAGGAACAAGGACCAGGGGCAGTGAATAGAAAAAAATCAATGGAAGAGGTGAGTTGGTTTCGTTCCAGATTTGCAGTTTATTATGCAGAGGGAACTCCAGTGTAGACAGTTCCTCTACCCATAAAGGTTGGTCCCTACTCTGCAACTTTTAAGCTTTAGAGAATTGTTGCTGAGAGTTGATGTGCCCAGGTCAATGACTGAGTTAGTATATGGTAGATATGGGATTTGAATACAGGTTTTCTTGTATCCAAAAGTGGTCTATTATCTGCTGTCTTTGACAAATGACAAGACATAAACTGACAGAATCAGGACATTGGCTGGCCTGTGTAGGGGGTGGTTGGGTGGAGGATGAGGAAACAAAGGAATAGCAGTTTTAGAATGTCTGATATGAAAGAGAATTAGGAAGGCAGCTATGGGACAAGCCAATGACTGTCCAATGTCAATGAAATCTTTGCAGCAAAATCTTTAAACATTTTTCCTTTAAATTCTTAAAAATGTATACTACCAATGGCACTTGAGAACATTTCAGTTCCTTTTCTCAGAGATCTAAGACATTGTAAGATTGGGGAGAATCCTAGATTTTGGCTCAATAGGTGTGTATTTGAACCCCACCTCTGGAAAGTGGGTCTGATATTACTCGTACTGACTATATTGTGGGGGAAGCTATAGGGAATATGCTTTATAAAAGTCATTCCATAAATCTGTAAAGAAATTCTTAAAAGCACAGGAATTTTACAAGTTAGTTATTAGATCATTATCACCATCATCACCATCTTCAAAATAATTTTCCTCCTTTGGCTAATACAGTTCCCAGTCTCTGTCTCCAACAGTTTTGGTAGTTAGTCTGGGTCCTTAGGCAACATTTGCCTGGTTTGCTGATGGCTCCTGCTCAAAAGAAGCTGTGTAGTGCCCTGAAAAGAAGCTGGAGCCTGGGTTCAAATTCTGCCACTATGACTTCTTGCCTCTTTGGTCTTAGGCAAGTACCTTTCTGCACTTGAGCAAAATGGACTGATTTCAGAGGACTGATGAGAAAGCCTGCTCCTGATGGAGAGGTGAGGGGCTCAGGATATAGAATGAGACATATGTTTTCAGATATGGCAGATTAGGAAATTTGTTTTGTTAGATTGTGTATATGTATATGTATATGTATATATATATATACATATATATTTAAATCATAATATCTTTCTATTTTCAAAATAGATGCAAAAATAGTTTTCAACATTCACCCTTGCAAAACCTCGTGTTCCAATTTTTCTCCCTTCCCTCCCTAGACAGCAAGTAATCCTTGCAAAACCTTGTGTTCCAAATTTTTCTCTCCTCTTTCCCTAGATAACAAGTAATCCAATATAATTTAAACATGTGCATTTCTTCTATACATATTTCCACATTCATGCATATATTTTACAATGTTTTGTTTTGCTTTTCTTTTTCCAATGGCTCTGTATGGAAAGAAGAGAAAACACATTTTCACTCATTGGAAAAAATTAAAAAACACAGTGTTTAGACTAGATGGCCTCTGTGATTCTCCCCAGTCTTAGTTTGTGTGATCTTTTCCAGTGTTTTAGGGGTGTCCAGAATTTATGCTTTAAGAGGAGACAAAATAATTTATCTTTTTTTCCTTCATCAACCTTCTATCAGATTTAGAGAAGATCTATTGGTATGGGGAGCAAGGGGATAGGTTTGTTGTAAGAAGTATTTTGGGTTCAAATTCTACCACTGATGTTTACTACCTATGTGATCTCAGACAAGGCAAGGCAGTTCTCTGGTCCTCAGTTTCCTTCCTTGTAAAGTTCGGGAGTTGGATCAGATGACCTCAAATGTTTCTTCCAATCCTACATCTATGATTGTGTGGACCTCTCTGAGCCACAGGAGACTTTTTTTTTCTGTGTTTGGGATTTCCGCCCCCTCACTTTGCTCCGCCTCCTCACTTTTTTTTTTGTTTGTTTTTTCAATATCAGAGTTTAGATGGTGAACTACTAGAGGTTGACAGAATGTCATCTTCTTGTTGAGATGTCATTTCACTTTCTGTTTTTCACTGCTTTAATGCATTTGTTATAAATACTGGGTATCACAGCTTATCTGTGCGTACCCTCAATTAGGCTGTAATAAGACATGAAGGCATGTCTTATTTGAATTTTGTATCTCTATCTTGGATTGAGTAAAAAATATATAACATATAAATAAAACTGAATTGTAATGTCTATTATATAGTCCTTCTAAAAAAATATGCAGACTCAACCTTGTATGATGCAAGTACCCTTCCACCACCACCTTCTTCTTCCCTGCATCCCACTCCAGATTTCCTTCTATCCCCAGCTAGCAGCAATCTAACTGTGGCATTATTTGGATTAGAGTCCAGCTAGAGTAGAGTCAGGGACTGAACCCTAAAAGTGACCCCTTCCTAGACATTTCTGGGTTAATAAAGCCCTCACCCAGATGGAGTAATCATTACCAATATACAGATCTCCATTTTGCATAAAAACCTCCTCACTATGATACAGGTAGTAGAACCTGGATCTTCTCAATCTAAGTCTATTTTTCTTTCCTCTAGAGGATTTTATTCCCCTATTCCATTTGAAAATGGGAGTTAGAATTGGAGCAAGATGACCCTAAGAGAGCACAGGTTCAGTCAAAGACTGCCCCCAATATGTATCAGCACCATGGCCAGAGATAGAGCCTAAGCTAATAACAATGCTCTGTCCTGTGACTATAGAAAATGGTGGAGATGGTACAATTTAATTCCATTGTTCGCCACTTTAGAGAACAGAGATGGCTTAGAACAAGAACTTTTAAAGGGGAGTGGGGAAGGGTGGAAAGAACTGTTCCCGCTTCAGCTAGTTCATTACATTGGCCCAGAGTGGAAGAGTCTTTGGTTAGATTCAATTGTTTCTAGAGACCTTTAAATCCAGCTATACTGGAATCACAGAATTCACAGAAGTGAACTCGTTTGTCATATAGTTCAACCTACATCTGAAAGGATTTCCCACTTTAATATAAGTAGTCACCTGGCCTGTGCTAAGAGATCTCCAAAGAGGTGAGATCTAATCCTCCTCAAGGCTGCCCACTCCATTTGGGAATAGTTCACATTCTTAAGAAACTTTTCCCTTGACTTTTGGTCTTCTTTCCAATATTCCTGTGATTGCCCTTTGCAGCAACAGAACAAATCTCATCAATCTTTCCCATACCAGTCCTTCAAATATTTAAATACAGTTCTATCCCTACTGAGGTTCCGTCCTTTAGACAAAACATTCCTAGTTCCTTTAAATAATCTTCTTAGGATATTGTCCCAAGGCACTTCACTGTCTTGGTTGCTCTCCTTATCAATGACTTGAATCATGAGAACCGAACTTAATGCAGCACTTAAGGGGCACAGAGAGGGCACAACACAATGAGACCATCTCTTCCTTCTTCCTGGATGTCATGCTCTTTAAATGCAGTCCAAGATCTCATCAGCCTTGTTGGTAGCCCCATCACAGTGCTGATTCACCCATACTGAGCCTACAGTACAGCTGTATTGTAGAGTTCCCGGGGGACTTCTCTGATGGCACTAAGTTTCTGTGTCTTTCACTTGGCATAGTGACCCACAGGCAGGTGGTCAGAGGACTTGGTGGCTTCAATCTGAACTCTCTCTCCCCCAGGTGTCTGTGTTATGGAGCTAAGCTTGGCACCTGCCCTTGATTCAGGGCAGGAGACTGAGGATGGAGTCAGCCTTCTAGTACTAGTGAGTCTGTGATGATAAGAGATTTTAGAAAGACCCTGGACTATATTTCTGATATTGCAATTTTCTGAGAGCCTGCCCCATTAACTTCAGGTCATGGTAGAGCTATTTGGTCACTGGAGAGAATCTCCATCCTCATTTCTGGGGAGAGCAATTCTATTGCCCACTCAGGCAAGTGAATCCCAAATTAATGGTGGGGTGACCATTCTCTGGTGGGGGCCCATATGAGGCCTTTAGATAATCAATGTTTATTTCTTTAAAAGTCTTAGATATTAAAGATGATTTTTTGGAAGGCCTGGACCAGTGATTTCATTAGTAGAGGTTAAATTCAACTTCCAAGGAGGAAACTCACCCTACCAAGGAATCAGTGTTTGCTCTACAACTAAGAAAGTCCTGGGGAGCAGAGAGAAGAAATCGATGGCCCAAGACCATACAGTAGATGTATTTTGGAGACAGGATTTGAACTCAGGTTTATACCATGCTTTATCAGGTGGCCAAGATTTGAATACAGGTCTTTTGATTCCCACGTCCTTTGTTTTTTCTACTATTTCAGAAATAGAATTGCTTAGAAGGTCTCCTGCTCAATGTCCATCAACCATTCAAACTCTGCACCTCCCAAACTTTCTTCTTTTTTCTTCTTCCCAGAAAATTTTCTTACCAATCACAGTCTTACACACACACACACACACACACACACACACACACACACACCACACCCCTTTGCATTCTGGGAATATGAACATTTCACAATACAAGCTATGATAGCCTAATAAAGCAGGCACTTTAAAAATGGCACAAAGTAGGCACTTTAAAAATGTCTGTTGACTATGCTATACATGTAAATGTAGAAATTCACAAAATAATTTTAAAGTGTTCTGAACAACTCAGTTTCCTCTCACATTAAAAGTAAATTCATCCAATCTTAATAGAATGAAGTCCATGCATAAGACTGCCCCCTAGTTTCCTAGTACATAAAAAATAGAAACACCTTCCTAAAATTCAACTTTACAAGGATTATCAATACTATACACTAGTAAATACACGAGTTAAGGCAGATCAAGTCAACAAGCCTTTATCAAACATGAACTATGTGCCAGCTCCATAGTAACTAAGCCCTGGGGATGTAAAGACTAAAAGATCAATCCTTCCATCAAGGAATTCCCTATCTAATGAAGGAGGCAACATGTAGACAGCTAACTGAGGGAAGGCACTGATGGCTAAAGGATTTGGGAAAGGCTTTTTATGGAAGATGGGATTTTAGCTGAGCCTTGCAGGAAGCCAGAAGATTCAGATGAGGAGGGGGAGCATCCCAGGCATGGGGATGGGGAAGCCATAGAATACCTCGATCTGAGAGATGGAGTGTCTTGTTGGTGGAACTTCCAGGAGACTAGAGTCACCAGATCACAGGAGTAAGAGGTTTGGAAAGATGCTATTCAGCTCCACTGATTATCCAGTCCTCCTCCTCCTTCTTGTCTCTGAAAGGAAAATTATCATACTTGGGAAGTGACAAAAAACCCTGCAGCTTCAGCCCTGTCCAGAAAGACAGGGACGCAATAAACTTTAGAAATGGCACCATTTTATACTCTGGAGGTTCATTGGAGAGAACAGCCTTTTCAGCGCCCTGTTAGAACCTAGGCACCTTTAGATTGTCCCCAGGATGAATCAACTGGATAAGGCTCATGACTGATCAATCATGAGACTGGAGACATTACTGTCCAGGACTCTGGACCTGCTACCTTGTGGGACTTTTTGTGACCTAGGTTTCCCAGTAGAGTGACACATATGGCTTCAGGTCAACATATTATTGGGCAACAGGATGTCAGCCCCAACCTCTCCAGGGACCTGCGTGAAGAGGAAGTTGGTGGTTATAGCCCAAATTAGTTTGTTGTTGGCTAATTTTTTTCTGTGTTTAAAAAGATCACCCCGGGAACCTTGAAACAGAGGCCAGATCCGGTGCCAATCAGAGGGAGCCCTCTGAAGGGAAGGAAGTGGAATCCAGTTCATGGGGTTTTCTCATGTGGTCAAGTTGTAGGCAAGTTCCTGGATATGCATATGAGTAGGAGGAGAGAAAAGGAGAAGATGCCTGCTTGTCCCCATGTCTTTCTCTCTCTTTTTAAAAAAAATTTTTATTATAGCTTTTTATTTACAAGTTATATACGTGGGTAATTTTACAGCATTGACAATTGCCAAACCTTTTGTTCCAATTTGTCCCCTCTTTCCTCCCACCCCCTCCCCGCAATAGCAGGTTGACCAATACATGTTAAGTATGTTAAAGCATATATGTCCTAACAGTTATTTTGCTGTACAAAAAGAATCAGACTCTGAAATATTGTACAATTAGCCTGTGAAGGAAATCAAAAATGCAGGCGGACAAAAATAGAGGGATTGCAAATGCTATGTAGGGGTTTATAGTCCTCTCCCAGAGTTCTTTCGCTGGGTGTAGCTGGTTCAGTTCATTACTGCTCTATTGGAGCTGATTTGGTTCATCTCATTGCTGAGGATGGCCACGTCCATCAGAATCGATCAGCATACATATCGGTGTTGAAGTATATATAATGATCTCCTGGTCCTGCTCATTTCATTCAGCATCAGTTCCCATGTCTCTTTTTAAAGGCCTTTCCGTGAATCCTCCGGGGTTAGGAAGGACATTGCTATTATTATTCCTACTTGTCAAGCTTCCTAGACACTTTAAATGACTTGCTTAGGCTACATGGCAAGTTCAACTCAAACTATAAGGGATCTACGTGAAGGGCTTATTCTGTGCTTATTGCTAAGGAAGCATACTTGAAAAGTAACAGTCCCTGCCCTCGTGGAGCTTACACTCTCCTAAGAAAAATATGACATTGACAAGTTAGAATGGAGACTATGAAAGGGACAAAATACTCAAGAAAATCCAAGGAGGCGGGGCTCACTTTTGCTGGGGGAGTCAGGGGAGTCCTCCTGGAGCAGGCTTCTCCCAGCTGGGACTCGAAGGAAGAGTGATTCAATGCTTCCTTATTACCTCCAGGTCAAATATAAAGTCCTCCTCACAGCCTAGCCTTTCCATCTCCCCCACGTGCTCTGTGGTCCAGTCTTCCTGGTCTACTGCTGGCTTTTCCTACCTGACCCTCCACCTCCCACTTCCATACCTGGCACTGGCTGTCCATCATGCTTCAATGCCTCCTTTCAAGACCCAACTCAAATCCCCCCTTCTTTCTCCTCTCCCTTCCTCTGCCCTCCATCCCGGAGACCAACCAGAGCCTTTTCTTCTGAAATCACCTTCCATCCCTGAACCTTCTTCTCCTCTGGGTCTGCCTGCAAATACCTGATCATTCTCATGTCTTCTCCCCCATTAGAACAAGAGCATCTTGATTATTTTTGCTTTTTCTCATGAGGTCCATGATTTAGACGCTCTCTCACCTTTATCTGTGCCTCCGGGGCTTAGGACAGCAGGGCCTGGTATTGCTTAAGTGCTTAATTAAATGCTTAATAAATTCTTGCTTGATTTTAACTGGTAGTTAAACAGTTAACGGGTAGTGAGAGGAGCTTGTTTCAGGCATGGGATGGCCTGTGTCAATGAATGGAGACAGCAGAGGGCAAGATTTGGGGACCCAAGATCATCACAATGTACTGTAGCTTGTTTAAAGAGAAACTGTGAGTTAAGGCCAGAAATACCCATTGGAAATAGGTTATGAAAGGCCTTTGATATGGAACTAAGGAGCTTCCATTCACCCCTGGGACCACCAGAGATGCTTGAGCAGGGCAGTTATGACATTAGTCCTGGACCTTGAAAAGATGACTTTGGCCTCCACATATAGGACAATCTGGAGAGAAGGGAGGCAAAACCCTGCTATAGGAAGGCGTTCTGACTGGAATCCAGGTCTCCTGACTCTTCACCCTTCTTCAGCACTGTCCCCTGGGCCTGGAATAGACTTTCTCCAAGTCCTCAATTTGGCTGTTGACCTTCCTTCCTTCTTCCAAGACCCAAATCAGATGCTAACTCTGTTACACTTTTTCTGATTCCTTCACTCCACTGCCCTTCCCATAATCCGTGCCTCTCCTAAGCCCTTCTATTCGATTTCATATTGCAGATTTGTCTCAGCTCCCTCACAATCAGGAGAGGAGGGTCTACCATAGTCCTCCTTGTCTCTGTGGGAATGAGTGCAGGACCTGGTCTGAGTTTAGTAGAAATTCAACCTCAAAGCTAGCCATTATTAATGTGAATCCCTTCATTGATTCTTCTCCTGCCCCTTGGGACCAAGCAGAAGTCCAACCTTCCACATGATCACCATCACAGCTGTCCTTTCTACTAAACGTTTCCTGTTCCTTTAAGGGACCCTCGCAAGGCCTTTGAACATCCTATTTGCCTTCCTCTGGACATTTTCCAGCAGAGAGAAGAGCAAGAGAATTTCTCTTTGAACTATAGTTCATGATTTCTTTTGCTTTTATTTTTGTGTAAATGAATTGCTTCCTGGTTCTCTATATTGCCCATAGTGGTCAGAGTGCCTAACTATGGCCTCTAATTTGAGCTCCTCTCAGTGGTCACTAGCCCCTTTCTGGCCTTTTCTAACTGTCCTCCTGAGAAGTCATATAAAAACAGGTTTTATCATGTGCATAATTAGCTCTTGCCTTCTCAGAGCTCCATGAGAGCATTTAATTATTTTCAGTCTTTTCTGTGGCACTACAGACAAGCTGAGACTTAGAACACTAATTGGCAATCTTGGTGCCTCCAGAAAGCAGCATAAAACATGCCTTGATCTTGGTTGTGTGTGTGATGAGAGCTGGACATCCTCGGACACCATGAGGTCCCTGGTTGGAGAGGCTGCCATGAGGTAGGGGCAGGGGAAGAAGGATTTAAAGAGACGTGCTTTCTATGCCTCTAAAGAACTGAAAGTGTAGTGAATTGCCCTCCATGTCAGCATCCTAGTGCAACACCCAGATGGCTCCTCCTGAGTTTTGGTGCTGTGGAGAGGCAGTCAGGGCAGAATCTCCTTGTTCTGTTTCAGCATCCAGAAAGTTGATCACAAAGTCTAGAACTTCATTTATCTTTTATGAGTCTGGCTCTGGTGACCGGAGACTCTTGAGTATATCGCAAAACAATAGGAAGAGGGGAAAATATAAAACATTTAAAGAATTAGGGAACTGAAAGTACTCAGATTCTTGGATTACCTAAGGATATGAGAATCAGACAGTGACTGAGATATAGAAAAGGACAAAGACATTCTGAAGAAATATTAGATGAAACTTAATTATAAATCGAATATTGAGAATGATGAATGTGGAGGGATAGAAGATGATTCAATAGTGTCACATCACTCTATCTCTCAATGCCTCAGTTTACCCATCTGTAAATCAGAGATATTCATGGAATGCTTATAAGGCCAGTGCTTTGTAAACTGTAAAGACACTTTTAAATTCAAACAAATATTAAGTGTTCACATATTTGACACAGGGGAACTATTATTAGCTCAATGACTGGGAAGAGATTTCATATTACCAGTTGAGATGAGGAAGTTGGAGAGAAGCTGGTTGGGAAAAGATGATGAGTTTGCTTTTGGACATGCTGAGTTCTGTTTCCTTTTTGGGATGTTCTCTGTGAGCAGCTGGAAATTCAGGACTGGAGTTTGGGTAAAAATATAGGACTGGAGACTTGGGGGCTGTCAGTGCATGGATACTAGATAAAGTCATAAAAATGAATAAATGAGCTAAGGAGAGAAGAACGGGAAGCTGGAGATGATAGCTGGGAGTCCAAGGGGGTAGAAAAGCTTTGTATGGACATGGTAGAAATGAGAGCCATCAGTGGGAATTGTTCATTTGAGCAAAAGAATTCAGGAGAACTTGGAGTCACATACAAAAGTCAGTCTGCCCCGTACATGAACTGATGCTGAGAGAAGTGAGCAGAACCAAGAGAACATTGTATACTAACAACAAGATTATGCGACGATCAACTGTGATGGATGGGGCTCTTTTCAACAGGAATGTGATTCAAGGCAATTTCAATAGACTTGTGAGGGAGAGAGCCCTCTGCATCCAGAGAGGACTGTGGGGACTGAATGTGGATGACCACATAGTATTTTTACCTTTTTTGTTGTTTTGTGCTTGCTTTATTTTCTCTTTTTTTCCCTTTTTGATCTGATTTTTCTTGAACATCATGATAAATGTGGAAATATGTTTTGAAGAATTGTACAGGTTTGACCTGTATTGAATTGCTTGCTGTCTAAGGAGGGGGTGGAAAGAAGGGAGGAGAAAAAAATGGAATACAAGGTTTTATAAGAGTGAATGTTGAAAATTATCTTTGCATGTATTTTGAAAAATAAAAAAAAACTATTAAAAAAAAGTCAGTCTGGCCTCCTGAAGGAAGGCAGAAAATAAGCATCTATTAATCTCCTACTATGTGGCCAGCTTTATATTAAATACACCACAAATAGTATGTCATTTGATCATTATAGCAATCATGGAAGATAACAGTTATTATTATCCCCATTTTACAAATAAAAAATTGAAGCAAAGGAGAAACTGAAAAGTTTTCTTATCTCCATTTTACAGATGAGGAAACTGAGGTAAACAGATTTCTCCAGGGTCACCCAGTTAGTAAGTGCCAAATTGGAAATAAGGCTTTTCTGATTCAGATCCAGTTCTCCATCCACTGTACTATCCAGTTTTTTGGAAGGGAGAGTGGTCTGATTTATGCCTTTCTTGTCTACTCTGTTACCTTTTCATCTTGTCTTCTCCCAAAGACCCATCCTCCCCTCCACCCTCCTAAGGGAGGGAGCAGACAGAACACCATATCTGGGAAGTATCACCCCAGGAAGAAAATTTCCCTAAAACTCTCCAGTAAGTCCCAGTTCTACCCCTAGTGAAGGTTCCAAGAGTAGATAAGTTGTTCTCTAATGGGAAAGAAAGGCAAAAAAAAAAAAAGTTGAGACCAGAGATTGAAATTTGTAGGATCACAGACTGAAAGTTGGAGGGAACCATAGAAACGATCCAGACCAACCTTCTCACTTCATGAAAGAGAGAAAACCAACTTGTCTTGGATTACATTACAATTGGATTCGAAATTATATTGATAACACTTTATGGCATATGGAGTACTGCACTCATGGCAAGCCTGTGAGGTAGATGTAATGGCACGAATATTTGCCCCCTTTGTAAAATGAGGAAGCAGCAGGGAGTCAGAGAAGAAATGATTTGTCAAAGATCACGTAGTCCCAAGTCAGGGTTGGGACTTGAACCCAGGTCTCCTGCTAGAAATCTGGTTTCCCTTTCACTATATCCTGTTCAATCAATTGATGGATCAGTAAGAATTTATTAAGTGATCTCTATGTTCCAAACTCTGTGCTCTAGGGTCAAAAAGACAAAAATTCTATAACTATTTCCCTCAAAGATCTTGCATTCTCCAGGGGGGAAAGAAGAGGAGTAAGATGCAATATATTCATAGAGCAGAAAGCAGAGCACATATACAAAATATATATGAAGTGATGGGCTGGTATGTATGTACTAAAACCTGGGCAATCAGAGAGGACTCCCTGAAGAAGGTGGTACTTGCGTTGAACCTTGAAGGGAGCCAAGGGTTCCAAGAGTTGAAGGTGAGAAAGAGGAGCAGTCCAAGTATGAAGGATAGCCTCGGCTTAGGGAAGGCTGAAAGGAGGGACAGCATGCAAGACAATTGCCTCAGGTTTAGGCGCCTGAATAGCCTGCTACGATGGGCAAGAGCCAGACTACCAATGGGCTTCCGGGTGAAAACTATTCAGTTTTATTCTGCATTTTATTCGGGGACAATGGGGAGCTTTCTGTTGGAGCTTCTTGACCTATGCCACAGGAGCATCGCTGTGGTGGCTGTGTGGAAGAGACTGGTTTAGAGAGTGGAGGCAGGGAGACCCAGGAGGAGGCTGCTGCAATTGTCCAGGAGTGCGGTGGTGGTATCTTGAGCTGGTGTGGTTTGCAAAAGACCTGTTCTCACAATGCAAAATATAGAAATGGTCACCCTATTTCCTGTCTTTCTGTTCACTAATCAATGGCTTGAACAGCTCCAGTGATGATCTAGGTCCAGCTTGAGCCACTTAAAAGAAAGGTCTTAGTTAAGGGGGGCTCAGACACTCAGCAAGCAAGGTGCTGGAAGGGCTTTGAGCTAGTTTAGCAAGGCTCTTAATTAGCTGTTGATGGCTGTATTTATAAGATTATTGTATCTGGTTGTTATTGAGTAATAATAACAGCTAACATTTATATGGCATTCATTATGTGCCAGGTGCTCTGCTAAGTGCTTTACAAAGTATTTCATTTGATCCTCATAGCAACCTTGGCAGGGAGGTGCTATTATTATCTCCATTTTATGGATTAGGAAAGTGAGGCAAAACCAGGTTAAGTGACTTACCCAGAGTCACATAGCTGGTTAATGTGCAAGGTCATTCTTGACTTCAGGACCAGGGTACTATACACTGAGCTGCCTACTTGTTTTTGTATCTACTGTTACTAATGCAACTTCCTTCCCTCTTCTTAGCTGATCCTACAAATAGCCTTGGAGACTAGATAATCTTACTTGTTAGAAGTGTGTATGTAGCCTTAGAGTAAATTGGAACTGAGATTGAAGAAAATCAAAACTGCTTCCATGTAGGAATCAAGGTGCTGAAAGAACAGAAAGGTGCAGAGCAAATTCCCCTCCTTGGTTGCCAAGTGAGCTATTATTTCCTGTTCTGCCTCTACTTAGCTAAAAGCAGAAAGGGAGAGAGGAAAAAAGAGGAAGGTGAAGAGGAAGAAGAGGAAGGTGAAAAAAGGGAAGGGACTCTTGCTTTTTGAAGAAATGTTCCTCTCAAATCACCCAAAACATCCAATTAGGATTCAATTCAGTCTAATTCATTCTGAGTATTTATGGAGCACATACTGTATACACAGGCTTGTGCTTGACTATATTAAGGGGAATCAGGAAAAGGAGGAGGTCTTGGGACCACCATTGGGGAATAAGACTCCCACAAAAAATTTCTCTGAGAAGTAGCAATTTCACTCTCAATGGAGAGCTCCAAGCAGAGGCTGAATGTAAGGGGTTAGATCCTCTGTAAGGTCCCTTCCAACTCTGAACTCCCATGAGTTCATGACCTGGAAAACAGAGAGAGCTGCAGACTAGTGTGGGACCAGATGAGTGCTAGATTATGATCAAAAGGAGGACAAGAGAATTAGAATTTTATAATTGAATTAGAAGAGAAACACATCATTAGCAAGCTCACCATCTGTGGGGTAGTGCTTCATCCCACTCAGTTTCTCCATCTGTGACAAGGTTACACTGCCTCTTCTAGATAACATTCTGGGTTCTAGGTTCTTAGTTCTCTTTCTTTTTCCATCCCAAGATTATTGAAATTATCTTGAATCATTGCATTGCTGAGAAGAGCCAAGTTCGTCAAAGTTGATCATTATATAATCTTGCTGTCCCTGTTTACAACATTTTCCCGGTTCTGTTCACTTTATCATGCATCAGTTCATGTAAGTCTTTCCAGGCTTTTCTGAAATCAGCCTGCTCATTTGGAACTAGGCTCAAAAAGTTACCAAACTGTGCATACCCTTTAACCCCGAAGTATTTCTACTGGGCTCATATCCCAAAGAAATCTTAAAGAAGGGAAAAGGACCCACATGTGCAAAAATGTTTGTGGCAGCCCTCTTTGTAGTGTCCAGAAACTGGAAACTGAATGGGTGCCCATCAATCGGAGAATGGCTGAATAAAGTTATGGTATATGAATGTTATGGAATATTATTGTTATATAAGAAATGACTAGCAGGATGATTTCAGGAAGGCCTGGAGAGACTTAAATGAATTGATGCTGAGTGAAATAAGCAGAACAGGAGATCATTATACATGGCAACAACAAGACTGTACAACAATCAATTCTGATGGACGTGGCTCTCTTCAACAATGAGATGATTCAAACCAGTTCCATTTGTTCAGTAAAGAAGAGAATCAGCTACACTCTGAAAGAGAACTATGGGATGTGAGTGTAGATCACAACATAGCATTTCTACTCTTTCTGTTATTGTTTGGTTACATTTTTGTTTTCCTTCTCAGGTTTTTTTCTTTCTTTCTAGATCCAATTTTCCTTATGCAGCAAGATAACTGTATAAATATGTATACGTATATTGTATTTAACATATACTTTAACATATTTAACATGTGGTGAACTACCTGCCATCTAGGGGAGGGGGCGGGGGAAAGAGGGGAAAAGTTGGAACAGAAGATTTTGCAAGGGTCAATGTTGAAAAATTACCCATGCATATATTTTGTAAATAAAAAGCTATAATAATAAAAAAGAAATCAGCCTGCTTATCATTTCTTATAGAATAATAATATTCCATTACATTCATATGTCATAACTTATTCAGAAATTCCCCAATCAATAGGCATCCACTCAGTTTCCAGTTCTTTGCCATTACAAATCGTTTTAATTAGCATTAAAGTTGTTTTAAGTTAATTAAAGTAAATTTGCATTAAAGTTGTTTTAATTAGCATGTCTCCAACAAGTAGTTGTTGGACAAGTAGAACATTTTTTCATGTGATTATAGATAGCATTGATTTCTTTGTATGAAAACTGCCTGTTCATATTCTTTCATCATTTATCAATTAAGGAATGACTTATATTTTTATTAGTTTGACTAAGTTCTCTATATATTTGAGAAATGAGGCCTTTATCAGAAATACTTGTTGCAAAAACTTCTCTCCGTTTTTGTTTTCCCTTTAATTTTGGTTACATTGATTTTGTTCATGCAAACACTTTTTAATTTTCAAAATTATCTTACAGTTTGCAATGCTTTCCTATTTCCTTTGGTTCTAAATTCTTTCTTTATTCATATATCTGACAGATAAATTATCCATGCTGTCTTATTTTGCTTATGATATCACCTTGATGGGTAAATCACGTACCCATTTTGACTTTATCTTGCTATACAATGTGAGATGTTGGTCTATACTGAGTTTTTGTCATACTGTTTTTCAGTTTTCCAGTATTTTTTGTCAAAATGGTGAATTTTTGTTTCAAAAGCTTCAGCAAGCATTTATTAAATATTTACTATATTCCAGGCATTGTGTTAAGGGGATATGGAAAAAGGTAGAAACAATTCCTTTCTGTAAGGAGCTCATCTTCTAATGAAAGAAACAACATAAAAATAACTGGATACCTATCAGGTAGATATTGGTAGATGGAAGGTAATCTCAAAAGGAAAGGAACTAGAATGTGGAAGAACTGGGAAAAGTTTTCTAGAGAAGGTGAGATTTGAGATGAATCTTGAAGGAAGCCTGGGAAACTCACAGGCAGAAGTGGGGGTAGAGCGCATCTCAAGAATTTCAGCCAATGAAAACCCAGAGTTGGAAATGGGGCATTGTGGAACAACAAATGGACTGGTATAAATGGATCATGGAATTCATGGAAGAAAATAAAGTCTAAGAGAATGGAAGAAGCAGGTTGTGAAGAACTTGAAATACCAGAGGAGTTTATATTTGATAGTTGGTAGTAGAACATTTCTGGATAACTGTCTTTTGGGTTAGAGGGACTTGTATAGTTCAATGAAAGTAGAAGTTCTGTTGTGTAGGGTTGCCAAAGATGGACAAATTATAGTGAAGAGTTCTGATAAAAGGTGATCTGGTGGGGAATGAATTGGTAAAATACTCCAGTACCTTTGCCAAGAAAATTCCATGTACAGTACTAAAATGTTAAAAGAAGTGACATTGGAAGATGAGCCCCTCAAGCCAGAAGGTGAACAATATGCTACTGGGGAAGAACTGACCTAACCACAAATTGTTCCAGTATTAATGAAGTGTCTAGGCTGAAAGGAAACTCAACTGTGAATGCATCTGGTGACAAAAAGAAAGTCTGATTCTGTAACGATTAATATTGCATAGAAACCTGGAATGTAATATCTATGGACCAAAATAAGGTGGATAAGGGTGGATAAGGGTCAAAAAGAACACAGAAAGATTAAATAAACATTGACATCCACATGTCAGTGAACTTAAATGGAAAGAAAGATCAGATGATCATCACATATACTGTGGTGGGAAAAATTCCTTAGAAGACACAGAATAGCCCTCATAGTCAATAAAAGGATGAGGAAAGCAATGTTGGAGTACAATTTGAAAAAAAAAACCTCAAAAAATTGACAGTAATACAACTATATTCTTCAACCAAAGAGGCCAAAGTTGACCAGTTCTCTGAAGGCTTACGATATCTAGAAATAACTAGACTACATGGATATGATCTAAATTAACATCCTTATGAATATGAAGTAGAGGTGATGAATGGATTTAAGGGATTAGATCTGGTAGATAGAGTGCCAGAAGAACTATGGAGAGAGGTTTGCAATATTGTATAGGAGGTTGCAACAAAATATGAAGAAAGCAAAATGGCTGTCTATTGAGGCTTTACAAATAAATAGCTGAAGAAGGAAGGAAAGAGAAAGTAAAAGATATATTCAAATGAATGCAAAATTCTAGAAAATAGCAAGAATAAGATTTCTTAAACTAACAATGCAAAGAAATAGAAGAAAAAAAGAGTAGAAAAAACACAAGATTTTAAAAAGAAAATTAGAGCTATCAAGGGAAAGTTGCATGAAAAACTGAGCATGATAAAAGACAAAACTGGTAGGGATTTAACAGAAGTGGATAAAATTAAGAAGAGGTGACAAGAATATACCAAAGAACTATATAAGAAAAATCTTAACCCAATGATGTAGTTACTGATCTAGAGCCAGATATCCTGGAGAATAAGAGGTAAGTAGGCCGTAGGAAGCTTTGTTAATGATAAGGCTGGTAAGGATGATGGAAAATCCAGCTAAGCTATTTAAAATCCTAAAAGATGATGCTGTTAAAGTGCTGAACATTCAAAATACCAGCAAATTTGGAAACAAAAGAGTGGCCACTGGATAGGAAAAAATAAGTTTACATCCCATTCCTAAAGAAGGGAAATGCCAAAGAATGTTCAAATTACTGAACAATTGCATTTATTTCATATGCCAAGAAAGTTATGCTTAAGATTCTGCAAGCAAAGTTTCAGCAGTATGTGAATTGAGAATGACCAGAAGAATAAGCTAATTTTTCTTTCTTAAAAAAATTGCTTTTTATTCTTTAAAAATACATGCAAAGACAGTTTTCAACATTAACCCTTGCAAAACTTTGTGTTCTAAATTTTTCTTCCTCTCTCCTCTCCTTCCCCCTCTCCTAGACAGTAAGCAGTCCAATATAGGTTAAACATATGCAATTTTTCTAAACATATTTCCACATTTATCATGCTGCACAAAAGAATCAGATCAAAACAGAAAAAAATGAGAAAAAAACAAGCAAGCAAATGACAACAATAACAACAACAGCAAAAGGTGAAAAACAATGTTGTACTCTACATTCAGTCCCCATAGTCCTCTCTCTGAATGCAGATGACTCTCTCCACAAGTCTATTTCATTGAATCATTTCATCATTGAAAATAGCCAAGCCTTGGGGTAGTTAGGTGGCACAGTGGATAAATCACCAGTCCTGAAGTCAGAAGGACCTGAGTTCAAATATGGTCTCAGATACTTAACACTTCCTAACTATGTGATCCTGGGCAAGTCATTTAACCCAATTGCCTCAGCAAAAGGAAAGAAAGAAAATAGCCAAGCCTATCACAATTGATCATCACATAATCTTATTGTTCCTATGTACAATGTTCACTTCATTTAGCATCAGCTCATATAAGTCTCTCAAAGTCTCTCTGAAATCATCCTTCTGATCATTTCTTATAGAACAATAATATTCCATAACATTCATATACCATACCTTATTCAGCTATTCCCCAACTGAAGAGCATCCACTGAGTTTCCAGTTCCTTGCCACTACAAAAGGGGCTGAGAGTAGACTAATTTTCAAAGAGGCAGAGAACTAGAGACCAAATTGTCAACATTTGCTGGATTATGAAGAAATCAAGAGAGTTCCAGAAAAAAAGCACCTGCTTCTTTTTATTGATTACATTTAAACCTTTAACTATGTGGATCACAACAAAATGTGGAAAGTTCTCAGAGTTGAAAGTACCAGATCATCTTACTGATCTTCTGAGAAACCTGTATGCAGGCCAAGAAGCAATAATTAGAACTGAATGTGGAACAACTAAATGGTTTAAGGTTGGAAAAGAGGTTTGACAAAGAGATATATTATCATCTTATAGATTTAACTTATATTCAGAGCACATTGTATGAAATGCTAGGCTAGATAAATCAAAAGCTGGAATTAAAGGTTGCCAGGGGAAATAACAACAATTTCAGATATGTAGATGATATTACTCTGATGGTAGAAAGTGAAGATGAATTAAGAAGCTTCTTAATGAGAGTGAAAGAGAGCATATAAAAGCTGGCTTGAAGCTTAACATCCAAACCCCCTCCTCCCAAAAACCCCTAAAATCTTGGTCCCTTCACTTCCTGGCAAAAACAATGAGGGAAAAGCAATGGAGCAGTGACAGATTTTATATTTTTGGGCACAAAGATTATTGCAGATGCTAACTGCAACCATGAAATTAAGAAGCTTAATCTTTAGAAGGAAGCCTATAGTAAATCTGGATAGCACAGAGATATCACCTTGCCAGCAAAGATCTATGTAGTCATAGTTATGGTTTTTCCATATGGTTTTCCAGGATGTGAGAATTAGACTACAAGGAAAGCTGAGCGCTGCAGAATTGATGCTTTTGAATTAAGGTTCTAGAGAACACTTTTGAGAGTCTCTTGGATATCAAGGAGATCAAATTATTCAGTACTTAAAAGAAATTAATGCAGGCTCATTGGAATACTTTAGTCACATATTGAAAATATGGGACTCATTGGAAAAGACCTTGATATTGGGAAAAATTGAAGCAAAAATAAAAGGAGATGACAGAAGATGAGATGGATAGATGGTGTCATAGGAAGATCAAATATGAGCTTGGACAGATTTCAGGAAATGCTGGAGGACAGAAGATCTTGTTATGTTATGGTTGATGGGAACGTAACTCAACAACAAGAACGACAAAATTTAAAAGAGCCACTATAGTTTGTTGAGTTTAGGAGTGAGGGGAATTGACACAGGCAGACTTAAGTTTTAAGAAAATCTGTTTGACAGCTAAGTGGAGGATGGACTGGAGTAGGAATAGACTTGAAGCAGGAAAACCAGTATGAAAAAAACTATTGGAGTAAATAGTCCAGACAGGAGGCAATGAGAGCATGAACCAGAGTAGGGAGAAAGGGATATAGATGACAGATGTCATGAAGATAGAATGATTAGATTCAACAACAGTTTGGATACATAGGTGAGCAAGAATGAGAAGCTGAGGAAGACATTGAGATCACAAATCTGGGAGGATGGTCACTATTCCAAACCTCACTAGGTAGACAAAAGGGTCAAAGTCAAGGATGCTGGGTAGGATTCTACAACTGATTTAGCTAAACAGAATGGAAAACTCACCTAATGGTGAGATCATCATCTTGACTTCTCCCTCCCTCTCACCCCCCCCCACATCCAATCTGTTACCAAATCCTTAAATTTAAGATTTGGTCTTTGTAACATGCCTTCTCTCCTCTGCACTGTCACCCCCTGATCCAGACCTTCCCCATTTCATTTCTGGACTTTAGCAATAGACTGCTACTTGGTTTCCTTCCTACTTTAATTCATCCTTCACTCAGCTATCAAATTGATCTTCCTGACCACCTGTACATACTCTTTGACTCAACAATACCGTTACTAGGTCTATGTCCCAAAGAGATCATAAAAAGGAAAAAGGACCTACATGTACAAAAATATTTATACTGGTGGCAAAATACTAGAAACTGAGGGAACGCCCATCAATTGGGAATGCTGAACAAGCAATGGCATATGAATGTAATGGAATACTGTTGTGCAATAAGAAATGAGAAAGAAGCAGATTTCACAAAAGCCTGCAAAGACCTATACAAACTGATGCAAAGTGAAATGAGCAGAACCAGGAAAAGATTGTATACAGGAACACACATTGTGTGTGATCAACTATGACTGACTCAGCTCTTTTTAGCAACACAATATCCATGTCAAGTTCAAAAAATTCATGAAGGAAAATGCTATTTGTAACCAGATAAAGAATTGATGGATTCTGAATATAGGTTGAAGTGGATTTTGTTTTCATTTAAATTTATTCTTTCTTGTGTTTTTTCCCTCTTGATCTTTTTTCCTTTCACAATTATGATTAATATGGAAATATTTTTATATGATAGCACATGTGCAAACTATATTAAAATGCCTATCATTTTTGGAAGGAGGGGGAAGAAGGAAAAGAAGGAAAAAATTTGGAACTCAAAATCTTGTAACAATGGATACTAAATTTTTTCTTGACATGTAACTGGGGGAAAATAAGATACTATTTTAAAAAATAAAGCCAATGGCTCCTATAACCATCAGGTTCTATATAAAATCCCCATTTGACTTATAAAATCCTTTATGACTTTAACCCTCTTGACACTTCCAGTTTTCTTACATCTCAATTTTTCCCTCCCTATCCCCACCACTTATTCTGCCATCCATTGACACTGACCTCTTTGCTGCTCTTTGACTAAAATATTGCAAATCTCTACTCTGGGAATTTTCACACTTTCTTCCATGCCTGGAATTTTTTCCATATTCATCTCCATCTTCTGGCTTTGCTGGCTTCCTTTAAGACTCAACTCAAATTCCACCTTTTACAAGAAATCTTTCCCAATTCCTCTTAACAAAGGGAAGTTCCTTCCCTCTGTTAATTATTTTCCATTTATCCTATATGTAGTTTGTATACATGTTGTTTGCAAAGTTGCTTACATGTTTTTTCCTTTAGTGGAATACATGCTTCTTGAGAACATGGTTGGTTTTTATTATCTTTCTTTATATTTCCAGTGTAGTAGGCTTTTTGTAAATCCTTGCTGATTTGACTTTACTTGACTCTCTGTTGCCTCCAGAGCTGCTCAAATATCTGCTCTTAATACCCAAATACCTAAGCATCTACTATCACGAAGTACTCAAGAACCTACTATTAACTAACAGGTACTTAATAATTGCTTGTTGATTGTTTGTCTGATGATTCTAATTTGTTACAGCTGCTCACCATACACCTCTATTTAGAGATGTTTTGAAATCTTTTCTCAATTTAGTGATAGCTGATCTTTATAATTTTGTTAATACACTTTTGATTTTATGGTTGTAGCTTTCTTTCAATTTACATTGTTGTAGTTATTATGTGTGTAATTTTCTTAACTCTATTCAATTCACTCTACATCATTTCATATAGAGCCTTTCATGCTTCTCCATTCATCACATACATTTTTTCTTCAGCACAGTAATATTCCTTTATATTCATCATTGCAATTTGCTTAGCCATTTCTCAATCAATGGGTATCTACTTTGTTTCCAATTCTTTGCTATTATAAAATATGCAGTTACTAATATTTTATTGCATTTAGGAGGTTTCTTTTTATTGATGGCTTCCTTGAAGTATAAACCCAGTCAGGGAATCTCTGGTTCAAAGAGTATGAACATATTAGTCACTTTATTTGCATAATTCCAAATTGCTTTCCAGTTGCTTCATCAACAATATATTAGTGTGTCTATCTTTTCCAACTCTTTTAAAACAGTGCAATTTTGGGCCATCTTTGCCAATTTGCGGGGTATCAGGTAAAACAGCATGATTGTTTTGATTTGCATTTCTCTTATTATTGGTGATTTAGAGCATTCTTTCATACAGTTGTGTATATTTATTTATATATTAGATTACTTGCTGTCTAGAGGAGGAGGGATGGGGAAGGAAGGAAGAAAATTTGGAACATAAGGTTTTTCAAGGGTGAATATTGAAACTATCTTTGCATGTATTTTGAAAATAAAAAGCTAATTTTAAAAATAAAGAACTCTTTGTTTATGTCCTCTGGCCGTTTATCTATTAAATGGATATTAGTCTTACATTTATTGATTGATTCTTTATATATCTTGGATACAAAACTTTTATAAGAAAGTAATATAAAAATTTCCTCCCCCCACCCATTGACCACTTCCCTTCATATCCTTAGTACATTTATCTTGTCTGTAAAAGCTTTTCAGTTTCAAGTAAATTTAGTTATCTATTGTAATTATCTCTATCTCTTGTTTGACTAAAAATTTATCTCCCACCCATAGGTGAAAGAGGTATATGATCTCTTTAGCTTCTAATTTTTTTAATAGTATGATCATTTATATTAAGGTCAAGGATGCATTTAGAATGTGTTGTGGAATACAATATATTGTTCTAAACCTAATTTCTGCTAAATTGCTTTCCAGTTTTCCTAGCATTTTTTTATATAAAATAGGGAGGGTTTTCCTTAAAGTAGTTTATGTTTCCTACTTTGTCAAATACTGAAATATTGAGTTTTATTGTTTCTGAGTTTCTCTTGTCTAGTCTGTTTCATTGATCTATCTCTCTATTCTTTAACCAGTACCAACTGATTTTGATGATGCTTTATAATATAGTTTGAAGAATGTAAATGCTTTTACCCCTTTGTTCTTCTTTCCATCATTTTCTTTGATATTATAGACATTTTATTTATTTTTTTTAATTTTTTATTTAATAATTACTTTATATTGACACTCGTTTCTGTTCCGATTTTTTTCCCCTCCCTCCCTCCACCCCCTCCCCTAGATGGCAAGCAGTCCTTTTTATGTTGGATATGTTGCAGTATATCCTAGATACAATATATGTTTGCAGAACCGAACAGTTCTCTTGTTGCATAGGGAGAATTGGATTCAGAAGGTATAAATAACCCGAGAAGAAAAACAAAAATGCAGATAGTTCACATTTGTTTCCCAGTGTTCTTTCTTTGGGTGTAGCTGCTTTTGTCCGTCATTTATCAATTGAAACTCAGTTAGGTCTCTTTGTCAAAGAAATCCTCTTCCATCAAAATATGTCCTCATACAATATCGTTGTCGAAGTGTATAATGATCTCCTGGTTCTGCTCATTTCACTTAGCATCAGTTCATGTAAGTCTCTCCAAGCCTCTCTGTATTCATCCTGCTGGTCATTTCTTACAGAACAATAATATTCCATAACATTCATATACACAATTTACCCAGCCATTCTCCAATTGATGGGCATCCATTCATTTTCCAGTTTCTGGCCACTAAAACAGGGCTGCTACAAACATTTTGGCACATACAGGTCCCTTTCCCTTCTTTAGTATTTCTTTGGGATATAAGCCCAATAGAAACACTGCTGGATCAAAGGGTATGCACAGTTTGATAATTTTTTGGGCATAATTACAGATTGCTCTCCAGAATGGTTGGATTCGTTCCCAACTCCACCAACAATGCATCAGTGTCCCAGTTTTCCTGCATCCCCTCCAACATTCATCATTATTTTTTCCTGTCATCTTAGCCAATCTGACAGGTGTGTAGTGGTATCTCAGAGTTGTCTTAATTTGCATTTCTCTGACCAATAATGATTTGGAACACTCTTTCATATGAGTGGTAATAGTTTCAATTTCATCCTCTGAAAATTGTCTGTTCATATCCTTTGACCATTTATCAATTGGAGAATGGCTTGATTTCTTATAAATTTGAGTCAGTTCTCTATATATTTTGGAAATGAGGCCTTTATCAGAACCTTTAACTGTGAAAATGTTTTCCCAGTTTGTTGCTTCCCTTCTAATCTTGTTTGCATTAGTTTTATTTGTACAAAGGCTTTTTAATTTGATGTAATCGAAATTTTCTATTTTGTGATCAGTAATGGTCTCTAGTTCGTCTTTGGTCACAAATTTCTTTCTCCTCCACAAGTCTGAGAGATAAACTATTCTATGTTCCTCTAATTTATTTATAATCTCGTTCTTTATGTCTAGGTCATGGACCCATTTTGATCTTATCTTGGTATATGGTGTTAAGTGTGGGTCCATATTATAGACATTTTAAAAATAAAGAACTCTTTGTTTATGTCCTCTGGCCGTTTATCTATTAAATGGATATTAGTCTTACATTTATTGATTGATTCTTTATATATCTTGGATACAAAACTTTTATAAGAAAGTAATATAAAAATTTCCTCCCCCCACCCATTGACCACTTCCCTTCATATCCTTAGTACATTTATCTTGTCTGTAAAAGCTTTTCAGTTTCAAGTAAATTTAGTTATCTATTGTAATTATCTCTATCTCTTGTTTGACTAAAAATTTATCTCCCACCCATAGGTGAAAGAGATATATGATCTCTTTAGCTTCTAATTTTTTTAATAGTATGATCATTTATATTAAGGTCAAGGATGCATTTAGAATGTGTTGTGGAATACAATATATTGTTCTAAACCTAATTTCTGCTAGATTGCTTTCCAGTTTTCCTAGCATTTTTTAAATATAAAATAGGGAGGGTTTTCCTTAAAGTAGTTTATGTTTCCTACTTTGTCAAATACTGAAATATTGAGTTTTATTGTTTCTGAGTTTCTCTTGTCTAGTCTGTTTCATTGATCTATCTCTCTATTCTTTAACCAGTACCAACTGATTTTGATGATGCTTTATAATATAGTTTGAAGAATGTAAATGCTTTTACCCCTTTGTTCTTCTTTCCATCATTTTCTTTGATATTATAGACATTTTAAAAATAAAGTTTATTATTTTTTCAAGTTTCACAAAATGTTACCTTGGTAACTTGATTGGTATAACCTTAAAAGTGTAGCCTAAGTATGAGTCCTGAATATTTTTCCAGGTATTTAAGTTATTCATGATTTCTTCTTCCTCTCCCAGGGTCATACTGCTAGTAAGTGTTAAGTATCTGGATGTGAACTCAGGTCTTCCTGATTCCAGGGCTGTTGCTCTATCTATTGCATCACCTAGCCACCCCGCTTTATTTCTTTAAGGAACATTTTGTAACTTTGTCTTTGTAACTGAAACTTTGTAATTAAATCTATGAAGATCTTTGATGTTTTTTGGTAAATTGATCCCCAAATATTTTATGTATTTTGTAATTACTTGAAATGAAATTTCACTTTCTATTTTTGCTTCTTGTGTTCTATAATTCTTAAATAGAAATGCTGTCCATTTTGAGGGTTTATTTTGTAGCCTACAACTTTACAAAAAAATTATTATTTTTGTATCTTTGCTGATTCGCTAGGATTTTCTAAGTAAATCATTATATATCACCACAAATTGGGATAGTTTTATTTCTTCTTTACATATCTTTATGCCTTTAGTTCCTTTTTCTTGTCTTTTTGCTCTTTCTAGCATTTCCAGTACTAACCAAACAATAGTGGGGAGAGTGAGTATCCTTGTTTCACTCCCACTCGTGCCCAACAACAACCATATGAGGTTAGTAGGGCACATAACATTTTTTTCCATTTGCATACAGGAAAACAAGGGTTCACAGAGTTTAGGCGCCTTGTTCATGGTTGCACTGCTAGCAAAGTCTCAGAATCAGGACTCAGACCCAATTCTTTACATGCTTCCTCCCAGAATATAAACATTTGAAAGGGACCTTAAAGGTACCATCTCTTTTTACAAATGAGTAAGGCAAGTCATTCTTTGGGGGTGGAGGGAGGGCATTTGTAAAATGAGAAGATCCCGATTAGATGGCCTCTGGGGTCTCTCCCAACTCCAAATCTGTGACCTGGTTCCAAATGGATGGCTGTGTAGCTGAGATTTAGAAGTTTTTTTTCCCTCAGGATTTGGAAAAGAGGAAAGGTCCTAGTTATGTGTAGTAAAGGTACTACTATCACAGTGAATGTCACGTAACTAATAACTGATAGGATTAGAATCCAGGATGACACTGTCTGCAGATAAGAAAACTGAGGCTGAGAAAAGAAAAAATGAGTGACCCCACAGAGCCATACTTCTCGCTTTCAAATTCAAGGCTTTCTCCAAAACCTAGGGAGTTAGTCTAAAAATTTTCTCTTCTATAGTGGAAAGAACACTGATTTGGAGTCAAAGGCTATCCCACCTTGTTTCTTGTGTAACTTTGGCCAAGAGAGTATCTCTCTTTGAGAGGTAGAGAGAGGTGCTATACTTACCCTATATTTACAGGTGAGGAAACTGAGGCAAGCAGAGACTAAATGACAATCAAGATCATATAACTAATAAGTACCTGAGCCTAGATTTGAACTCAGATCTTCCTGATTCCAAACCCAATGATCTATCCACTGTATTACCTACTGCTCAATGTCTGAACCTCCATGTCTTCATTTGTACAACGGCAGAGCTGGTGCAGATGACTCTTGGATTCTTACAATTCTAAACCATAATATAATGAGGTTGTGATTTTTAAAAGCATGATTATCTTATGTATATGTGTGGATATGTATATAATCAATCAGCCTATCAGCTAATATTTACTGAGCAGCTTCTCTATGTCCAGCCAGCTCATTGGGAATACCAAAGATATAGAAAATATGACCCTTGAGATCATGAAACCTACAGTCTCTTCAATACACAGGCACACACACACACATGCACAGTCACACACACACAGTCACACACACTCACATACTCACACTCACACACATACAAACACACACACACCCCTAGGAGGAAAATACCAAACAAGTGGCAGGAGCTGTGGCCTCCCATTGTGACCAAATCAGAACTGAACACACCAGGCAAAACGTCATCCATCTGAAGTCATCAACACTGGCCAAACTCAAGAATGGAGGGCAGCAGGCATCCCACCCTCAGTGATACCCAATAACAACACCTATTCATACCTCCATGACCCATTCCTCAAAGCGCAAGAATGTACTATTCTGAAGTTCAAACCCCCAGCATCCTCTGAATCATACAGCCCAGCTGCCACCTCACACTCCAGTCCTTTCGTGATCTCTATAGCTGGTACCTTTTTCCCTCTTGAAATTACTTTGTAGGTGGCTCAAGGCCTTTTGCAATCCCTACAGCAGTTAGATGGTTCAGTGGCTAGAATTAGGAAGATCTGAATTCAAGTTCAGCTTTAGACACTTACTAGGTATGTGGGAATATTACTTAACCCTGATTACATTACCCTGATACATATATTACATTGTATATGCCTTTGTTTATCAATATATATGGATATTTTCTTCCCCTACCATTGTAAATTCCTTGAACATAGAGATTTTATAACACCAGCTCCCAGTTCATTACCTTGTAATCCAATTGAGTAAGCATTTTTAAGGGTCATTATGTGCTGGGCACTGTGTTACGGAGCAGAGAAAACAGATGCTTTAGACAATAAAGTCTGGAATACTTTTGAGAGGTGCATTGTACAAGGATGATGATGAAGAAACTGGGATTCAGGTGGGATCGTGTGATTTTGGCACATCTAGGAAGTGGCAGAGCCAAGGCTCAAACAGAGATCTGACACCAATTTCAGCATCCTCTCTATTATCCCACACTGTCTCTCAAAGAAGAGCTGGTTATGTGTATGATTCAGCATGAAAATTGGAGCCCAGGCACCTCAGCAGGGGGTGAAGATATAAGCTTTAGAAGGAACTTCATCACAGCCCTTCCCCCTTCCTTCCCCCTTAATTCCACTGCTCGCAACCCCACGGTTTGCCCTCCTTCCAGGAAAGGTTTAATAGTTAGTTGGTATATTGATGCTAGACAGCCCTTAAGATGTTATTGCAATTACAGAGGGTTCTGTGACTCATTTCCATAAATTATTAACAATGAGCCATCCATCATAAGTGCTTTGGAGATGCTGAATTCTTGATTTATATCTTTATAGGAGCTTTGCTTACTACATGGCACATGGATGAAATATGTATTTTTTCAGCAGGGAGGAGAAAAGCTTAATCAGTGCTTCTTCAGTAGGGTGCTAGAGCTGGAAGGAACCCCAAAAGATTATCTAGACAAACCCTTCAGTTTTACAGATGAGGAAACTGAGACCTAGATATCAGTGATTTTTCTAAGTTATTCCTCTCTTTCTATTATAAAGTGGAATGACTTGTCCAAGATCACACTAAAGTGACCCAGCAGGGATTCTAAGGCAGGTCTTGAATCCAGAGCTAAGTTTTTTTCTTGCACTGATACAAATATAGGCTAGGACAGGATCAAACACTGTTGACATAGCTCCAACTGAATATCTTTTGATGTCTCCCTCATTGCCTCAATTCTTGAGGTTCCCCATTTGAGTTCTCTCTCCCTTTAATAACTTCAGCTCTATTTTTTGTCTTTGTTGCCCCTTCTGGATCTTCAGATAACTACCGATTCCTCTTTATCTCAAAACAAACTTTAGTTCTCCTTTCCCAAACGCAGCTCCCAGGCTGGCCTTCTTAAGCAGATTCATGCCAATAACAACAATACCACTGGACTACTACAAGTTTTGGCAGTTTCTTCCAGATGAGTACTCATGGGAATTGGGAGAATAGACTGTTAGATTTTCAGAGTGATCACCTCAGAAATGGCAAATGCTCTAAGTCAGGGCTTGATTGATTCTTCTGTTGAACGTCTAGAATTAAGAAAGTGGTGGGAAAATGCTAATAATGAAACAAATCAAAGCTGTGTTGTGGGTACTTTTTTTTTTTTTCCTCTCAGAGAGCCTTGTTGTTAAACATTTCCCAGCATTTTCCTAAGCACTTTCTTATCCAGCCCCTCTAAGGCTTTAAATGAGCAGTTCAACGGCTCCATGAACCCAATGATAACACTACATTCTCTGTTTGTGGTTTGCAAAGCCCTCCTATCAATCCCATCCCTTAAGGGCAAGTATCATTAGCCTATTTTATAGAGGAGGAAACTGAGATTCAAAATGACTTGCCTAGTGTCTCAAATAGCAAGAGGCAGACTGGCCACGTTCTGACTTTGATCCTCGTTTTCCTTCGAGCCTTAGCTCCAATCTCACCTACAGGAAATCTATCCCATCCCCAAGGTATTATTAGGTCCACACCCTAATATGTCCTCCCATCTATCATTCATATGTCTGCATATTCGTGCACACACACACGTATATATACACATGAATACTTATTAAGTACATACGAGATGCATATACATGCATTATATGATAGATTGATTTATCAATTTTATACATGTTCCGACATACATATGTACACATGCATATTAGGATGTGTATATCTTGTACATTTATAGAAGATGCATGTACGTATATACATATATGTATATATCTGCAATAGACAAATGCTAGATTAATATAGATATTATATATTAAAATAGATAAATATATCTATTACACCTAATATATGTATGCATACCTATATATATCTTGTAGGTGCTTAGTTGTTTACCTATATCTCCTCCATCAGACGGTGATCTCACAGAGAACAGGAACTATCTTTTGCCTTTTTGGTAGCCCTGGCACATAACAGGGCTTCATAACTGTTGACTGACTAATGGACTGACTCTATAAGCAGTGCCCATTTCCCCAGAGTAGGGTGTGAGTTAAAGGTTGGAAGAGAGAATGAATTACCACCTCTACTTCCAAGTCCTTCATTCTTAGAACTGATGCTTATCTTTCTCAGAGGGTTTCATTCTTTTCACCTTAATGATTGAGCCTCCTAGGGTGGGGGATTTGAAGCTGTCTTCAGTCATCCCCGGTGCTGGTGAAAGTTTCTTTTCAGGAGGAAGGAGACGGAAGGATGGCTGGGTAGAGGAGGGAAGCGATTCTACTACAGGGGGAAACGCAAAAGAAGGAAGAACCGGGAGAAGGGCAGCTGCACGGTTTTGCCCCAGATTGGTTCTGACTACACTCACTGGTCTCAAAGACACCTTGAAATCTGCAAACCAGAATGAGGTGCAAGGTGGGAGGCGGGAGGGATGAGATTCAGGGAACGCCAGTCTTGGAATCAGAACTATGTCCAGATCCTGGCTCTGGCATTTTTTAAGAGTGTGATTTTGGGTAAATCACTTTAATGTCTTTCAGTTTCCTCATCTGAAAAGTGGGGAGAATTCATACTTATACTTCATCCTTCACAGGATGGTTATGAGAAAAGAGCTTTGTAAAGCTTTCATGTTATAGAAATGAAAACAACTTTAGGTCAAGTTTTAGATTACTCGAGGAAAGGAGAGGAGAGGGAAGGGGTCAAAAGAGGAGGAGTGAAGAGGAATGAAGAGGAGAGAAAAGAAGAAAGAAGGAGGGAAGAGGGTTGGAGTTAATCCTTCATTCCTGCATCTGAGCTCTGAAGACTAGTCTTGCCAAATTTAGAAAGCTTCATCACTAGAGAGCTAATTATCAGGTAATGAGTGTTTCTTAGCCACATGAATTCATGAAGGTCACTTACTAAGAAGTGGAAGGAAGTTAAAAAAAATCACCCCCCTGTAACTATTCTCATGATGAACCTCTCTGAACTTAATAATAATTGTTAGCATTCATAGGCTACTTTGAACTTTGCAAAGAATTTTATAACTAGAATCTCATTTATCATCACGACAACTTGGGAAGGAAAGGGAAGGGAAATGTCATTATGATCTCCACTTTACAGATGGGGAAACTGAGGTATAGAGGTGTTAGGTAAACTTGTCCAGGATCATGCTGCTAGTAGGTATCTGAGGTTGGATTTGCAATCAGCCTTCCTGTCTCTAGACTTAAAGTTCTATCCACTACCACCCCAGCCAACTTGACTAGAGCCCAAATACCCTATCTTTGAAGCCCTCCAGCCTGGTAGGACCCACTGAACTTTGTGCTTGATCGTGCTTGGATCCTTTGGGAGCCGAGGTCATCCCCTCTAACAATGAGATCACATATTGAGGCTTTGGAGAAGACTTTGGTGGGTACTGAAACAAGGAGGCAAGATTCATGTGGCTTATCTCACCATCAGTTTGTTCAGGTCCTAATGTGTCTTGGTCCTAATGTTTGCCTCTCGGTGAACTTTGCCTTTCCTACAGAACAGAAAATCAGCACTTTCTGCTCAAGTGATGATCAGGACACTGATCTCAAAGGGTGGAAAGTGCTAGAAGGGACCTGCAAAGAAATCACAGATCTGGTACGCCCCCCACTCCTGATGGTCCAGAGGAGAAAAGGAGATCCAGAGAGTTTAGTTAAGTGACTTGACTGAAGTCTCACAAGTCCTAGATGGCAGCGTAGGCCATCTACCTGCAGGTCTAGCATCCTTTCTCCTGGCTGATGATGAATCTCCTCTATAACACTTTTTTGCTATTGGTGAGCAGGACTCTGCTTAATTGTTCTTGGGAATGGGAGAATCCAGACTACAAATTCCCAGGGCAGCCTAGCCATTGCTGGACAGCTCTCCTGATTCTTTCTCCTGCAGAGTCCAAGTTTGCCTCCAGACAATTTTTTCCTTTTACTACTATTTCTTGATTTGGTGCAGTTGGTCAGGGGACCCCCCTTAAAAACAGAAAGTTTGAAAGGGGACAGCTGAAACTAAGATTCAATTTAATTCAATGAACTTCTATTGAAGTGCTAGCTCTGCAAAGCATTGTTCTTAGGTGCTGAAGACAGAAACTAGTGACTGACTGCCCTCAAGGATCTTCTCTTCTTCCAGGGAGACACAATGTGTACATAGATGAGTAAATATAGAGTATTTACTCATACCGAGTTCCTTTTGCCTGCACTTGTGTTTTCATTGATTTAGGGAACTTCCTCAGTTGATGAGGATCCAATTAAGCGGCTTTTGAGGGTCACATAACCACTATATGTCAGAGATGGGCCTGGAGGCCAAGTCTTCCTGCCTCTGAAACCACTTCTTTGTCCAACATGTGATTCTACCTCTCACGTACAAAACAATTTCAAAAGGAAGAAAGTGGTTTCCAAATGAGAGAAGCAAGAAAGGCTCTTAACGGAAGTAGGAGGTGTCTTGAAAGAAGCTCATGTGGCCAGCCTTGGTCGCCATCTTGGGGGTCTACACATTATTTAGTCACTGAGTCAATTCCCTCCCCCATAGACATTGATGCTGAACTAGGGCTACTCTAGGGATTCCAAGAGGTCGAGATTAGGAGGGAATACATTCCATATATGGAAGGCCACTGTGTTTGGTGGCCAGAATTCCAGATGAATTCCAGAATTGGAGGGCCTGCTGTATAAAAACACTGGGGTGGGAGGTGAAGGGTTACCCTAAAGAGGGTAGCATTTCATTGATTTCACATCCATGTTACGTTATTGGCTCGTTCTAGGTTGACCATCAGTAGAACCTCTCTTATGGAGGCAATTATACTGGGGTGGACACGGAGTACTGAACTTGGGTCTAAGCCCTGTGGCTACCATTTATTTTTATGTGACCTTGAGGAAATTGTAAGCCTTAGTAAAGTGAGGAGTCAGATCAGCTGAGCTCTGTGGTCCCTTCCAACCCTGGCATTCTACACTGTCTTTTAAACACGAAGGGCACTTATCCCAATTCTCCTCCAGGCATTATTTGTGAAGGTCACTTTTTTTAACCTAAGTACCGTGACGGGTGAAATTTATTTTTCCTCCTATTAAATTTATTTTTGATGCTATTAAATTTATATTTGCTCCTATTAAATTTCACTTTATTGGTCCCTCCTGAAGATGTCTTTCCTAGCCTGGTTGCTGTCATCCAATGTATTAGCAAAAACTCCCAGCCCTGTGATCATGCCTGAGAAGTGGAATGTCCATCTTCCTTCAAAGAACTGATTATAGGGTTATAGAGTGAAAGCCAGAAGGGACAATGGTGGTTAACAAGTCCAACTCCCACATTTTATAATAAGAGCCTGGAGCCAAGTGGTTTCTCCAAAATCATAGATATAGGAAGTGAGGGAGCCATTGTCCTGACCTATATCTGACCACTGGACCCAGATGATTCTGGAGAAAGTGAGACACATGACTCTGCCCAGCCCTCCCTCATTTCAGTCCAATGCAATGCAAGCCACGGCATCATCTCCATGATGTCATGGTCCTCTTCAAGAACGAAGGACAAACAACAAAAACAGAAGAACTAAGTGGTCAGAACTGGGGTTAGAACCCAGTTCCTTGGATTCACACCCTAGGAATTGGGGTCAACATTGAACAGCATTATGTATGATCAAGTATAGAGTCCAATGGCATAATACTACGCCATCAGGTCGACAATTCCTTATTTTAAGAGAGACAATATGATATAGGACTAGAATGGTAGGTGTGGAAACAGAATGAGAGCTGAAAAGAACCTTCGAGGTCACTAATCCAACCCCCTCATTTTACATTTTTACATGGAAGGAAACTTAGGTTCAAGCTAATTAGACAATTTCTCTGAGGAATCGGTGGTCTGGGAGCCAGAGTTGGCATTTGAACTTAGGTCCCATGACTTCAAATTTAGCTGCCTGTTCGGATTTGAATCCCAGCTCAGATGTGACAACTGTATAATCTTGAACAAGTCATTCTTTCCATGATTGAGTTGGACAAGATAGCCATGAAAGTTCCTTCTCATTCTCAAACTCTGCGATTAGATGGTTTTACTTCTCTACATGTCAGTTTCCATGTCTACAAAATGGGCTTGATAACACAATAGCTAGTATACCTAGTTGCTGTGAGAAAAGTATTTTTCCATCTTAAGGCACAAAAGCAATGTGAATTGTGGGTTATTCATTATTACTCTTTAGGTTTGATCTCAAATCTACACAGATGTGTCATTGTCCAGGACATACCTATAATAATAATAATATATATAATACTTATAAAATAATGATTATATAATAATAGAAATAATATAATATAGATATAATAATAATATAAAATGATAGAAAGATATAACACTCTAAGATTTTCAAAGCATTTAAAAATATGATCTCATTTCATCCTCATAATAACCCTTGTTACTATGTGCTATTATTAGACTCATTTTACAATTGGGGGAATCAAGGTAAGCAGAGGTTAGGTAACTTGCCAAATCCACATAGTGTCCGAGATGGGATTTAAAGTCAGAGTTTCTTACTCCAGGTCCAGCCTTTGTCCATTGCACCATCTAGCTGACTCTGAGATTCTCTCTCTCCATCTTGTTGTACTACAGGTAGCATGGGAAGTTTTGTCTAGTTCAAGGATTCTCGACGTGGAACCCTTGACTTCAAATCCACCCTCAGATACGTATTGGCTATGAGACCCTGGGTTAGTTATTTAATCTCCATTTTCTGATCTGTAAAATGGGATTATTAATAGCAGCCACCTCCCAGAGTTATAATGAGGATATGAGATAATATCCATAAAACACTTAGCACGTTGCTTGACACAGAGTAGACACTATACGAAATTTAGCTATTGTTAATATTTTGATAGGTGTATTGGTCTGTAGGGTGGTGCTGTGTCGCATGAGCAAAGCGGAATTGAATTAGCCCAAAGGAAACGCAAAATACACTAAATGAGAGAAGCTGCCCCGAATATTCATATGGATTATCTATGGCAGAGCATTCCGAGCTCGTATTGGTCTAGAGTTGGATACAACTATGGCTACATGGTTACACTTTCAGCCATAGTTGGACACAACTATGGCTACATGGATACACTTTCAGCCATAGTTGGACACACTGTAACTCGGCTCTAACGTAGTGATGTCATTGGTCCACTCCAAAAATGAAGAATAACAACCGAGAGTTCTATTTCAAGATAATTGGTTTCCGTGGTAATGCTGTGTGTTTAACTTTGTGCACTAAAAAGCACAGTTCTGAGAAGGATCCCAGAAATCTCTCCAGACTGCCCGAGTGTTCCCTAACCCACCAAAAGGTTAAGAACTCTTGTTCTAGAGCCCTCTGCAATCCAAACCCATCACCTCCAAAATGTTTATCTTCATTTCGGGATGTCTATAGGAAAAGGAAGCAAGAATAGTTTGGTCTGGCTTGCTCCTGGGGAATCCACGTTGGCACCCAGTTCATGGACACAGCTTTCTTTTGACCGCCATCTTGAATCAGTCTGCCCCCATGGCTACCAAGAGAAATATTAAGGAGAGAAGGAGGAACTTGTGCTGAAGAGGATTCTATTTTTAAGTAACCAGTGTGAGGTGGGGTGAGGCTCCAACGTATCAGATGGGATTAACGTAGAATGGGAAGAATTTCCAATCTGAGAGTTAACATTTTAGACCATTGAGATGAGTAACTGGAAATATTGGACACAACTCATCTTTATGTAACTTTTGGGGGTGGAGTGGGTAGCCTTTGGATTTGTGGTTTCATTGTATAAGGAAGTTCTAGTTTGGAAACTGCCTCCGTTATTATGGATGGGCAGCTTGCCAGAGTCGTAAAGTTTTAGAGAATCGCCTATGGAACTGTGAGTTAAATGACAGCCAGTACGTGTCAGAAATGGATATCGAACCCAGAGCTTTCTTACTCTAGCACCTGCCCTCTATGCAGCTTTTAGGTTTTGGAAATTTCATTGGTGAAAGGAACCTCTTGCCAACCAAAGCCAGTTAGCAGCTCCTTTGCAACTTAAGAAACTGAGATATAGCTTTAGAATGTACACTGGGAGAATGGGGACTATCTTATTCTTCCAATGGTATTCCAGAGCTCGAGCAGTGCTTTGCACAAAATAAGCACCTACAAAATGCTTTATTTTTTCCATTCATTTGGAGAAAGTATCACCAGCAGAACTCGAATACAGCTCTTCCTGACCCCAATATCATTGCTCTCTAGACCCTGAGCAACACTGTCTATATAAATTAAGAGCTAACTGGAAATTGTATCTGTAATATTAAAAATGTCTCACTCTGGCTGAATCTGCCTTTATTGGGATCAGCAATGAAAATGTCACAGCAGCTGGAACTCCAGGATGGGTCCCAGCAAAGTGAGGTTTTGGATGGGGAAGAAAGGTCTCCTAAGCTAGGCTTATAGAGAGGAAGATGTGTGACTTTGGGGAAATGACTCTGAATCTCAGTTTCTTCTTCTTTTAAATGAGGGGGGTTGGACAAGATCACTTATAAGGTCCCTTCCAGTTCTCAGATTTAATCATTTCAATTCTGAACCTCAGTCATCTCATCTGTAAAATAGGACTAATTAATAGTAAAGTAGGCCTGTAGGAATTCACACTTATGCTGGGTCAGTGGATGTTGCTGCAGTCAGGGTTCCAATAACTCACTGGAACTGAAACTGAATGTAATTAGTCACTTGATTACATGTATATGTAATCCTCTAGCATGTAGGTATTGAAAAATAAAATTTGAATTCTTCTACTCAAGAGTATGGCTAAGGATGCAGTAAGAATTTGTGGAAGGAATACCTCCACATTTGTGGGTGGAAGCCCTTGCCTCTAGGATCATGGGATTTTAAGGTCAAAGTGACCTTTGAAAAAAAAGGAATCACCAAATATCAAAGCTAGAAGACTTCTCAGAGCCAGTCCTGATCTGAGCAGGAATCCTTGACAACGAATCCTCCATGAATAGTCTTCCACTCTTTGCTGGAAGACTCGCGAGGATGGGGAACTTAGTACCTTGCTCAGCAGCCCTCAGTGTAGATGGCTCTCTCAGGAAATTTTCTCATTTGCTGAATTTAAATCTCGTCCAAAACTTCCAGACCCTGCTTTTGATTCTGCCGTCCAAGGCCAAGGAGGACAAATTTTATCCCTCTTCCACAGAGCAGTCTTTCAAATATCTGAAGACAGAGATCATGTCACCCCTGCCCCGCAAATCTCTTCTCCAAAGTAAACATCCTCAGGCCTTCTCACTCAGAGTCTCCTAATCCAAGATCTCTGAAGTTGTTTTTATTTATTTTTTAATATTTTGATAACCTGTGTAGAATCACTGGTTTCCTTTGTAATGCTGTGTTTCATTTTATGTGTTTAAAATCATTCTTTTGGAGAAGAGTCCCATGGACTTCACCAGCATATGGAGAGATCCAGGACATGCCAAGGTACCTCTGCCCATGATTCATGCCCTTCACTATTCTAATTATTCTCTTCTGTTAGCTCTCTACCTAAAAAGGGGTTCCCAGAAGTCACCACAAACCTCCAAATGTGATTAGATAAAGCAGAACACCTCTCTAGAGAAGCTGAACAATGCTTGGCACATAGTAGGCACTTAATAAATGTTTAGAGATTGATCAGGACACAATATGCCTGGATGTATCCACACAGCTTATGTGGCCGCCATGACCTCATATGGAACTTGAAGTCCACTAAGACTCCTGGATCTTTTTTATATACATAGTTTCTAGCCATGCTACCTATCCCTATCTTGCTCTAGCGACTTTGATTTTAGGAGCCCAAGTGAACTAATTTCTTTTCAATTTCATCCAGTTGGATTTAGCCCTTCATTTTAGTTGGATGAGCTGTATTTAGGTCCTGATTTTGTTGTCAGATTCATTAGCTATCTTTCCATCTCTGTGTTACTCACAAACTTGATCAGCTTGCCTTTTCCAGCTTGGTGCAAGTGCCCCAGGGACAGATTTCTGGGGCACTCTACTCGAGAAGTCCTTTCGGTTAATGTTGTCTTATTAATGACTACTCTAATCATTCGACCAAATCATCCAAATGCTCTCCAAGGCCCTGGAGAGCTCCGAGTCTTAGATCCACTGATCTGGTCCAATGGCTCCCGCACTTTTTTATTATTATTATAAAGGCCTCCTTTGCATGCTGGTAAATTGTGTGCACACTCACATGCAGGAGCTGGTGTTTGTCCACTCGTCAGCTCTCTGATTTGTCAGAGCCAAGTTTCCCTCTCCTCTCACTATCGTTTTCCCCAGTAGAATATAAGCTCCTTGAATCCTGGGACTGTCTCCTCTTGGTATCTTCAGTGCTTAGTAAAAGGCTAATAATAAATTATTTTTCATTCTTTCATTCATTTCTGCTAGACATGTTTCTGAGTTAAATGAGTATCAAAATGGCCATGCTTGGGATGCATGTGGGTCTGTAGCCCGTTCAGTAACTCTGCAATCCCTTCCCCCAGGGATTTGGCATTTATGGCTTAGGAGTCACTCAGTTAAACCCCTTTACTTTGCAAATGAGGAAACTGAGGCCCAGGAAGGGCAGGTTACTTGACTAGAGCTTGGCCTGAGACCAGTTCCTCTGACTTAAATGTTTTTTCCATTCCAACCTCGAGCCTTCTTTGCAGTCAGAACAGAACTATGTTAATGCTTGCTGCCCACTGGTCGGCAAAAATGACTCACTCCCGGAGGAATTAGCACAGGTGCCCAAGTGTCAGTGGGGAAAGAAGGGTGTTCTTGTAACAATGCAGCAATTTTATCCTTCCTCCCTTCCTTCCTTTCTCCCTCCCTCCTTCCTTCTTTCCCTCCCTCTATTCCTCCCATCTTTTCTCCTTCTCTCCCTCCCTCCCTCCTTCCTTCCTTCCCTTCCTCCTTCTCTCCCTTCCTCCTCTATCCTTCCATTCCTTCCTTCCATCCTTCCTTTCTTCCTTCCTTCCTTCCTTCTTTCCTTCCTTCCTTCCTTCCTTTCTTTGCTCCTTCCTTCCTGCCCTCTTTTCTGCCTTTTTGCCTTTTTTCCCACCTTCTTTCCCTTTCTCTCTCCCCTTTCCTGCCTTCCCTTCTTCCCTTCCCTCCCTCTGTTCACATGAGGTATCATACCTTTATTACTGATGCTCTTTAAAGCTTTTTTTTTCCTTTTGGGTCTCCGAACTCTCCCAAGATATCTCAGGATTTAGTGATAGATTTCTTTCTAAAGGGCCAAGCCTTAAACCAGTTGCAGGTGGAGGGTTGGCTAGGTAGGAAGGGGGAGGTGAGAAGGAAAAGGGAAGGGAAACACTGTGGGGGAGGGGAGGGTGGAGCACGGGGTGCTATTCTTAGTCTGGAGAGGGCCATACTTCCTTGGAATGGCCTAGTCATCTGTGACTGTGGGTCACTCGCCTTCATTGTCTCTTCCTGAAGTCTTGGCTGTGGGATGATTCCGAGGCTGTTCCCCTGAGATCACCCCCTGGCCCCGGCCTGGCCCGGTCAGCGAGGAGGCAAGCGGGCAGGAGCTCAGCCCTCCTTGTTCGTACTGGAGATGGCGAATGTAGGTGTGGTTTCTTTCTCTAAGGGTCGGGGGGGGGGCAGAGGAAGGTACCCCCGGTGCCCACTTGGGGGGCATCACTTGGGCTATTTGGGATGGAGAGTGTGAGGGAAGAGCAGGGGGAAATTTGGGGTCATATTCCCCGCTGGACTTGCTCCCCAGCCTGAGAGCTGGAAGCTTGAAGGTCATTTAGGTCAAACTCTATTTCACAAAGTCAGAAAGCGAGGCTCAGAATCAAGCTCCGGGCTGGTGTCTTGCAGGGCTGGTACTTGTATGTGGCTCAGTGGCAAGTTTGGGAGTCTCCACAGGCTCCAGACCCATCCTCTCTCAGAAACTTGGTTCCCCACTTTGTAAAGGAGGAGGAGGGGTCGGTCTGCTCCAGCTGCTGAGGCTGGGACAGTTTCTGGGCACGAGCCTGGCCCTTACCTGCTTGCTTTCCTGCTGGGGCGGCGGGCATGTAAGGGGCCCACTGGGGAGTCTCTTCCCCGCCCCGTGGGCTGCGGGCCAGCAGGGTGCTGGAGGTGCTCCCTTCCACTCCGCAGGAAGCTGCTGGGGCCCCTTTCAGTCAGGGGGCTGGCGGTGAGCAGCGGAGGCCTGGCACAGGCTGAAACCCCCAATCCGAGCACGGCCGGGCGTCCGGCTGCCCTGGACCAGCCTAAGGAAGGGGCTGCCCGGGGATGGAGGAGCCGGTTTTGGTTTTCTCCTTCTTGGCCCTTGGCCCGGAGCCCAAGTGGAGGCAGGTGCTGCTCCCCTCCCTCAGCCTCGCGTTCAGTCATCTGAGACTTCAGAGGTTCTGTATCCCATAAGAGGGGGCTGCTCCCCTTCTGGTCCTGCTCCAGTCACTTGCCAGCTGTGGGACATTGGGCAGTCACTCTCTTCTCCCTGTCTCAGGTTCCTTCCCTGTAAAAACTGAGGGTCGGATTCAGGGACCTCTGAGGTCCTTCTACCTGGGATCCCACATCCCGTGTGACCCTTCCCTAAGTCTCCCACAGAGGAGGATGGGTCCGATGCCCTGGAAGCTGAAGGGCGTGGGCGGCTCAGGGCAGGAGGGAATGGCACTGGCCAGGGTGGGATGGGATGGCATAGGATGGCATAGGGCATAAGGGGGGGTGGGATAGGAAAGGATAGGAGAGGGTAGGACAGTATAGCATAGGATGGCATAGGGTAGGTTAGGAGAGGGTGGAATGAGATAGAGTGGGATAGGATGGCATAGGGTGGGCTAGGAGAGGGTGGGATGAGATAGGAGAGGATAGAGTGGGACAGAATGGGATAGGATGGCATAGGATAGGAGAACATTGGCTAGGAAAATATAGGATAGGAGAGGGTAGGATGGCATAGGGCGGGCTAGGAGAGGAGAGGATAAGGAACTAGGCTTATTGTGTGTGCCCAGAAGATACCACCAGGAAGGCAGGTAGCCTTGAGTCCATCAGAGGAGCCTCTGTGTGAGGAGCCAGAGATGCTTGGCCCAGGGCCGTGAGGGTTACCGGTTGGACTTGTCCCAGCAGGGAAGGGTGAGAGTTCTAGAATGGCAGATGTGGCTGGATAGAAGGACAACTTTTCTTTCTTCCCCAGCCACTAGACCTCTTCATAAGGGGGCTGGTGGTCCTGGAGAGGACGCGGCTTCTCCTCACTGGAGGAGCCCAAGGGCCCTTTACCAGAGGGCTGCAAAGTGGCAGCTTTGGGGGACACGGGGAATCTATTCAGGGGCTCAGCCTTGGGAGCACAGGGAAGTCTCTTGGGGGCTTTGGAGGTCAGTTGGCTGCTCAGTTATGGGGACACGGGGGACCTATTTAGGGGCTCAGCCACGAGGGCCAGGGGGTCGAGTTGGCTGCTCAGCGGGCATCCTGTGATTTCTCCTTGCTAATAGATATGGATGATGTTTCTTGGAATAGGGGCTGGACTGGGAGTCAGAGGATCTGGGGGCTTGAAAGTTGGCTCGGCCCCAGCGACTGCTTGATTTTAAGAAAACTGCTGAACCTTATTAGGCTTCAATTTCCCCAAGTGCTAAAGTAGTAATCACCACCACAGCGATGAGGTTGATGATAACGAGTATTTATAAAGTACTCTAAGGTTTGCAAAGAGCTTTAAAAATATCTCATGTGTCCACACAGCACCCCTGGGAGGGAGAGCCTGTTATTCTCCCCAGTTTATAGTTGAGGGAATCGAGGCAAAGGGAATTAAGTGATTTGCTGACTGTATTTGAACTCAGGTCTGACTGAGTCCAGGCCCAGACTTTATCCATTCCCATTTCCAGATTTCCCGGACTTTCCCTCCTTCCTTCTTTTTCATCTGTCCCAAACAAGGCACCCAGCTGCTCCCCTCCTGCGCCCAAGAGGGGCGGCCAGATGCCGGGGACACCGGGCAGCACCCCCACCGCTCCCACTCCCACACCTGTCCTTCCTGGCACCCGCACACCTCTGCCCTGGGGCAGTGGGCACCCGCTCCCAGCCTTCCTCCCCCCGACCCACAGCGGGTATTTCTGAATCAGCAGCTGGGTTTTTTTGTCTTTTTCAGTGTAAAGAGTTCACAGCTCATACGGGCTATGAGACCCTTCTGCAGCGGCTGCTGGATGGCAGGAAGATGTGCAAGGATGTGGAGGACCTGCTGAAGCAAAGGTGAGAAGGACCTGGGGGCGGGGGCCGAGCTGGTCACGGTCAAGGCCGAGGCCCCGGAACAGGTGGCCTGGAGCTTCTGGTCTGGCCTGGAAGCTTCACATTTTAACTGCTGACAGAAACAACGGGAGAGAGGAGCCCTCCTGGCCCTGGAAGGTTCGCCGGAGCTATCAGTAGGGTTGAGGATTGGCAGGGGGTGTCTAGGACTCAGGAGCAGCCCCGCCTGCCCACACGCCCACCGTGCAGGATGGGGGCTGGGGTAAGGTCCAGCAGGGGAGGTCTGTGGAACCCCCAGCCCGAGAGCATTTGTAGCCCCACTGTTCTACCTTTGGAAATGTAAATGAGGGGGGGCCCGTGGGGAGCCCGTCCCAGGACCTGGGACGTTGTGAGTGTAGTGACTGAGGCGGGGGGTGCTGGGGAGTATTGGAGAGGGCAGTGGGAGTGTGGGAGCCTTGCCCAGACCGAGGGTGAATGAATCCCTGGAGATGAGTTTCCTCACATGAAAAGCAGTGATAATAATACTCACAGTACATTTCTTGCAGGAGTGCTTTGGAATACTAATAAGAACAATAACTGACCTTCACAGAGAGCTTTTCCTATATCATCTCATTTGATTTGCTCTTTACAAGGATTCTGTGAGGGAGGAGCTGTTGTTATCCCCATTTTACAGATGTAAAAACTGAGGCTGAATACAATTAAGAGTCACAAAGCAAATGTCTGAAGCAGGATCTGAACTCCGGTCTTCATGCCACCAAGTCTGGACTTTTCCCAATGCCCCCCAACCTTCAAACCTCAGAGAAGTGATGTTACGGTTCCTCATGAGAAGGAGGCTTGTCAGGGCCACGATTCAAGTCTCAGCTTTTTTGCTTCAACCGTGTGGCCTGAGTCACTTTGTCTGTCTCTGCCTCAGTTTCCTGCTCTGTAAAATGAGGGGTTGGAGTAGGGAACTCCTGAGAGCCTTCCAGCGCTAAAGTGTGGTCCTTGCGTGAGAGTTTGAGTGAGAGACTTGGGGGGTCTGCATGGGTGGGTGGGTGTGTGTGTGTATGTGTGAGAGAAAGGGGGGGAGAGAGAGAGAGAGAGAGGGAGAGAGAGAGAAGAGAGAGAGAGAGAGGGAGAGAGAGAGACAGAGACAGAGAAGGAGAGAGAGGGAGAGAGAGAGAGAGAGAGAGAGAGAGAGAGAGAGAGAGAGAGAGAGAGAGAGAGAGAGAGAGAGGGAGAGGGAGGGAGGGAGGGAGGGAGCGCCTGCGGATTTGTGAGTGTGGAGCCCATGCATAATTTTATTCAGCTATTTTTAACTGTGTGAGCTCCCCTGCTGAAGGTGGCTGCAAGGAGAAGAGATGCTCAGGGCCATGTCAGTAGCTTCCCCTTCTTGTTCTCTGAGCTGCAGAGGCAGCTGGGTCTTGGTTAGCTGGACTGTCTCGGTCTCCCCCTCCGCTCCCTCATCCCCTACCCTGTCTGTGTCTCTCTCCCCTCTCTGTCTCTGTCTCTGTCTCTGTCTCTGTCTCATCTTGATCCAAGGTGGTCCAGGTTATTCTGGGAATGCACGGATCGTTCTCTCTCACCAAGAGGTTTCTGGCTCCCCTTTCTGCCTGGCTGGGGCTTCCTTCCCCTGGCTCAAGGGCTGCCTCCGTTCAGGAAGCAGGGGCCCCCTCACCCCCAGATCCCCAGACTCCCCCAGAGGAGCCCCTTCTCCTCCTCCCTTGCCCCCCATCTTCCCCCTGCAGGTTTCTCTCCCCTCAGTGCTGGCTACAATTCTCATTCACAAAGATCGAGGCTGCGGATTTGCTCCTGGCCTGAATGAGCTCCCCCACCCTGAGGCTGGGCCCGGCCTGTCGCCTGGCTGGCTCCGGGCTCAGGCGGGGCTGCTCCTCTCAGTTCCATAACAGAGCCTGACTTGGGGAAGTGAAGATGGGCACCTGAGGAAGGGACGGCCGTGCCCTGGGAGCCATTGAGGAAGTGATCTCTTCCCCCCGGAGGCCAGGAGCCCCCAGCACAGTGCGGGGCACACAGCGGGGCCTTAGTGTCTATTGACTGACTGATAGACACAGGCCTGGGCTGAGTGTTGAAGGGAAGAGATTCTTTCAAGAATTCTTAGAGAATTCCAGGGGAGATGGAACCTAGAGGAAAATCCCTGGAGACCAGGGGTCGGAGGCTTCCCGCCCTTGGGCTGTCTGGTGGAATTGGAACAGCTCTGGATCGGGAACAAGTAACCCAGTTCTAGGCCAGCTGTAAGAACTTTGGTCTAGATCGGGGCTGTTACCGTGGGTGCCGGGACCCCCAGGCAAATGGATTTCAGAGGCTCAGTGAAACCGGCTGGGAAAACAGTTATTAACCTTTAACAGCCACTTAGCACTTCCTTCAAATAGGAATTAAACCAACATATTCTTCCAAGAAAGGGTCCAGAGGATGGGTCTTCACCAGGCCAGCCAAGGGCTAACGACCTGGTCCAAACTCTCTCTAAGGTCCCTTCCATCTCCCGCTTTCTTGGGTTCCAGGAGGGGGGACACATGCAAGATCCTTTCCCCGAGCCGCTTCCACAGAATATAAGATTCTGGTGTGGGAAGGAGCTGCAGAGACCATTTGTTCTAACCTGCCCTTAGAGAGGGGAGGCCCCCGGTCACACGGCCGATCAGCGGCACAAACAGGCCATGGGTCTCCCACCTTGAGCGAATTCAGCTCCCAAAGCCCGGGCACCCTCGCAGTGAGCCACAGGGCTATGAGATCTGGTGTTTTCTGTCTCAAAGGACTTGGCCTGTGTAAAATGCTAAAACATTATATAGCTGCCAAGTTATTATTATTATTACGACGGCAATTCCTATTGTTGTCCCATTCTCCAGGCCTTTGGCACTGTCTGTCCCACATGTCCCCCTGCTGACTTGTCTCCCAGAAGGCCTCAGTGGAGCCCACCTTCTGCCATCCCTCCCTCCGTCAATGCCTTCTCTAGGAAATTACCCCCTTCTATGTACTTGGCTTTTCCCCTTGTATGTACGTCCCACAGGTCTTTGATGTTTTTTGCACGTCTTCTCTCCCTTAGAATGGGGCCCCCTTGCAGGCAGCGACCATCTCCAATTTTGTCTGTCTCCCAGTGCTCAGCACGGTGTTTGCCTGGCCCATAATTAACTCACTGATTGGTTATTCCCCCCATCTTTCCAGTAGCCCGCACCACAGATAATTTCATTCATTCCGAGGGTCCCAAGCTTGCTGGGGTCCCCCTCTCAGGGATCCCTGAGGTAATTAAGAGGCTAATTTTTTGTCCCAAAAGACGGAAGTGCTGGTGGGGGGGCATTTAATTAGAGAGAAGGAGTCTGAGGGTCAGACTCCTATGGGTGAGACCCCCCTAAACCAGAGGTCTGGGAGAAAGATGGGGAACAGGAGCTCTTGGGTCCTCATTGCATGTCCCAGAGATGGTGGGGCTCTTAGGAGGGATCTGGTCACTCTGCCGGTGACTTGAGAGGGGCTCACTCGGGAAACTCTTTGTATCGTTCCCAGGGCTCAAGCGGAAGAAAGATACGGGAAAGAGCTGGTCCAGATTGCCCGGAAAGCAGGAGGCCAGAGTGAGATCAAGTAAGATGCGTTCCTGCTATTCTCTGTGTGTGTGAACGTGCGTCGGTTCGTAATGGGGGAAATTCTGGATTGATGCGGGGGTCGGGGTCTAGCTTTGCCCTTTGCTCTCTGGGTCACTTAGCTTGGCTGTTTCCCCCTCCGTAAAGCAGGGGGGCGGGGCAGGGCCAGCTGCTCTCTCGGTCCCCCTAATCTATGGGCTGGCCCCATAGGGCCTCATCAGCCAGTGTTTCCCTCTGCCCCCAAGCTTCTGATTTAGTGACAAAGAACACGGTTCGGCTCCTTTTCTAAGGAGGGGCCGCGGAAGGCTTTTGGGGGGGGGAGGCAATAATCTTCCACCCATAAGCAGCCGGGCCGGCTTGCTGGCCCTTGCCCGCACCGTGATGGGCCACCTTGCCCCCACGGCCCTGACTAATCAGAAATTGCCAGGGACTAATGAGGAAGGAGAGAGGCAGCCCCGGCTCGCTGAGACCTCGCCCCAGCCACAACAAAACATCCCGGAGACCCCCACGGGGTCGCCCACCCTCTCGCGCTGTTCTGCCCGGCTCCTTAATTGCATCCCGCTGCCCGGGTCGATTTATCACTCCCTTGCACCGATTTTCGGCTGGTTTTTTAATAGAGAGCCTGACCTCCCTCGTGGATGATTTCCCCCGCACTTGTGCCGCTAGCAAGGGCCCATAAATCTACCGGGCGCCAGGGCCTCCCCTCTCCGTGACACGTCCCAGATTAAAGGGCCTTTAGGAAACCCATGAATTCGCTGCAAGTTGGACATTAACAGCCGTCTGTGGGGAGGGTTACTGAGGGCAAAGGGGGCGCAGAGAAGCTCAGGATCAGCTGGAGTCTGCATCTTAACCTCGGGAGCCTTATGCCATTTTTGTTCCTCCACCTTTGCCATCAAACCATCACCCGGGTTCCTGGGGGGGCCGCCGAATTCAGGATCTGTCCACAAAACTTACTAGTTATGTGACCGTGCTACCTCAGTTTCCCCATCTGTAAAATGGGGAGAGACCCCAATCGCCTCTAAGTCCTATCCAAGTGTTCACTCCCTTATTCTGCCTCAGGAGAGACGGCTGGGGAAAGGAACAGAAGGCGAACGATCAGACCCAGTTCCTGTCTTGGTTTTGCTGTAAATTCGCTTTAAGATTTTCCCCAGGATTCTCCGGGTCCCAGACTCTCCTTCTGTCATACGGGGATCATAATTCTTATGCTAATGATCTCAAAAGGCTACTGGGACTCTTTGCAATGATGCATGTCAAAGGACTGTGTAAATGCAAGCTAATAGTCTGATAAAGCAAGGAATCAGTCAGCTCTTCCTGCTCAAGGCGGGCTTTCCCTCCCTCTTTCTCCCTGCCCCCATCCAGACTTTTTTTTGGGGGGAGGGGGTGTCGCCCGCCATGCAGGGCAGCAGAGGGGGAGGAGGCTCTGAGCCCCAAAGCAGCAGATCAGAGACCCTCGCTGCCTTTGCCTTGTCCGTTATCTCCTCTCCTATCAGGAATCTCCCAGCTTCCAGAGAGCCTCCCACATCAGGGGAAGGTCTCCTTCGTCCCCCTTCCCACCAGGCTTAGCACGGCTTTCAGGAGAAATGTCCGCGAGCTGGAGAGACGCCCCAGCCCTGAATAGTGAGATTCTGACTAGCGGGGGGCTCCCGAGCGGTGGGAGAGCCCCCAGATCCGTCTCATTGTGGGAGCGGGATTAAGCGGCTCAACCAGCACGGACGGGACCGGGAGCAAGGAGGGAGGCGGGCAGGAGCCTCCTGTTAGAGCCGGGCAAATAGGGAGGCTGCCTCCTAAAGTGGAGGTCCCTGCCCCGGCCCTGGCAGAGGCCCATGACCTGTGATGCTCTGATGGTAGAGAGGCTGGACCCCGTCAGTGGGGAAACAGGACAAATCCCTGGGCTAGAAAACCACAAATTAACATTATCTGTGTCTCATTGAACTCTCACTGATTTGGGCCGATATTTCCCTGCTACATATTGGCCTGGATCTGCTCCCCACTGGCGGGTTATGTGGACCCTCCGGGGGCACCTTGGACACCCGTGCCCTCAGGATCTAAGCAATTCCGGGGCTCTAAGATGGGCAACGCTCCTTACGGAGGGTTTGGAGTCAGAGAACCTCAGGTCAGATCCTCCCCTGGACACTGACTGTGTGACCCAGCTCTCAGTGTCGGAGGGAGAGGGACAAAGTCACCGGGTCTAAATCTACCCTCCGGTGATGGTGTTGCCTTCACAAGCACCTGAGAGTTAGGGATCGTGGGGCGTTATCAGCTCCAGCGCGCCAACAAATGAGGAAACGGCCGCTCGGGGACTTGGACAGGCTCACGCGGCCGGCGTCAGAGGCAGGATTCTCTCCCCATCATAGCACGCTGAGACGTCCCCCCGTGGGGTGGAGAGTCGGGGTTAAGGATGGTGTGGAAAGAGCTCAGGACGTCTGAAGTCCTGGATTTAAGGGCCGTCCCTGTGGAATGAGGGAGCTGGAAAAGGCTCCGGGGCTCTGCCAGGCAGCTTTCAGGGCTTCTGGGAAGAATGGCAAGTATTTGGGAGGAGGGGGGAGGAGGGAGGCAGACGGGAGGCTGGGGCAACGCAGAGGTGAAGCTCAGGGCAGGCACATGGGACGTGGCAGCAATTATTTGTCAATGATAATTAATATTAATGATAATAATATTAATATTAATGATAATTACTAGTAATTAGTGATAATTAATAACAGCCAAAATGAAAATGGTAACAATTATCATTTACATAGTAAGCCTTAGAGTTTGTCAGGCACTTTTACAAATATGATCCTCACGATGACTTGAGAAAGTTGGGATTAAGGACCCCATTTTATGGATGAGGAAACTGGGGAAGACAGGTTAAGTAACCAAGAAAGAAAGAAGGCAGGGATGGAAGGAGGGAGGGATAGAGGGAGAAATCGAGGGAAAGGAGGATGGAGGGAGGGATGGAGAGAGGGGTGGGAGGAGAAAGGAGAAGAGAGAAGGGAGAAAGGAAGGGAGAGAAAGAGAAATGGGAAGGAAAGGAGGCGAGCAGGAGGGAGAAAAGGAGAGAAGATGGGGAATAGGAAGGGAGGAAAGGAAGAAGGAAGGAAAATTCTCCTCTCATTCTTTACTCATTCAATGACCAGTCTTATTAATCCCCTTCTGTATACTAGACCCTGTGCTAGAGCTAGAAATACCAAGATAAAGGGTAAAGGCGGGAATCTGAGAGGATGCAGAGTAAGGAGCTCCAAGAGAAAGTCTGACCAAGGAAAATGGGAGCGGGGACAGAGCCCCAATGGCTGGGCAAATCAGGGAAGCCTTCCTGGGGGAGGCAAAGGTTCAGCCACCAGGAGAAGAAGGAAGCATTTTGGAGGCCAGACTGGTGGAAAAGACCCATGAATGAGTGTGTGAGAGTGTGAGTGTGTGTGTATGAGTGTGTATGTGTGAGTGTGTAAGAGTGTATGTGTGTGTTTGTGTGTGTATGAGTGAGTGTGTGTGAGTGTGTGAGTGTGTGTGTGTGTGTGTGTTTGTGTGTGTGAGTGTGTATGAGTGAGTGTGAGTGTGTGTGTATGAGTGTGTATGAGTGAGTGTGTATGAGTGAGTGTGTGTGTGAGTGTGTATGAGTGAGTGTGTATGAGTGTGTATGAGTGAGTGTGTGTGAGTGTGTATGAGTGAGTGTGTATGAGTGAGTGTGTGTGAGTGTGTATGAGTGAGTGTGTATGAGTGTGTGTGAGTGTGTATGTGTGAGTGTGTATGTGTGTGTGAGTGTGTATGAGTGTGTGTGAGTGTGTGTGTAAGTGTGTATGAGTGAGTGTGTGTGAGTGTGTATGAGTGTGTGAGTGTGTATGTGTGTGTGAGTGTGTATGTGTGTGTGTGAGTGTGTGTGTGTGAGTGAGTGTGTGTGTGAGTGTGTATGAGTGTGTGTGAGTGTGTGTGTGTGTGTGAGTGAGTGTGTGAGTGTGTATGTGTGTGTGTGAGTGTGTGTGTGAGTATGTATGAGTGAGTGTGTATGAGTGTGTGTGTGTGTATGTGTGTGTGAGTGAGTGTGTGTGTGTGTGAGTGTGTATGAGTGTGTGTGAGTGTGTGTGTGTGAGTTTGTATGTGTGAGTGTGTCTCCCTCCCAGACCCATCAGCCTGGCTGGGACTGGGGGATCCCCCTTCCTCCAAAAAGGGGAACCCTCCACTTGGCTGAGAGAGAGCAGGTCCCACCCACTACACTTTTCCTGTCTGTGACTGAGGACAGAAAGTGCCCATTTTAGTGAATGGACAAAAACAGAGTTAACAGGGAAATGGAGCGTGACTTGTCTGAGATTTAACCCAATAAAGCAAGGACCTACTGTGCATCCATGGCTGTGCTCATGCTGAGGACACAGTTACACAAGGGAGACCGTCCCTGCCCTGCAGAAGCTGAGGTCTTGCAGAAATCACAACTTTCCTCATCTATAAAATGGGAGAAAACACATTACCATCAAATAAGATCCACTCGCTCATTTTGAGTCCTTTCTTAGTAAATTAATTATTTAATATTATTCATATTTATTTATGAAATGCATATTTCAATATATATCCGATATATCTGAATTTGAACCTTAAAGAAAGAGACGGGTAGCAACGAGACTCCCGACCGGATGCCCGCCCTGTGAGGGCCCCGGCTGGAACACGTCTGTGTGCCGGCTCCTCCTGCCCCCTCCCTGAACAATGAAAGCTTCCTGAGGGCCGGGGCCGTCTGCACAGAGCCTGGCGTGGAGCGGGCGGCCCAGAAATGCTTCCGTTGAAAGGCCCAGATCCTAAACCCAAACAGAGCAAACTAATCCACTTCCCCAACCCCTCGTGCCTTGCCCTACTGTGCGCTCCGTCCCGGAGTGTGGTGGTTGAACTGGACTGGGGCAGCTGACGTTCTGAGAATCAGGCGTCATCACCTTAGCTCTCCTCTGGGCTGAGGGAAACTGAGTCTCGGAGCGGCAGCCCCTGCCTCAGTCCCTCGCTCGCTCTACGGAGCGATGGCTGCCGGGCTCTGCCCGGCCTCCGGCCCCTCGGCCGCCCCTCACGCCCTTTGGGGAGCCAGTTTCCTGTGGGGGAGCCGAGGCCGTTGCCAACCAGTCAGAAGCCCGAGTTTTCATTTTCCCCTGAGTCACCCTTACACAGCTGAAGGAAAAAAGTCAGTGGTTTTCCGGTCAGAAGAGAAGACAGTTTTCTTTTATGTTCCTCCTCCAAGGAAGCAACAAAAACCCCGTCTCCGGGTCACAGCATTTATACAGCACCTCCTGTGTGCACCCCAGGTGCTGGCTAAGCCCTTTACAAATGTCTGGTGTAATTATGCCCGTTTCATAGATGAGGAAGCTGAGTGACTTGCCTGGAGTCACTCAGATGGTTAGTGCCGGGGCTGGATTTGATCTCAGGCCTTCCTGATTCCACACCCAGCATGTCCACTGCGTCCCCTCAGTTAGGGGGAGGGGCCCTGCTGGCTGGGGTCCGAGCCTCTGAACTGGAGAGCAGCCGGGCTCCTTTTCTGAGTTTTAACAAATTCTAATTCCTGCTGGAAGGCAGACGGCAATTCCAAAGAACTGGGGGGGAAAGAATCCCAAATTTAGAGTTGGCCATCATCTCTTACTGGATATTTATATAGAAGGAAAATGAGGCACATGGTCAGGGTCCCATTCTCTCTGCCCTGGACTAATTCTGGGTTTGATGCCAGTTGGCTGCGTGGCCCTGGGGTAAGGGCAGGGTCTGGGGGGGGGCTGGGCAGCAAGGACCCTAGAATGGGAACAGGCCCATATCCCAGGAAAGCCAATGGAAGCAAGAAGGGGGTTTAGTGGGGGATGGGGGCCTCCAGGACCTCTGCCAGCTCCGGGATGCGCCAGGATGCTGCCCCGGGGAAGAAGAGCCCATCTCCTGCCATTTGGCTGCAGAGGGGAGGCCCAGAGCAACGTGCCGAACTCCCAGGAGGCCTTTGGGTCTTGAGTCAGGGATCAGGGAGCGCTCCCAGGTCTTCCAACATAGGCTGGACCACCATCTGTCCAGTAGCCATGAAGGGCTAAGCCCAGGTGTGTGACTAGCCCAAGGGGCCTCGGAGGGTCTGTGAGCCTCCTGGCTCCTTCTGATCCCAGGCCTGCCAGTCCCTGCGGCAAGTTTGGTTTATCACCTTCTCTCCCTGTGCCTCAGTTTCCTCATTTGTGAAATGAGAGTGAACCCACTGGTACAGTCTGTCTCCCAGACTTATTTAGGAGAAGAGGTTCTAAGGGAGGGTGGGGTGTGAGCAGACAAGAGACTAGGAGGTGAGAAAGGAGAAAGCTCTGGAGGGACATTAGTCACAGGCCTCCCGATGAGTGCAGAGGTCAGACAGAAAGGGCTGAGGGCCCCAAACTTCCCAGGGGCAAAATGGTGGTGCACAATGGGGGGGTGGAGGGGAGAGTGGGAGAGGGAGGGGGGACAGAGACAGAGAGAGAAGGAAAGAGAGAGAGGGAGAGAGAGGGGAGGAGAGAGAAGGAGGGAGGGAGAAAAGGAGAGAGAGAGAGAGAGGGAAGGAGAGAGAAAGGAAAAGAGAAAGGGGAAGACAGGGAGAGACAGAGACAGAGACACAGAGAGAGAGAGAGACAGACAGAGACAGAAAGAGAGACAGAGACACAGAGAGAGATAGAGAGACAGAGAAAGAGAGACAGAGGGGGGAAGGAGGGAGGGAGGGAGAGAGAGAGACAGAGAGAGAAGGAAAGGGAGAGAGGGGAAGAGAGAGAAGGAGGGAGGGAGAAAAGGAGGGAGAGAGAAAGGAAAAGAGAAAGGGGAAGACAGGGAGAGACAGAGACAGAGAGAGAGAGAGAAACAGAGACACAGAGAGAGACAGAGAAAGAGAGATGGGAGGAAGGAGGGAGGAAGGGAGGGAGAAAGAGAGAGAGAGAGAGAGAGAGAGAGAGAGAGAGAGAGAGAGAGAGAGAGAGAGAGAGAGAGAGAGAAGGTAGAGGAGAAAGAAAGAGAAAGAGAAAGGGGAAGACAGAAACAGACAGAGCTGGGGGGGGGGTGGAATTCACTGGTTCTGCTCAGTCTCATAAGTGTTCATGGAAGATCTCCCATGGGCCCACTTTTGATGGGTGCTGGGAGAGGGATTAGAGAGCGGACAAGGTCTGTGTCCTCAGCAAACTCGAAATCTTTTCCAGGAAATAAGATGCGCATGTGGGAAACATTTAGAAAATAGTGTGGAATTACTTAGGTTGGAGGCAGGGAGGGGAAATTGGAGCGGCTGCAGAAAATCCTGGAATGGGAACAAGGTTTGGATTTGAAGGCCAGCTCCGACTTGAAGTTATTTCCTGTGGAGAAGTTAGTTTTTCCTTCTGTGGGCCTCAGTTTTCCAATCTGTAAATTGGGGGAGATGACCTCAGTGATTTGGCAGGTCCCTTTTAGCTCTCCATTTTTGTTTGAAACTTCCTTCCGGCCCTGACATTCCGTGCTAAGTTTTCCGTCCCTAATGTTCTAAGGCCCATCGGGCTCTGACATTCTATATTCCAAGGCCCCTGTGTTCTATCTTCCCAGATCCTTTCTGACCCTGGCGTTCTATCTGCGGCTTTCTGACATTCTGTGGGACGGCTAGACAAGCCCGAAGGGCCCCAGATAAGGCCTCAGGGCTGGACGGTGTCCAGGGAGCAGCAGAGGAAAGGCAGAGTCCAACAGCAGGGGCCGGGCTGGGGGCAGCGAGCGCTGGTCAGAGTCCCGGAGTCCGACTGTGTGACTCTGGGCAGACTCAGTTTCCCTCTCTGTAAATGGACGGGATTGGGTTCGATGGCGTCTGAGGAGCTTCTTGCCCTTACTCTGAATGAGTCTCTAACATTTAGCTACAGTGACTCACGAAGAGCCGCTCCACTTATATCAATGAAAAGTCCACGGAACCTGACCGGGAGCGGGCAGAAGCAGCGCGGCTCCGACCGGCAGCCGGTCCTCCCCCCTCACTTTACATTTGGGGAAACTGAGGCAAGAGACCTTAAGTGAGTCGCCCCAAATCAAGCAGGTAACCAGTAACCGAGACAGAATTCGAATCCGGGTCCTTTGCCTCCCGAGTCAGCCGGCTGGAGCGAATAGACTTCTTGGAATCATTTATTTTATTTTAAATCAATAATGGAAGGAAATGCTCATTGTAGTTTAAGGTCAGTAATGGCTCGCCTGAAATCTATCCCTTTGAGAGCCCCGGATTAAGACTAACTGCCGCGTGGTTCAGAGGAAGAAACTGAGGCGCGTTGATTTGACCGGGGTCACAAAATGCGTCATTGCCAAACCCTGGTGAGGGTCCGGGCCAGCGCTCCGGCCGCTGCGGCCGTGGAACCCCGCGAGAACCCCAGCCCCTCCTGGCCCCGCCCCTTCGTCTCGGAGAAGTCCCGGGGGGTGAAATCGCTTCCACTCGTGGGGAGGGGGCTCCGCCCACCCCGCTGCCTTCCAGAGCGGCCGAGAAGATGAAATGTAATGGGGGATGAAGGGGATGCGAGAGTTGGAAGACCCTGAGAGGGGCCTCTCTTGTGTCTAAGGAGTCCTTCCTTCTTCCTCCTCATCCTCGCATCCCCATCCCTCCTCCCCTCCTTTCCCCCTCCTCCCCTCGCCTTCCTCAGTCACAGCCCCCGGAGCCGTCGGGGAAGGGAGCGTGCGGTACATCGGCCACCAGAGGGCAGGAGCCCCCTTCGCTTTTACCGAGGGGCCCGTCAGTGGCTCCGGCTGCAGCCTCGGCCCCTCGGGACCATTTCCCGGGGAGGGAGATAAATCCCTGCGGCTCGGAGCCCCCTGAGAACAAGCTGGGAAGTGGGGGGGGCAGGAAGACAAGGGCACGGAGACCCTGGGATGGGCTCTCCCCATTGTAGCACACTGCCCCAGCTGCGAAGGGAGCTTCAGCCAAGTCTTAGTGGGCGGAAGGAGCCGAGGGACTCGGTCTCAGTTCCACTAACCGCTCCCTCAGAAGTCACCAGAACGGAGCAGGACGGCTCGGGCTAAACAAAGCTGGGAGCTGGGGCGGGGAGTGGGGGGGAAGTGGGGGAGGGGGGGATGGGGGAGCTGTCCTTCCCGCCCCTCAGCCACTGAATGGCAAGGAAGCCCCGGGTATTTCCAGCTGGGCTGACGCTGCCACTTCCTCCTCACCCCGCTGGGCCCGGACAGGAAAGTCCGACTTGGCTGATAGCGCTCCCCCCCATCCCCCACCCCGGCCCAGCCCCAGGAGCCCAAGGCCAGGTTAGGGAGCCCTGCACCCTAAAAGGCAGAAGCTGAGGGACGGGCCGCGGCGCTCGGGGCTCTGTCCAAAAGGGACACGGGCAGCCTCCCCGAGGCCGGCAAAGGCTTTGAAAACTCTCAAGCTCAGTGGCCAATGCCTGACACAGGGGCCATCCTCATGGGGCAGATAATGCGCTTCAGCGAGTCCCCCCTCCCCGGAAGCCATGGAGCCAGGGCAGCGGGGCCCTTTGATAAGAACTGGGAATTTAGGTTCCAAATGGGTTGGACTTACCGGCTGCTGGGTTGTTTCTACCTCTGGGGTTCAGTGATTCTGTAATGATGCAGGGAGACCAGTTAGGAGTCAATTGCTGGGTCTGGGGAGGGGTTGGGGAAAGATCCAGGGAGGGGTCCGGGAGGGGTCCAGGGAGGGGTCTGGGGAGGGGTCCGAGAGAGATTCAGGGCTTGAGCGAGGGCGAAGGCAGAAGAGAGCGCTCTTCCCTCTTGGGAGGCCAGCTGGTTCCACCTCTCATTAGGCTGGGCTGAGGCTGGCCTCCCCGTGGGATCCCCTTTTGGTGCTCTGGCTCCCCATGTAGTCTGGTGTCTCCGTGCTTTTAAATTCATGAAATAAGAAGGATTGCCGGGGAACCAGTTTTACTGAAACAGTTACCAAAGGCCCCAGCTTGAGAGCTTCTGGGAGGGAAGGGCAGAGCCGCTCCCCGAGGAGTCCCCACATCTCTCCTGGCCTCGGTTTCTGAGTCGGGGTGAGTCCCTCCCCCACCATGAGACAGGCTCTGCCTCTCACCAGAGGGAAGCTCCCCAGTACTCGCTCACCTAAGGCTCCGCTTCCTCACCTGGGTTGGGGGGCTGGCCTGTGTCCCGACGCCTTGCAAGGGCCCCCGGCTGCAGCCCTGATGCCAGTCTGTGGCTGAATTCCCAGAATCCCCCCTCCGCCCCTCTTGCCTTCGGCCCTCTCTCCAATTCATCCCAACTCCTGGGCTTGCTCTGTGTGAGTGGACGTGTCTCTTACTGAGGGTGAGGGGCTGGAGACACCTCCGGGGGCAGTTTTGTTCAGAAGAAATGCATGGAGCTGCAGGGCCCCTGTGGTCCTTTCCAATGGCCAGTGAGGAGCAGGGCCAGGATTTGAACCCAGGACTTCTCCCTCCAAATGGAGCAAGCTTTCCTCAACATTGTGCTTGAGCTCCCTCGGGGTCTCAAGCTTGGCCCCTGCTGAGGTTGGGGTTTTGCTCCCACCCTTCCCTGGGATCCACAAAGGGAGGGAGAGCTTTGTGTGAGCCAAGGGGTCTCTGGGGCCATCCCTGAGTGGTCTGGGCTCAGTCTGGGATGGGCTGGAGCATGGGGGGACAAAATCTGATCTGAGGGGAGAGCCCAGGTGGGGAAAAGGTGGGCAAGAAGGCACCCTCAGAATAAATCAGTGGGTGGCACAGTGGATAAAACACCAGCCCTGAAGTCAGGAGGACCCGAGTTCAAATCTGACCGCAGACACTTAATACTTCCTGGCTGGTTGATCCTGGGCAAGTCACTTAACCCCAATTGCCTCCACAAAAAATAGCACAAAACAAGAATAAATCATTGATGTCCCTGCTGGAAACGCCAAAGCAAGATGTCCCAGCATAATGAGGGGAGCTTCCACTCGTGGGGGAGGCCTCAGGGACCCCCACTCTCCCCACGGGCTCCCTCCTCTCATCTCTCCTTTGGCAGGACTCCCCCAGCAGGGCCGGAGAACAGAAGCTGCTGCTGATTTTTGGAAGCCACTTTAGGACATTGGTTTTATTCCTGGAAAAAATGGTAATGAGCCGCAGACCTCAGTGGGCGGGAGCTGAGCTCTGGCCTCCCAGTCCTTGTCCAAACAAGAACAAAGGCCCTGCTTCCTCCGAGTTCTGGGGAGCTGTGAGCTTAGAGCCCCTCAAAGCGCTGCAGAAATGGGCGTTCTGTTGTTATTATTATAACCGGCCTCTCCTCCCCTGTGGGGGGGAGAGAACGCGCTTGTACCCCTCCCCTGCAGGGCTGTCACCAGGGCCCACACTTGGGGCTCCTTGCGCTCCCGCCGCCCCTTGCCTTTCCTCCGGCTCACTACCCCCCCCTCCTGTTCCACTTTGATGAGCAGGCTCTCTCCCCCTCCGGCCTCTGCTCCCCTTCTACCCTCTGGGGTCGAGCTGGACCCTTAGGTCCCGTTATGGAGGTTCACTCACTTCTGTCCAGACTCTCCATGGTCCCATTTGGGATCTTTCTTGCCAAATGCACTGGAGCCGTGGGCCATTTCCTGCCTTTGAGCAGAGTTACGTGACTCACCCAGGATCACCCGGCTAGGAAGTGTCTGAGGCAGAATTTGAACTTGGGCCTTCCTGACTCCAGGCTCAGCGCTCTGTGCTCTGTGATGCCCTTGGCAGACGTCTTACACATGGGAGCCCTTCAAAGCTTACTGCTCTTCCTTCCTCGGTCTTCCTCCTCCTCCTCCTCCTCTTCTTCCTTCCTGTTCTCCTCCTCTTCTTCCTCTTCCCTTTTCTCCTCTTCCTTCCTTCTTCCTCCTCCTCTTCCTCTCATGTCTCTGTGTGAAACACCCCCGATCTCTCACCCATTCCCCATGCTCCCACCAGGCCACATTTTTAGCCCCTCACCCTCTGGCACCCTGGAGGTACCCATCCTGACAATGTCATCCTAAAATGGGATGGATGGAGGCCCCAACTGGAACCCAGCTGCGTGTAGCCGCAGCGAGGCGGCAGGACTGCCACACCCTCCTCTTGGACGCTCCGCCTCTCTGCCTGCAGTCCTGGGTGCCGGGTCACCCTGAGCTTGGGGGCCAGTGAGACCCCGTGCCAGCGGCCCAAGAGAGGGCTTAGCACGGCAGCGCATCTCCAGCGCCTTCCCCCCAGTGACCTGCCCGTGTTCTCTCTTGCAGCACGCTGAAGGCCTCCTTCGAAATCCTGAAACAGCGTAAGTCTCTCTGCCGCTGCTGGCTGATCTATTTAATTTCACGGTTCCGCAGACAGACAAAAGTACTTTGCAGGAAACCAGGAAGCGGGACCCAGATCTATTCTCAGGCCAAAGTTTGCCTTTTGGCAGAGGCCGGGCTCTCCTTGGGCTGCGGGCAGGGCCCCCCCATCAGAGCGGCAGCGGCATTCCCTCTGCAGCTTGGGGTTGAGGGGGGAATGACTGGGTGATGTGTCAGGGCACAACTAACAGAGCCCTGGGGTTACAAGGTTAGGGGACGCGAATCCAAATGTACAGACTTAGCGTGACTTTGGACAAGCTACTGGTCGGAACTTTCCTCAAGAGTCTGGACTAGCTTGTGGAATTTAGAACTGAGATAGGCTAGGCCTCTTCTATCACAGAAGACAAAGTGAGGCTCAGAGAGCTTGTGACTGCTCTTTCTAGCACACGAGGCTGTCTCAGCTCCTATTTGAGGGCCTCAGTTTCCCCACCTGTAAAATAGAAGAGCTTGGATTTCCAGGCTTGATAATCTGTGATTCTTTAAGGCAATGTAATAGAGATGGTCTCCTGGGCCCAGACTGAGGGACCTTGGGAAAGGCAAAGGGGAGAGGGGGTGCTGAGCCTGGCACTGGGCACCAAAGGTTATTTGTGATCCTGTTAAGCCTCTGCTTTACTCTAGAAATTGAGAATGTGGGAAACTCTCACATCCAGATGGCGGTCATGCTGAAGGATGAGCTCAAGAGCATCGAAGAGTTTCGAGAAAGGCAAAAAGAGCAGAGGAAAAAGGTGAGGACCTGGGTATTCTCTCCCCTCCCCTCCCCCAGCTCGAGGCTGACTGTGCAGTATAGTAGAAGATGAGCACAGAAGGGAGAGGAGAATAATGTGATGATTACATCTCCCCTGCAGGGACAGCTGTCCAAAAATACATGTAATTATTATCATTAGTGATAATAATAGCACGATTATTGTTATTATAATTGTTATTAGACAGCCCCCTCCTGCACAGATCATTCTACCTGATTAATTTCCCAATTCGTTTGACAAAAACCCCAAAACAGAGAGCTGAATCCATTCTCTGCCTGGGTTCAAAGCATTTATTCAGTGCCTCCTATATGCCAGGCACTGTCAGGCAGCCTGCAGGACCACAAGCAAGTACAAAACACCTACTGTGTGCTAGGCAAAGAAGTGTTAAGTTCTGTGGTTACAAAGAAAGTCAAAAACATGGTCCCTGGCTTCAAGGCTTTTCTTTTTTATTGAAGAGTAAACAACCCAAATAAATGCAAGTGTATATACACCTTTCCCTATTGGTATTACTCGGGGGGTCAGTCAGGGTAGCAGTTGAGTGAGCAGAACCCCAGGGATGGACTCACCAGCTTCAGGCAACTAACTGAGAGGAGTGGTGGCAGGAGTCCCACTGCAGAATCCTGCATTTAGTAGGTTGTTCTGATTTTATGAGTGCAGGCCAAGGGTAAGGCTAATACCCGTATGCTTGCATTCGGAGAATCTTCTGGAGTTTAAGGTGATGATTCCCTGGGAGCAAGATCTAGGCCTTGAAAAGGACAGAGTTTATCAAGCCAAGATTTCAGGAGAAAACTGAGGTCTGTAAAAGTTGCTCATTCAGGTGATATCAGAGGTGAGGCCCTTCTAGCTTGTTAGAGGCAGCCTGGGTTTATCTCTAGATCTAGATAGTCTAGACTCTCTGAGAATCCAGGCCCATCACTCTAAGTGCTGTGGCCAAAATATCCCCTCCCCTCCACCCCAGGGTAGGCTGGTGCCCTCTCTGAGACTCCAGGTTCCTCACTCTAAGTGCTGTGGCCAAAATATCCCCTCCCCTCCACCCCAGGGTAGGATGGGGCTCTCTCTGAGACTCCGGGTTCCTCACTCTAAGTGCTGTGGCCAAAATATCCCCTCCCCTCCACCCCAGGGTAGGCTGGTGCCCTCTCTGAGACTCCGGGTTCCTCACTCTAAGTGCTGTGGCCAAAATATCCCCTCCCCTCCACCCCAGGGTAGGCTGGGGCTCTCTCTGAGACTCCGGGTTCCTCACTCTAAGTGCTGTGGCCAAAATATCCCCTCCCCTCCACCCCAGGGTAGGCTGGGGCTCTCTCTGAGACTCCGGGTTCCTCACTCTAAGTGCTGTGGCCAAAATATCCCCTCCCCTCCACCCCAGGGTAGGCTGGTGCCCTCTCTGAGACTCCGGGTTCCTCACTCTAAGTGCTGTGGCCAAAATATCCCCTCCCCTCCACCCCAGGGTAGGCTGGGGCTCTCTCTGAGACTGCAGGCTCCTCACTCTAAGCACCATGAAGTGGGGATCAGTGATAATAACTGACAGTACTTCGAGGATGTTGCTGCTGGGGACTCTTCTTGTGCTGGTACAGATCCCAAAGCCACTGTCCTCATGGAAAATATCCTCTTCCCTCCACCCCAGGCTAGACTGGTGCTCAGGTGACTGTTCAGCGTCAGGCCTCTGATCAAAATCTTCCCTCCTCCACTGCCATGTCCTTCCAGAGCCTCCAGTCCCACCCTGAGTGCCCCAGGAGGGAGGCTGAGGAGAATAGGAATGGCTGGTGTTTGTATTGTGGCTTATGACCACTGAGAGCTTCAACACAAATGAGCCCATTTAAAGGAGGCTGCATGGCCCATCTCAGTGACTTCCTACCCAAGTGACTCTGAGCCAGATCTAGTCCTCTACGGCCCTCAGTTTGCTCCTTATATAAACTGAGGGGGTTGGGCTGTAGGGACTTTTCATTCCAGTCCAGCTGTGACAGGAGCATTCCTAAGGAATAACGAGGATCCAAAGCATCTTAGAACCTAGAACTCAGGCTGTCAGACTTGGCATAGAAGTCCTGGGAAGGCAGATGGCACCGATATTATTTGCATACCCATTTTGCAGACGGAGACTCAGAGAGGGCTATGGTCTATCTTTGAGGGGCTTAGGTAAGCTTTTAAGGAAGAATTACCCATATACTCCATCTCTCTCCACCCCCGGTCCTGAGAAAAGGTTCTTGTTACCAGTTGTGGGGACTGGGTTCCAGACTAGGAAGGTGGGGGCGAAGACGTTAAGACCCCAGCCCTCCGGCTGAGAGCTCCCTGGCTTTGGCCATTTCCCCAGAAATGGTGCTGTCGACAGAAAGCAAAACTGGGGCTGGAAAGGATGGGCTAAATGCAACCTAATACTTTTGACCCAGATAGGAGGATAAAAACTCAGCCAGGAGAAAAATTGGTTTATAAAATGTCTGGAATATTAAAATAGTCATGCACACTCATACATTCAACATAAGGGAAATGAAGAGAAAAAAGATCAGAACTCACTCACTTCCAATTATTTCCCAGGCATGACAAGGAGCGTAGGACCATGGACAGAATGATTGATTTATAGTCAAAAGAACAGGATTCAAATCTGGCTTCTGCCTCTAATTTATTTATCTAATATCTAATTATCTAATATAATTTATCATCTGGGTGACTTGAGTCCTGAGTTGCTCATCAGTAAGTTGAGGCAGGAACTTGCTCCATTATACTGGGGAAGGCTAGTTTCTTCCTTTGTAAATTGGGGACAGCAATACCTCCAGACTGACTTTGACTCACTGGGTTGAGATACTGGGGGGCCAGGGCTGGGTGCTGTGATCATTTTTATGGGTCCTAAGGCAGCCTCCAGAATAGTCTGAGCAAGCTGGCCTCCCCGCCGTGAAACTAGCCCCAGAGACACTCAGCCAGCCACCAGGGGAGGGAGGCTGTGGCTTTGGGCTCTGCCAGATTTTCTCAAAAATTTATTTGTTTTCAATTTCAAAGCTCAGAGGGAAAAAGAGGGGGCCTGAGTGAAGCTCAAATGGTGGCTACCACAGATAGCACACAAACCCCTTCCCTCCCAGGGGAGGATTAGGGTGGGGAGGGCAGTGGACAACTGACTGGCAGCCAGGCTCTCGCCCAAGATTTCCCAGCAGTGACCAGCCACAGCTGAGGTCAGCCTTTGGTCTCTGTTTAAGAACTGTGGATGAGCCCTGCTGCAGAAATTCAGATAGAGCCTCCTCAGGAGCAACAGCTTCTGGGAAACAGAACAACAAGGCCCAGGAAGTTCCAGAACCTAAAATCCAGGCTATCGGCTTAGAACCTAGAAGCCAAACTGTCTCAGCTGGACAGGGCTTTCGAACCTAAAATCCAGACTATCAGAGCTAGGAGGGGCCCATGAACATAGAACCAAAAATGTCAGTTAGAAAAGCCTTTAAAATGGAGAAGCCAGATTGTCAAAGCTGGGAGGGGCTTAAAAACTAGAACCCAGATGGTTAGAGCTAGGAGGGACCTTAGAACCTAGAACACAGACTGCCAGAGTTGAGAAAGACCTTAGAGCCCAGAACCCAGACTGTTAGGATTAGAAATGACTTTTAAACCTAGAATCTGGGTGGTTAGAACTAGGAGGGACTTTAAAACCTAGAATCCACCTTTCAGAACTGGAAAAGGCCTTGGAACCTAGAACCCAGACTGTCAGAGCTGGAAAAAGCCTTAGAACATGGCATAAAGAATGCCAATCAATAAGCCTATATTAGGTGCCTACTGCACAAGGGGCACTGTGCTAGGCACCTCAAAGACAAACACGAATACCTCAGCACAACCAAACTTGTGGTGGTTGAAGGGCAGCTATTGATAGATCCCTTTGGGTTCTAGGACCATTTATTAAGCCCTTCCTGTATACAGAGCTGAGAAGCAGCCTGTTGTGGCAGACAAAGTCCAGCTTCTGGGTCGGGAAGCCCTGCGTGTGAGTGAGCCTTGTCTCACTGGGGGCAGCAGGTGCAGAGCCAGCGCTGGGGGGTTCCTCACTAGCAGCCAGCTCCCTTACACCAATGTCTCACCGGCCGGGGAGACTGAGACTGAGGTCAGCCTCGCGGGTCCGGACTTTGGGCGGCCTGCTCCCTCCCCAAAAGCGCCTCTGCAGCACCTCCCATGTCTAAGCGGGGGCTCGGGATGCCCCTCCAGGGCCCGCCACCGTCCTGGGATCCCGGCAGAGCCGGGCGCCTCACTCACTCACTGCCTGTGGGTTCTTTTTAGTACGAGATGGCCATGGACCGCGTTCAAAAGAGCAAGCTGTCCCTCTACAAGAAGACAATGGAGGTGAGCGGCTGGGGTCCCGGCCGCGGTGGTGGCTGACCCAGCGGCCCGGGAGTTGGCGGGGGGCCGGGCAGAAGGGAAAGAGCGGTCCGCAGAGGCAGCAGTGGGGAGGGGGGAGAAAGGGGGAGCGCAGCCAGGCCGGCTGGGGTGGGGCGGCACCCCGCGCGAGGAATGGGCGGACTCCGGGGTCATCGCGCCCAAGGGGGAGGATGAGGAGCCGATCGGCTGCCGGACGGGCCGAGGGGCCCCGGGCTGGGGGAGGGTCCTGGTGACTAGAGCCCGGTCCTGCCCCGAGCTCAGCCCCTGAGCGCAGACACTCAGGAAACGCTAGCGGCCGCCCGGCCTGGGAGAACGGCCGCCACTAAGGACGGGGACGAGGGACTCCGAGCAAAGGGCAAGGCCTCCTTCCCTCCCTCCGTAGCCCCTGGTGGATTGCGGTGGGAGGGGCCGGACAGAACTCGGAGCCCGACGGCATGAATGGGGGCTTTTCGGGCGCAGTGGTACCTTGGGGGAAGGAGATGTTCTGGGACCATTTTGGAGGGAGCCTCTTCTGGGCTTCCTCGGAAGAAGTCTGAAGGAGACTGTGTCATGGGCGGCTCCAGCCGGGTAACTCCCGGGAGGACATCTCCCCCCTCCTGCACCCCCAGAAACACTCAAATGTGCCTCATCCCCGGCCTTTGGCTCTGTGGCCTCCCCCCGGGCCCGCGGGGTCTTTCCTTAGGAGGAGGGCCCGAGGAGAGGAGAGGGAGCCCCCCACCCTCTGCTGTCTTCCTTCCACAGTCCAAGAAGACCTATGAGCAGAAGTGCAGGGACGCGGACGACGCGGAGCAGGCCTTGGAGCGCATCAGCGCTCAGGGAAACCCGAAACAGGTGGAAAAGGTACGGGGCCCCTGGCCCCGAGGGGAGGGCCCCAGGGGGAGGACTTCTGCTCCACTCTGGGAGGACTGCGGGAGCGCCCAGCTGCTGGGGTGGGGGTGGCCCTCCTTGCCCCCCCACCCCACCCCCATGGCTTCCATCCCGGGTCCGCTTCTCACCATCTCTGACGAGTTTAAGGACAGGAAGAAGTAATTTTATAAATCGGGGGCATCCGGGTGCTGTGGGGGTGGGGACAGCCCTGGGGGGGATGATAGGGCGCCGGCAGAGAATATCAAGAATGGGAAGGGTGGCCGTGTGAAGTTGGGGCTCCAATAATTCTGATCTCAAGATGATGGGAAATGGCAGTACAGGAAAGTGGGTAGAGTGTTAAACTGGAAGCTGGAAAGATCTGCATTCAAATCCTGGCTCAAATACTTCCTAGTTTCCTGAGCCTGGGCAGGATCTTTCTCCCCTCAGTTTCCTCATCCATAAAATGGGACAATTGGATTTAAGGAGCCTCTAAGCTCTCTCCCTGTTTCAAAGACACAATCCTGGGATTTTACGGAACTCTCCTGTTTAACTCAGTGTTACCGAAAAAATTAATAATTAGTAAATACTTAAGAGAAAGAAATAATAATAAAACATTCTGAAATATGAGAAAGGGATACAAACAGCCATCTTGTTGGCCCCAAAGGGCAGATTCTGGAAGGTGCAGAGATACAGATTTTGGTTCTACAGACAGGCAAGGCTTCCTCACAGTTATGGGATCGTAGACTTGGAGCTAAAAGGGACCTTAGAGACGAATGGGTACAAGTCTGCCATTTTACATATGAGAACACAGACTGAGAGAAGTTTAGGGTCACACCGAAAAAATTAATAATTAGTAAATACTTCTGGTATTTATCTGGTAAGTATCTGAGGTAGGATTGGAACCCAGAGTTTCTTCATTTTGTTTCTGGAGAGCCTGGATGAGATTGGCAAAAACTGGCCGATTTTGTTGGATTTATCCTCGGGACTCGGGCTCCAGACCCAGGCTGTTTCCTTGTAGGTGTAAGAGCATGGGCAGGTCACATTTACTGCTGACCCTCCTGCAGCCATAAAACGAGACCGCTGTGTCCACGCCACCCACTTTGCAGGGCCCATAAGCACAGAATTCTTAGAACTCGGGCAGGCCTTCCTAGGCCCCATGCCATGATCCCCAAGGTCTGCATCCCACATAATTTTTAAGGCACGTGTAGAGTGGCTGGAAATGAGGGTGGAGTTCCACAATCAAAGCCTGAAGGAAGAGTGGCCCAAAGAGAGACTGAAGAGCCATTGTGAAAGAGCCTACTGTGTGCTGGGGACCACGAGAAAGGCTTCCACGGTCCTACCCCCGGAAAAGAGCGGGGACCCAGAGGTTTAAGTGGCCATTTGTTTTTTTTTTTGTGTTCTAGAGTCAGAACAAAGCGAAGCAATGTAAGGATGCAGCCAGTGAAGCAGGTACAGCCTCCATGCCCCTTCCCACTCACCGAACCCTGCCCCTCCCCACTGAGATCCCCACCCCCAGAGCACCTCTATCCTTGGTGTTTGGGAGACTCCATGGTCACAAAGGTCTGCCTTGAAATGGGGTGATGGAGGTCAGGCTGGACTAGGATTTGGGGTACTGGGAGTCCTGTTCTGGATTTGTCACTAGGGAAGAAAATAAGCATTTAAGTAATATTTATTAACATATTACTACGTACCAAGCACTGTGCTATGCACTTTTCACATATGTTCCATCATTTGATCTTCACAACAATCCTAGGAAGTAAGAGCCATTGTTATCCCCACTTTACAGATGAGGAAACTGAGGCAGGCAGAGATTAAGTGTCTGAGGCAGGATTTGAATTTCGGACCAAGGCTCTATCCACTGAGCCAATAACTCCATGATCTTGTTGTCAGTCAGTGCACCCAGACTTCTAGCTTCTGCCTTGAATCCTTTTCCCACTTGTGATTCTGCTCTTCCAGCTCTGATTTCTTAGATCTTCACCTACATCTGTGCTTACAGTGCTGTGCCTTACTGTACCCAGTACAATCTTACAGTCGTACTGTTCAGCCCAGTACAACTTGGGCAAAACTGCCAACCAGACTAAAATGTCCTTGGGAAATGTGTTAACAAAATAAACCAAATTTTCATATTGTACACAGGAAATGTGTATTATTATATAATATAATGCATCGATATTATACAAATAGATAACATAGATAATGTCAATTTGTGGTTTTCTAACTTAACGTGCAGCCTGTGGGGATTGGGACTATTGAGTTTGACTTCTCCTCGGTGCCTCCAATTGTATACAGTAGTCACTTAATAAATATTCATTGAATTGAATATTATTAAAATTAAAAAATGATGAAACACCCCCATAATTGCACTATGTACTCCAGGAATTTGAGAGGAAGGAACCTTTGGGGGCTGAGCTAATGAGGGCAGGCTTCCTGAAGGAGGCGGGCACTTGAGTGGGCTTGATTTGGACAGATGGGGTAAGGAGAGGAGTGTTTCAGGAAGCACATTCTCTGGCTGGACTATTTTTCATTGTTGTCTGTTCCCCCAGCACAGTGCCTAGGGCCCACTGTTAGGACATAGGAATAATTCAGATTGGGAATCATAGCCCTAGCCACTGCCACTGCCAAGGAGTCAGTCTCCTTGGACCTCAGTTTCCTCATCTGTAAAAAAAAAAAAGGGGGGGGGATAAACTAGATGGTTTCTAAGGCCTCTACTCATCCTAAGCCTAGGTGGGCTGGTTTCTCAGGAATAGAGAGCATGCCTTGGGGCCTGTCTGGGACCGCAAGTGAGGGATAGGTCAACATAGGCTCTTCTGGCCACTGACTGCCCACCACCAGCCCTGGTCAAGGTGATATTTGGACCAAGGCTCTTGTCAGGGGGACCTTTGGTGGGCTGGTACATTTGTTCTTATCTGTCCAACTATAGTCCAAACTAAACCCAGCCACTGTGGATCTGGACTTCTGTTTCAGAGCGGACATACAAACAAAATGTGAACCAGCTGGAGAAGGCCAGGTGTGACTGGGAGCAGGAGCACCAGCACACCTGTGAGGTGAGGGGCTCCCAAGAGCTAGAGCTGGCCTGCACTGAAATGAATGGGAGTGAGACTCCCATCGGTCACCATATGACAGAGATTCAAGCCTTGGGTGATGTATTGGACCAGATTCCCTCTATGCTCCCGAGGTTCCCTGATTCTCTGGTCACTTGTATACTGTGTGTGTGTGTGTGTGTGTGTGTGTGTGTGCATGTATAAAGAGACAGAGAAACAGAAAGGCAGAGGAAAAAGACAGACAGAGACAGAGAAAGGGAGACAGAGAGAGATAGGGAAAAGAGGGGAGGAAGGGGAAGGAATGAGAGAGACAGACAGACAGACAGAGACAGACACAGGAAAGAGAGACAGAGAGAGCGAGAGAGACAGAGACAGAGAGACAGAGAGATATGAATAGGACCTAAAACAAAAGATTTCATCAATTTATTTTTAACAACCAAGAGGGGATAGTTTAGTTCAGTACTGGGACACATGATCACAGTTGTCCACCAAGGAATGGGTTGTCTGAGGAAGTAGCAAGTACCCCGTGGCTAGAAGTATTCAAGCAGAAGCTGGATCCTATCAGAGTGACATAGAGGGGATTCCTTGCTGGCAAGAAGATTGAACCAACTGACTTAAAACCCTTTTTGACTTTATAAGAATTTTCTCTTATAAAGGAGAAGGCAAGAAAATTTTAGAGAGTCTTAGCTAAGAGATGGTGAATGAGCACCTAGAAAAGCAATCCAGGCTGGATTCACCAATAGTGATCAGAATGGTCTGGATTGCACTAAAGACAACAGATGTGTCACAGAATGATGGAGTGTTCCATAGCTGTTTCTACCTGACATCCACTGAAAAAGAAAGAAATGATAATGATGTCAATAATAATAATAATAATAGCTAATAATAGTAGTAACTAGCATTTACATAATATTTTGAGGTAGATAAAGCACTTTGTAAATGCTATCTCACTTGATCCTCTCAATAACTCTAAGAGATAGGTGCTATCATAATCCTCATTTTACATATGAGGAAGCTGAAGCAGATACAGACAGTAAGTGTCCAAGATAGGATTTGTCTTCAAGTCCCATACTTTAGCAAAATTAGGTGGAAAATAATCATTGAAGGACGCGACTTGTTCCAAGACAATTCCTAGCTAAATTTCATCAAAGATAAAAATGCTTTTTCTATAATAACAATAATAGTTAAGATGGTTCCTATTTCTAAAACACTTTTAAGTTTACATAGTGCTTTCCTCATCACAGACTTGGGAAATAAGTAGTGTAAATATTATTAGTCTCATTTTTTAAAGGAGAAAACTGAACCTTAGAGAGAGAAGTGACTTGAAGAAGGTCACTCGACTAGTAAATGGCACAGGGGCTCTGATTCCAAAAGCAATATCTTTTTTAGTGGATCTTGCTACCTAAAGGATAGGATTATAAGGCATAAATATGAAAAAGTATCTTTCAGTCAGGGAAGTCTTAGAGATGAGCTTTTGCTGCCGTTATTCCCCAGCCCCATTTCAGGAATCTCTTTCTGGATTTAGGCCTTTCAACTCCAGGAGTTTGACCGGCTCACCATCCTGCGGAACTCGCTCTGGGTCCACTGTAATCAGCTTTCTATGCAGTGTGTCAAGGATGATGAGGTAGGTAGAGCTCTCTGCTCCTCCACCTGGGCGGTTCCCCTGCTTGCATTCCCTGGGTAGGCGAGGCACTAGTCAGCACACCTCTGCCCACTCGTGGTCTAGCAGAGGCCCAGGGTCCAGGGCACTGAGAGAGCTCCACCAGAGTTTTTTCTAGGAAAGAGGGTTTTAATGGACTGGTTCTGGATGGTTTCTCAACACTTAAATAAGAATCATTCTCTTTTTCCATGGTGATAGCAATAATTAACATTTAGAAGAACATTTTAAGGTTTATAAAGCATTCCCATGTATTATTTCATTTGATCCCGCTAATGACCCTGACGGCGGCAGCATAACGAATAGGTACACTGGCAGGGAAGCAACATCTGGTTTCTAGAGCCTGCCTTAAAGCAATGAAGACCTGGATTGAATATTTTATACTCAATAGTATTTTATTTTTCCAAATACATGGAAAGATAGTTGATCAACATTCATTTTTGTAAGACTTTGTATTCCAATTTTGTCTCCCTTTCTCTCTTATCTCCCTCCTCCCCAAGACAGCAAGCAATCTTATATAGGTTAAATAGGCGTGCTTCTTTTAAATGTATTTCTATATTTGTCATGTTGTATAAGAAAAATCAGATCAAAAGGGAAAAAATAACAAGAAAGGAAAAAAACCAAGCAACCAACCACAACAACATTTTTTAAAAGGTAAAAAATACCAAGCTTCGATCCACATTCAGTCTCTATAGCTCTCTTTCTGGATGTGGATGGCATTTTCCATTATTGGAATTGTCTAGGCACCTTTCAGCATTCTAAGTTACAGAAGAGATACTAACTTGCATTGGGAGGAAGAAGATTCCTCATCTGGGAGTTCTCTTTAGCAGTGAAAGTATAGCCCATTCCCAATCCCAAAGGTGCTTTCACGATCCCTTATTTTATGTATGAGGAAATGAGATCTAAGAGATTTGCCCACAATCAAAACCTGCGGCAAGATTCAAACTTGGGTCTTTTTGACTCGAAATCACTCTATGTCCAAGCCACGTTGCTGCCATAGCCTCACTTTCAGCTAAGAGCTTCCTTAAACAAGATCTCATCTGAACCTCAGTCCTCTTGGGCAAGCTAGATAGCAGAGAGATGATTGCTTCTTTTTATAGAGAAAGGAATAGAGCTCCAGAGAGAGCCAGGGATTTACGTCAAGTCATGCAGGGAAGTAGTAGCCTAGCAGAGCTAGTCTCCTGGCTCCTGCCTCACCGTCCTCCTCTTCGCCCATACGACTGATGTTGTCCCTTTGCAGTACTATGAAGAGGTCCGGATAAGTCTAGAGGGCTGCAGTATAGAGGCAGACATCGACTTCTTCATCCAGAACAAAATGACGGGAACAGAACGGCCAGGTGAGTCCGGTGTGAATTCTTTCCAGGATTGATGAGGGCAGGGGAAAGGGAAGGGGCACAATGGGCTTGAGATGAGCCCAAAGAGAGACTTCTATACCACACCCACAGCCAGAGGAGATACAGAATGTTGCCCTGAGATAATCATAAATAGAAAAAAAAGAGTATGGGGCCGTTTTGTATAATAAGAAATCATACTCAGGAGAGAAAAATCCAAGAACTAAAGTGAATGGAGGAAAGGAAGAAATGGCAAAGAATATTTGGGTGAAGATCAATGAAGGGACCAACGAAGTAAGGAAGGAAACAAACAAACATTTAACTATGTGCTAAGCACTTTACTATTATTACCTCATTTGATCTTCACAATATTCCTAGAAGGTAGCACTATCATTATACCCATTTTATAGTCGAGGAAACTCAGATTAAGTGACTTACCCAAGCTCATACAGCTAGTAAATATCTGAGGCTGGATTTGAACTCAGGCCTTTGGTCTCAGATGCTTATGAGCTGTGTGATCCTAGGCAAGTCACTTAACCTGTTTGCCTTAAGAAAAGGCAGGAAAGAAGGAAGTGACAAGCTACTTGCCCAAAAAATCCCACGGACAGTATTGGTGTGCTGTGATCCACAAGGTCACAAAGAGGAGGACACAAGTGAACAACAACTTTCTAATAAAAATAATAATAGTTAACATTTATAGAATAACTACCATGTGCCAAGAACTGTGTTAAGCACTTCACAATTATTATCTCATTTGAGCATCACAACCACCCTGGGAAATAGGTGCTATTATTGTCCCCATTTTACACATGAGGAAACTGAAGCAAAAAATGTCTTGTTCAGACTAAATACGTTTGAACTAAGGTCTTCCTGACTTCAGGCTCCCAGGGTCTCTCCATTGCACCCCCTAGTGCCTTAAGTATATACATTAGAGACAGCATGTAGAATCCCAGCATCATAGAGCATCTTGAGAACCAGCACAGCATCATCAAGAACAGGTCCTGCCAGACTAATTAATTGAGCTGCTAGTTCAGAAGAATCCTATGAATATTTATTTAGATTTTTATAGAATATATAATTTTTATAACATTAATTGATATTAATTTAAAGTTTTAGCAAAGTGTTCTCAAGTGAGAAGTTGATAAGCATGAATTAAGCATCTACTGTATACCTGACATTGAGGATACAAAGAAAGGCAAAAACCAGTTGCTCCCTGCAGGGAGCTTACAATCTAATACGGGAGAAATCATGCAAACAAGCTATAAACTGGATAAATTGGAGGAACTCTCAGAGGGAAAGCATTAGTATTAAGGAGAGAAAAAGCTAATAACAGAAAATATAATTATCTTCTTGTGAAAGTTTAAATCTTGGACAATTAAATGGATTTGAAGCTGGTTGAACAACTGGGCTCAAAGAGTCGCCTTATGATCAGTGTCAGCTTGGAAGATCTTCAATGGGGGGGGGGCCCTGGGTTTATGTTTGCTGTCCTCTGGTTGGCAGATCTGGTGCCCCAAAAAGGCCTTGGCAGACTGGAAGACTGTACTTTATTAAGATGAAAGTCAATGGGGCTAATTGTAAAGTCACATTTGGAATCTAGAAATCAACTTTGTGAGTGGATGGAGAAGGAATGATTAGACTTGAGTTTATCTAGTGAAGATCTGAGCATTTTAATGGACTTTAAGCTCGATAAGAATCGAGACCAAGAAAAGAAGTATGATCCTGGGCTGAATGGAAAGAGGCAAAGCCCCCCAAAACCTGAGGGGGTCCCCAGGTCACTCCCAGGCGGTGACTACCCCAGCCAGAGCATTGCTTCAGATATGACTCCCACGATAAGGCAGACCGCAGTGGGCGGAGGGTCACCGTGATGGGGCGGCCTCCCAGCCGTTCTTGTAAAGTTCAGGATGTGACGCTTAGATAAGGGAAGATTCCAGGGACATAACTGTCTTCCATTATTCACGGAAGACAGCCTCCATTTGTTCTGCTTGGCCCCGGAACAAGCGACAGGCAGAGAGTTTGGGTCCGTGTCAGAAAAGATTTTCTAAGACTTTAGACTCGCTGGCTGTGAGTGGACTGGGCTGCTGCAGGAGCTGGTGGAGGTCCTTCCCCTCACTGGAGGTCTCCAAGCAGGACCCAGAGACCACTCGTCAGCGTGTCTGTCCTACAGGGAATTCCTTTACTGGCCTGGTTTAGCCTGAACCGCCCAGCTCAGAGATTCTGACCTTTCTCCACGGCCCGTTCCCAGTGGTGCGGAATCAGGGCCGTGTTTTTAGAAAATGGGGTCCTCCAGGCTACAGACCAGGGAGGGGTCCCAGCCCTCACGTTTGCTTGCTGTGTGATCCTGGGCAAGTCACCCATAACCTCTCTGTACCTCAGTCTTATCTGTAAAATGGGGGTACGGATACAAGACCTGGGTTGCTACCATAAGAATGATGCTGTAGATGGGGAGAATGATTCCCCTTAGCCCCAGAGATTCACAGCCAGAAGTGAATTTGGAGGTCTTAGGTCTGCCCCCCATGTTTTATAGATGTGGGTACTGAGGCCCCCAAATATAAAGATATGCCCAATCCTACAGTAGGGCTGGAAAGCATTTCAGGTCATGGACTCCACGTTGTAGAGCAGGAAATTGGGACTCGGGGGTAACCGAGATCACAAAGCTAGTGAATGAGGCAGGATCTAAACCCAGGCTCTCCTAACTGCCAAGAGCAGTCCTGTGTCAAACGCAGGGGTGAGAACGTTGAGACCCCTGCTCCCCCTGCACCCCCACTCTTACCTCGGCCAAGGGGCTGGGCCCGCCTGGGAGGGGCCCCTCCTCCCCAGGACAGTGGGGTGAGGGGCCGCCGGGAGGGGCTTTCATCGGCCATGAAGACCCTTCCTCATTTGTCTCCCTTTCTTTACCACATCCCCAGAGCCCATTCTCTACGAGAACTACAACGATCGGAACCCCAATGGAGGCTCGCACAGTCCCAGCCTTTACCCTGCTTGCGGCATGATTAAGAGGTGAGGACCCCGGGGGCTCGAGGGGACAGAGGGTGGTGACCCTTGGACCGGCCGAGCCCCTTCCCCTCACAGCCCGGAGCACACAAGTCCGGGGCAGTCTGCTCCCAAGGGGCCCGTGAACACATCATCGCTCTAACCCGCCCATGTTTCATCGGTTCCTCCTCCTTTAATCACGTAGCTAGTACCCAGGAAAGCTCCTTCTCTGCGGACTCTGCTCCATTGTCCGGTTTCATGTAATTACCTTGTTAGAACTCGTGCTACTTTCCAGAAAAAGCCACAACAAAGATGGGGAACAGTAGCGTTGTCCCCGGGTGCCTGAATGTAGCCGGCGACTCATTCGGGCCCTTGCGGCCCTTTAGCAGCACAGAAACAGCGCTCGGCGGCTAATCACCGAGAATGTTTTTTCTTTCCCTCATTGCAATGAGGGAACTCCCCGGGGAGAGGATCCCACATAAAGGTCCCCCCAACACTCTCCCACCTCATGGACTTAGTGCCTGTGGCCGCTGAGAGGTTCAGGCTGGACTCGAACCCTTCTTTCTGACTGACTCCACTGTGGCAAATGCCTCTCCTTCCCCTATTGGAGAAAGGGGAAAATAGGTTCAAAAAAGTCAAATGAGTCAGAAACTCGGCAAAGTAGGAAACGAGCGGGCGGAAGGTGAGCTCCGGTGACCCGGGACCCTCTGTCAGTGACCCTGCCCCGTGGGCCAGGTCTCCGTCCCTTGCCCGCGGGGCACTATCCAACTGGTCTCCCCACAGGAGGTCCGGGTCACGCCCCTTGCGCTAAGCACAAAATTCTGGGTTCCTTCATGATTTCAGTGACCCAAGGGTTTCTACCCTGGGTATTCCTCCCGCGACCTCCCTGCGCTTTGCCGTCCCTTGTTCCGCTGCTCAGCTTCTGCGTGACTTTGGCCGGGACACTTTCCCCTCGTGCTGGCCAGCATCTGTCTAGCAGAAGGCGGGGGAGTGGGTTTTGAAGCCAGCCTCTCACTGGGTCCCTTGAATCTAGGGAGGGTGAGGGCTGACACTCTGACAGAGGAGAAAATGGAAGCCAGAGAGGTGAAAAGCCTTGGTTCTATGCTACTGGCCATCCTCCAATCCCGGTCTTGTTGCTCCTTGCCCCTGGTCCCACCAAGCCTTTGCAAAACTCCCGAGGCTGAGTCCGGGTCCCCTTATTTCTCCATGAAATCCCGTCAGAAGCGCGTTTCTCCTCCCCGCGGCATCCCCTAAAGGAGTTTTGTATTTCTCCATCCGTATCTCTAACCTGCTTTCCAACTTCTGTGTTTCATGTTGTGCTCGTACCTGCAAATTTCCTTGAAACCCCGCTACAGGCCTTGAGGAAAAAACTGCTCCAACCAACACCTAAGCCTGCATAACCTGGGACTGCACAAGGCGCCGATAAGGAGCCCAGCTTCCTTCCGGCCGAGAGCTTCCCATCTAGGCCTCTTGGCCGCCTTTCCCCGAGCCCTGTGGCAGGCTGTCCTGCTCTGACGCCGGCTTCCTCTTAAAAAGTGTCTTATCGCTGCTTAAAAAACCGTGTCGCTCCCTGTTGCTCTCTCCCAGACGTCCTCCTTTGGACCCAGCAGGACGGTGAGCCCAGAGAAGCCAGCTGCTGACCGTGTCCACTCTGACCGCCTCATATCGGAGCTGGGCTTCCCCTCGGGCTCCGCAGCCAAGCCACCGCTTGTCCGACACCTTTCAGTGTTTTTCCCTCTCCTTTTCCTTTTACCTTCTCGCGGCCTCTCTTGTCCCAACAGATAGGAGGATTCTGCCTCCTGCCAGAAAAAGCCACAGCACGGTTCCCCATCGTTTTGGCACTTTGGGACTTACACAGTGTTTTCTCCCAGCCACCCAGGAGAGATGCGGGTCACATGCTCCCATAGCCATTTACAGAGAAGGGAGCTGAGGTCCAGGGACTTGTCCAAAGTCACCGGCCTGTTAGCGAGCAGAATTCAGTCCGTTCCCCATCTTCTTCCCACCATGACTTCCTGCTCGCCGAGCCCGGGGCTTCCATAAAGCGTAATCCCACTCAGATTTCTGCAGCCCTTTAAGGAACGTTTACCAAAAACCTGACAGGGACAACCTGGTGAGGACGCTCCCATGTAGATGGGCGCTTGCAGAGAAGGGCGGGAGCGGAGCTCGGGACTCTCTCTCCCAATCCAGCAACCTCTGGGCCCCTGCCCGCAGGGATTAAAGCTGATAAACAGACTGATTGACATCAAGTTACAGAGTTCAATATGGTGGGAGAGAACCTCCCACAGGCCTGGGGCAGGCCATTTCTGCAGGGATGTGCCAGCGGGAGGGCACGAGCCCGGCATCCCCAGCCAGGTCGGGCCCTCTTGGGGATCTAGCTGCCAAGGCCAGATGCGGGGGGCTCAGCCAGCCAGCGGAGCCCCGGCTCAGGAGCCCCCACACTCCCCACCCCCCAGCCTCCCCTAGCCCTCCCTCCCTTTGGGATGGGAGAGAATGCGGCTCATTCATTCATCCAACAAACGGGAGCAAACCCGTCCTCTGCAGCCGTGCTGCCGGGAGCCTTAGAGGGGCTGCTCTCAGAGGGGCTCCCTGGGGCTCAGCCGCAGGAGATCGCCCAGAGGGCCCGGAGGAGGAGGCCTGAGTCGCATCCAGCCTCAGAGCTTGACGCTCACTAGCTGTGTGACTCCGGGCAAGCCGTTAACCCTGATTGGCTCGCACCCCACTGCCCCCCAATCATTCATCTCCATTTTAGCAAGAAAGGCCCTCAGAGATGGCGTGTTGGGAGGAATGGGAGGCCAGGGAAGGCTGCCTGGAGGAGGAGGTGCCGGGAGGAGCTTGGGGGGTGGGGGGGATTTTGAACTTGCAGGAAGGGACTGTGACGGGAAGAGCGCAGAGAGTGCAGGAAGCCATCTAGGAGAGGCGGGATGGGGCAGTGGGTGGGGAGCTGGCCGGAAGACCCGGTTCGGATTCTGCCTGTGACGGACAGGCTCTGCCTAGGGGACCTGAGCACGTCATACCCGGATAGGAACGGACGCCATGACTTAGAAAACCCCGAGCGATGTCTCCAGGCTGTCTTGTCAGTTGGTTTATTTTGGCGGACGTTTCCCTGTGACGCCTGTGAGTCCGAGGCCTCTGCCCCGGGAGCTCTCTCTGAACTCCACCCAGGGCGCCCCCTGCAGGGGCGGAGGGAGGGCCCTCGGGAACCCCGGTGAAGTCACTGCTCGCCGTAGAGCCTAGGGGAGTTATGGGGCAAAAGCAGCGGGCTGCCGAGGGCCTTGAGTGCCGAGTCCCCACACGTCACCAACACGTCTGCCACGTGTGGGACAGAGGTTTTAACCGTTTGTACACACACTCTCTCTCCCACAAGCACCCAGTTACCCCCCTCTGGGGCTCAGGCTCAGCTCTCCCCCCACTGAAATCTCTAGAAGCTTCATGGGCCCCCAGAAAGGCAGGAGGCGGTGCCGGGGCTCTCCTGCGCCCACGAGGAGGAGGAGAGGGAAAGCGGAGGCCGCAGCCTCCCGCCGGCACAGAGCGGGGCTTCGGAGGGGCTGCTGGCTCCCGGCACCGCCTCCCCCGCCCCTGTCCGCCACCTGCGCCCCCGCCAAGACAGCCGCTCCCTCCCTGTGCGCGCGCTCCGTGTGTTGGGGGCGTGGTGGGCAGGGGATAGCGTGCTGGTGTGAATCTGCCTCGGACACTTAGCTGTGTCCGGGAATCCTGCCTGCCTCAGTTTCCTCGTCTGTAAAACGAGCTGGACAAGCACATAGCCAACACTCCTGGACCTCGGCCAAGAGAACCCCAAAGAGTCAGGCCTGATCGAAAGCTCTAAACACGTCCCTTGACACCCTCCAGTGCAACGGGCTGACGTCATACTCCAGTACAACGGGCTGACGTCATACTCCAGTACATGGCAGACCCCAGAAGCCCCTCCCCCAAGGCTGACCAGCCGCTACCCTTTCCCCCAGCTCCTAGTAGGTCCCGTAGGCCTGTTCCGGTGCCGGTCCAGGGGTCTCCATCGCAGCCCCGCGGCCTCGGACCCATTCACCTCCCCCCGCAGTTTCTCCTCTCAGTTGAGGCCCTGCGTATTGGTACTGTCCGCCTCAGCAGGGGGAGTAAGGACGTGCTTGTAAACCCTCCGACGCTAGAGGGCGCACTCTCCGGGAGAACTGCGGCTGAAAAATAAAGAGGAACCCCAAGGGAAGCTCCCTTTATAGCGCTACAGACATAGGAGTCCCCAGGCTTTCCAACGGGGAAGGGGGAGGAGTCCGGACTCCGGGAAGGCATGACGTCACTCCGTCCCGGCAAGCATTGCCCGAGTCCGCACGTGACGCATCCAGAATCCGTCCCTCGCGGAGCTTGCATCTGATGGCTGAACGTGTCTAGGTGCAAAGTTAGGGGGACTCCTGGCATTAGGTCCCTTCCTTTCCTTTCCCTGCGGTGTCTCCTTCTCAGGTCCACGCTGCCCCGGCCTGAGGACCGGCCTGGAGGGATGGAGGGGGAGACTGAGCATCCCACTGGAGGGCGGCCTCCGGGAGAGGGGGAGGGGAGGAGGGGAGCCAGCTCCCAGAGAGGCCGGCCACGGCAGGAAGGGAAGTCCCAGCTCGGGTGCCCCAGGGGCCGGGCGGCGCGATCCCCTCATTTTGTCCCCAATGGGACAGGAAAAGCGGCTGGTCACGCGACCCATGAGGTGCCGGGCTAGGTTTGAACCCGGGCCTTTGACCCCGAACCCGACGCTGACTCCTACTGCCCTTTGGAGGTTAATCCGGGGGAGACTTCAGGTAGACAAAAGCAGAGGGAAGGGAACCCTTCATATCGTGGGTCTGGGCTCGCCCCCCACCACGGGGTCCAGGATCCCCCGGGTCAGAGCTGAACTGCATGGTCTGTGCTCTGCTAACCTCGGCCCCGGGGGCTTTCCCGAAGGCCAGTGCCCCCCCCCCCCCTGGCGCGTAGACGGAGGGCCCCGAAGAAGGGCACTGTGGGATTGGTGTCAGCAGCCCTGGCCAGGCAAGTGGGTGAGAGTCCCCTCCCCGAAGCCGAGGCCCGGCGCTAGCAAGGAAAGGGAGCGGGGGTCATCTAGTCCACGGGGAGTGACATGTCCAAGGTCATGGGGCCAGCCAGCCGAGTCTGGATTTGAACTCTGCTCCCGGGACTCTCTATGATACCACCTCATATTCATATTTACAAATCCTTCCCCGCTTTCCTTAGGATTGGGGACTCTGTAAACTTCAAAGCCACCCCAGCAATGGAAGCTGCTCGGGCTCTCCTAGGGGGAGGTGCTGCTTGTTTGGGGGAGGGGAAGGGCCTGGCCCTTCTCTCCTTCTGCCCTCCCCCACCGGTCTCAGCCCCCTCCCACTCCCAGAGACTGCCCGCCCCTCCCCCCAGTCCCACTCTGTGGGCCCCCTCGGAGATTCCTCAGCTTCCAGATGTAGAAGGGCCTTTCCCTGGCCCGGAGCCTGATAGATGGTCATCCACTTCCTGGGAGGGGGAGGCTCAACACCAACTAACAGGGATTATAGCCCGCTACAGAGCACTTCACAGAGAAAACTTCACTTACAGTCCTGGCAGGCAGGTCTATTACTGTTCCCGTTTTACAAGTGAGGAAACGAGGCAGACAGCACACAGTAAAGTGACTTGCCCAGGATCACACAGCTCCTATGGGTCTGAGGCACATTTGAACTCGGGTCTTCCCAATTCCAGCTCACTCTCTCTAGTAATCGAGTCCACTTTTAAGCAACTTGAACGTGGAGGGAGCTCACACCTGTCCTCAGGAGGGGGAGGGGGATGGGGAAGGGGAGACGGTGAGGACCAGATCTAGCAATGAAAGAGGGCTGATAAATCTCACTCCCGCAATTCTGGTCTGTTGGGACTTTGAGTTCCCCCAAATAAAATGGGGGTCATTTTCAATCCATCAGTTAAGATGGTAACAGGAGTGAAAAATCAGCTGCACTGAGGATAGGAGGGGAGCGGCCAGTTGGGAGTTTGAAAGGAAAAGATCCAGGAGTCTTAATGGACTACAAGCTCAATGAACATCAGTAAAAGATGACAGCCCACAAACCTTCATCTGAACTCAGGACTGCTTTAATAGAGTCAGAAGTGAGAATTTGGGGGAGAGTCCTCAGTGTTTGGTTTGGAGAGGGGAGCTGCGAGAAGCACCTCTCAGGGTTCCAAGGACCAGCCTGGAGAAGAAGGGAGACTTCTTCTCTGACACCTGAGGAAAAACTGGAACGGAGATAGGAATTTAGGAGGAAGAGTTTTCCTTTGGAAAAGGAAAATCTTTCTGATAATCACAGTTGTGCTCTGGGAGACAGTGAGCGCCTCATCAGTTGAAGTATTCAAGCAGGCTGGATGAGCCCCAGTCTGGGAAAGAATAGAAAGGACTCTTGCACCTTGGGGACTTTCGGGGTCACTCCCAGCTCATGGAGCCTGCGCTATGGTCAGGACTTGTGAAGGTGGGACAATGGTTGGACACTTCAGGGAGGACCCAAGCTATGGGGGCTGAGGAAAATCACCCAGAGGGAGGTTAGGAGGGCAGAAACAAGCTCCAAGACACAGTCATTGTAGCCTAGTGATCAGCGAACAATAGCCTTCGGGCTGGATCTGGCCAGGAATAATTTTTCAAATACATGTTAAATAATGCTTAATTATAAAAAATAAAATAAAGCTTTAAACATTTTAAATTCCACTATTAACTCCCTAGTGGGGCAGCCTGGAAGCTCTGCCTTCTGAACTCCCCAGCTTCCTGTAAGTTCCATCTTCTCCAAGAAACCTTCCCCAACTCCTCTTAATTCTACTGCCTTCTGTCTACTTATTTCCTATTTCTCCTGTATATAACTTGCTTTGTATCCACTTGTTGGATTGTCTGACTTTTGCCTCTTTTTGTATCCTCTTAGCACAGTGCCTGGCACACAGTAGGTGCTTAATAAATGCTTATTGATTGATGGATCAATAGTTTGCTAATCCCCTGATCCAACCCTCACATCTTAATGAACAAGGAAAAGCAAGGCCCAAAGGAGCCTGGTAATTTGCCTGGTATCACAGAGTGGTGGAGCTGAGACTAGAACTCAGGGCTTCTGACCACAATGACCTCATAGAATCTCTGTAGCCCCAGGGGTGCCCTTGCCCAGCCAGGGCATCCTCGGGAGGCTCAGAGACAGAAGAGCAGATTGGAACCCGGCTCCGAAGCTTCTTAGCTGCGCTCCCCCCTCCCGCTGTTCTGCATCTGTAAAATGGGTGTGCTAACACTGACACTCCCCAGCTCTCGGGGCTGTTGTTGGAGGTCACTGGGGAATGGGGGTGTCTGAGAGGAATCGTCCCAGCTTTCTTTCCTTCTGACCCCACAGGTTCTCAGGCCTGTTACACGGGAGCCCCAAGAACAACACCGAGAACGTGGTCCCCTCCGCCCCTCCCCCAGGTAACGGGACCTTCCTTTCTGGATAAAAGGGGGACAGAGAGGAGTGTGGGGCCCAGGTCCTTGGGGGATGCTCCCAGGAAGTGGAAGGAGGGGCGAGGAGAGCGTCACCCGGCCACCTGGAGCCAGGAGACAAGGGGACAGCACCTTCGTGGGGTGACAGGCCTGGGCCCCAGGGCCCCGAGCCCCCCAGCTCCTTCTGGGCCTCTCCCAAAGGGCACACGGGCTTGGCTTCCCCAGGACTCTGGGACTCTGGGCCTGGGCTGCGCCCTGGGAACAGCGGGGAGCTTCACTGAGTGGCAGGGACGCTGAGCAGCTGAGGCCCTTCCCTGGGCACCAGGACCAGGCAGGGAGGGGGAGGGAGCCGTCCCATAATCCCCAGCGGGGCGGGGGAAACCAAGGGAGGCGTGAGGGAGGGAGGAAGGGGGGGAGGGAGAAGGGAGAGCGAGAGCGAGACAGAGACAGAGAGAGAGATGGGGGGAGAGAGCGACAGACAGAGACAGTCAGAGACAGAAGAAAGAAGTCTCCAAACAGCAGGTACCGGAGGGGCGGGGAGGGGCTGACTCCACCTGGTGAGAGAGGCTTGTCCGGGGCAAACGTGGGGCTGTGGGGCTCTGGCCAAGATACTTAACTGCTCTGGGCGCGGGCAACTCCGAAAGGCGACGAAGCGCAGGAACGGGCATTCGCTCCCCGCCGGGCTGAGGAGAGAAGGGAAGGTTCGCCCCGGGCGCCAGTCGGACGTCACCCTCCTCGCCCCGCCCTCCTGGAGGGTCCGTTCCGTTTGGGGGGGAGGGGGCTCTGCGGGGTCTTCTCCGGGGCTCCGGGGCTCCTGGCTTGGCGCCCTCGGGGTTGGCCGGGAGCACCCAGGAGTCTCCTCGCGCTCTCTCGGGCAGGTCTCATCTCGGGCCCCCTGCAGACCAACGACATCGTCTACGCGGACATCCTGCAGACCAGATCAGTCCCCGAGGCCTCGGCCCATGACTACAGAGCGCTCTATGACTACACGGCCCAGGTGGGTGCCAGGCAGGTCTCAGTTTGCCCATCTGTAGAATGGGGACAAAGAGCGGCCGCCTCCGGGGTGGCCGGGAGGATCAGATGAGAATGTATCCGCAAAGCGCACCGCCTGGCACATAGTAGGTGCTTGATAAAGGCTCGTGCCCTTCTTTCCCTCTTACTCCCCTAACAAAGTCGCTTGCCGGAGCATCCTGATGAGGAGGGGGGGCTGGAGAGGCTGAGTGAGGTTGAACCCCGAGGGCAGAGCGTGTGCGGAGGGGGGGGGTTGGGGTCCGCCTAATTCAGCTCCATGAAAGCAAGAGCGGCCCCCAACGGAGCTGCCCCCAAGCGGCCGGAGCGGGAGCGAGCTCCCCGCCCACGGAACCCTTAGGTCCCGTGTTCCCTCGTGGGGGGTGGGAGGCCCCGCTGACCTAACAACTGCCTGGTTCCTTCCAGAACGAGGATGAGCTGGACCTCACTGCCGGGGACATCCTGACCGTCGTCCTGCAGGGGGAGGACGGCTGGTGGACGGTGGAGAGGAACGGCCAGAAAGGCTTCGTGCCGGGCTCCTACCTGGAGAAGCTCTGAGGGAGCGCCCCTCCCCCAGTCCCCAGTCTGGAAACGCAGCCTCCCCCATCCCCCCCCACCTCCCTGCGGGCCGCCCCCATCCCCAGGCTGAGCTTCCGGGCCCCGGGGAGGAGGGAAAGCCTCGTGGGACGGATGGGCAGCCATGGGACTCGGGAGCCGCCTAGGGCCCCAATGCCCGCCAGCCTCCCTGGCGCTATCCTGTCATGGAATTGGAGAGTTAGACTAGATTTCTAAGGTTCTTCCCAGCTCTTTCTGTTCTAGGGTCCCTTCCGCCTCCGATATTCTGTTCCAGGGTCCCTTCCACCTCCGATATTCTGTTCCAGGGTCCCTTCCACCTCCGATATTCTCTATTCTAGGGTCCCTTCCACCTCCGATATTCTCTGTTCCAGGGTCCCTTCCACCTCCGATATTCTCTGTTCCAGGGTCCCTTCCACCTCCGATATTCTCTGTACTAAGGTCCCTTCCACCTCCAATATTCTCTGTTCTAGGGTCCCTTCCACCTCCGATATTCTCTAAGATCCCTTCCACCTCCGATATTCTCTGTACTAAGGTCCCTTCCACCTCCAATATTCTTTGTTCTAAGGTCCCTTCCACCTCCAATATTCTCTGTTCCAGGGTCCCTTCCACCTCCGACATTCTCTGTACTAAGGTCCCTTCCACCTCCGATATTCTCTGTACTAAGGTCCCTTCCACCTCCAATATTCTTTGTTCTAAGGTCCCTTCCACCTCCAACATTCTCTGTACTAAGGTCCCTTCCATCTCCAACATTCTCTGTTCTAAGGTCCCTTCCACCTCCGATATTCTCTGTTCCAGGGTCCCTTCCACCTCTGACATTCTCTGTTCTAGGGTCCCTTCCACCTCCGATATTCTCTATTCCAGGGTCCCTTCCACCTCCAATATTCTTTGTTCTAAGGTCCCTTCCACCTCCAACATTCTCTGTACTAAGGTCCCTTCCATCTCCAACATTCTCTGTTCTAAGGTCCCTTCCACCTCCGATATTCTCTGTTCTAGGGTCCCTTCCACCTCTAACATTCTCTGTGGTCTAGGGTCCCTTCCACCTCCGATATTCTCTGTTCCAGGGTCCCTTCCACCTCCGATATTCTCTGTACTAAGGTCCCTTCCACCTCCAATATTCTCTGTTCTAGGGTCCCTTCCACCTCCGATATTCTCTAAGATCCCTTCCACCTCCGATATTCTCTGTACTAAGGTCCCTTCCACCTCCAATATTCTTTGTTCTAAGGTCCCTTCCACCTCCAACATTCTCTGTACTAAGGTCCCTTCCACCTCCAACATTCTCTGTACTAAGGTCCCTTCCACCTCCAATATTCTCTGTACTAAGGTCCCTTCCACCTCCGATATTCTCTGTTCTAGGGTCCCTTCCACCTCCGATATTCTCTGTTCTAGGGTCCCTTCCACCTCTGACATTCTCTGTACTAAGGTCTCTTCCACCTCCAATATTCTCTGTTCTAGGGTCCCTTCCACCTCCGATATTCTCTAAGATCCCTTCCACCTCCGATATTCTCTGTACTAAGGTCCCTTCCACCTCCAATATTCTTTGTTCTAAGGTCCCTTCCACCTCCAACATTCTCTGTACTAAGGTCCCTTCCACCTCCAACATTCTCTGTACTAAGGTCCCTTCCACCTCCAATATTCTCTGTTCTAGGATCCCTTCCACCTCCGATATTCTCTGTTCTAGGGTCCCTTCCACCTCCGATATTCTCTGTTCTAGGGTCCCTTCCACCTCTGACATTTACTACACAAACACACACATTCCTGGAGGAGATGGAATGTTGGCTGATCCTCGAAATATCTGGGGGGGAAATGGGGGCAGATGATTCAGACTAGCAGGAGAGAGACAGTATTGTAAGCAAAGGCATAAAGGAAGCAGGAAGAGAGGGTGAGAATAGGGGTCTGGGGCTAAGCAGGGGGAAAGAAGCCAGACTAAACTGGAGGGAGGTGAGGGAAGGGAGGTGAAGGGAGGGGGTTGGACCTACAGCATGGGAGCCCTACTCCCTTCAGGCTCATTAGCCTTAAAAGAGATAGCTACCCACCTGTATTACTTCTAGGGCGCTTTTTGGCCATCCACGGTCCCTCCTAAGGAGTCAGTTTCTTCTCCTGTAATACTGCCTGTTACCCACCTCATAGTTGATGAGAAAGCAGCTGCTAATGTGCTCGGCAAACTTTAAAGCTCCCTCTCAAAAGTGCTCTTACTGTCGCTGCTATTGTTACCTCGGGGCAGCCTCCTCACTCATGTCAGAGATGGGATTTAAACTCAGGTGGTCTTCCTCACCACCACCACCCCCCGGCCTCCAAAGGAGGCTCTCTCAAGCCTCAGCAGCAGCAAATATTGTGACAGAGACAGAGAGGAGAGAGACCGAGAGAGAAGGAGAGAAAGAGGTAGAGAGAGACAGAGAAAGAGAGAGGGGAGAGAAAGAGAGAGAGAGAGGAGAGAAAGAGAGGCAGACGGAGGAGAGAGATCGAGAGAAAGAGAGGGGAGAGAAAGAGAGAAACACAGAGGGGGGTAGAGAAAGAGAAAGAGGGAAAGGGGGGGTGGATGGATGATACATACATAGGTAGGTAGATAGATATACACACACAGGGTGAATGGGAGTTAATCTCAGGGGACGTTGAGGGAGGGAAGAAAGGAGTGATCAGAAAGTAGAACAGGTGCTCCAGAGGTCAAGCAGAGAATGGACAACTATCCATCCATGATGCTATAGCGGGTTTTGCTGCTTGGGGATTGGTGGAGGTAGTGGATGACCTTTAGGACTAGGGCTGTGCCATCAGCCCCCTTTCCCCTCCCTCCCTCCCCCCCACCCCCCATGGCCCAGCCTTCGGGGTGATTAGAGCCCAGAGGACCTGGGTTAAAATCCTTCTCTGACACTGATTAGCTGTCCCTGATCTATCTTCAGTTCCCTCGTCTGCTAAAAGCACCATTACAGGACCCACTTCCCAGGGTTGTGAGGCTCAGAACCAGTTCTTCTCTGTGATGAGCTTGGCAAACCTCCAAGATCTGTGGGATGTCGGCTGTCCTGGTCAGTCTCCTGGGACAATGGGGCCGTGTGGGATCCCCCTTCAGTCACTTCCCCGCCCCAGGCCCAGGTACAGGAGTCTCTAAGGTTCTGTACCAGTCCTACAGGTCCGTATTCCTCAACAAGCCCGCCAGTGGGAGGGTGAGCCGTGGCCCTCTCCCATCATCCCGATTGTGTTCTTAATAAAGTATATGGTACTCAGTGGGTTCCTTTCCTAACTGGCCCCCAGACCCAGATCTTTCTGCTGTCCTCCTCTCCTAGTAGAATACTAACTACATTGACTCAGTTGCCGTGACAGACCTTGTGGCTCCTCTTTCCTCTTTTTGCCAAAATTAAACGAGATTTCATCGTCGTGCTCCTGCGGGGCCTGGCCCCGGCTGCGATTCTGTCACCCTGGGCGAGCCATTTCCCCCTCCAGACTCTCGTTCCTAAATGAGAAGTTGCACTCGGTACCCTGGGAGGTCTCTCCCAGCTCTGGATCCATGGCTTTATGAACCAGTCCCGTCCCCTTTCGCCCTGGTCAGCCTTCAGTGCGCTCCCTTCCAGGCAGCAGTTACGAATGGTCCCGAAAAGCGCGATCACAAGGAGGCGAGGAAGGGGTCAGGCCTTAGGCTGAAAAGTTGTACAATTGTCTCAGCCTCCTCTGAGAGCCCCCACTGGCTCCTGCCCCACTGCCGGGAACAGAGGGTTTCTGGGGACCCCCCCCAGACTCACCTGAAGTGGCCAGAGTAACGCAAGTGTTGGTGGAGCTACAGACCCAGCTCTGACCCCCCTGATGGGTTCCGGTCCCCCTAAGGGATCACAGAACCGGAGAATGGCCCGAGCTCTGAGCCCCCTCCCTGATGGGCTCCGGCCCCCCTAGGGGATCACAGAACCAGAGAATGGCCCGACCTCTGAGCCCCCTGATGGGCTCCGGTCCCCCTAGGGGGTCACAGAACCGGAGAATGGCCCCAGCTCTGAGCCCCCTGATGGGCTCCGGACCCCCTAGGGGGTCACAGAACCAGAGAATGGCCCGAGCTCTGAGCCCCCTCCCTGATGGGCTCCGGTCCCCCTAGGGGGTCACAGAACCGGAGAATGGCCCCAGCTCTGAGCCCCCTGATGGGCTTCGGCCCCCCTAGGGGATCACAGAACCAGAGAATGGCCCCAGCTCTGAGCCCCTGATGGGCTCCGGCCCCCCTAGGGGGTCACAGAACCGGAGAATGGCCCCAGCTCTGAGCCCCCTGATGGGCTCCGGCCCCCCTAGGGGATCACAGAACCGGAGAATGGCCCCAGCTCTGAGCCCCCTGATGGGCTCCGGCCCCCCTAGGGGATCACAGAACCGGAGAATGGCCCCAGCTCTGACCCCCCTGATGGGCTCCGGTCCCCCTAGGGGATCACAGAACCGGAGAATGGCCCCAGCTCTGAGCCCCCTCCCTGATGGGCTCTGGCCCCCCTAGGGGATCACAGAACCGGAGAATGGCCCCAGCTCTGAGCCCCCTCCCTGATGGGCTCCGGGCCCCCTAGGGGATCACAGAACCGGAGAATGGCCCCAGCTCTGAGCCCCCTCCCTGATGGGCTCCGGGCCCCCTAGGGGATCACAGAACCGGAGAATGGCCCCAGCTCTGAGCCCCCTGATGGGCTCCGGCCCCCCTAGGGGGTCACAGAACCGGAGAATGGCCCGAGCTCTGAGGGCGCCATCCGGACTGATGGGGAGTTAGCGCCTGCAGTTATCCCGGTCCAGTTCCCGTTCACCTTGCTAGTATTTGCCCGTGTGTATGCTGAGCGGGCGTTGGAGGGGAGGGGGGAGGTCATTCTGGGCCTGCGGAGGCGAGCAGAGGCCTGGGAGAGAGGCCGGCGCGGGGGGGGCTGTTATTTGCTGCACAGAGGACCCCAATCCGGGAGAAGGGCCACAGCCCCGCGCTCCCCCTTTCGGCACACAGAACGCGCAGCCGGCGCTTACTTTGTGGAGGACTTCCCAGAGCTCTGCTTTGCTCCTTACAGCCTGGGGGGCCGGGGGCCGTCGTTCCCATTTTACCACAGCTTCGGTGACTGGTCTTGGGCGGGTCACACTGTGAGGCTGAACTTGAACTCAGGACTTCTTGCCTCTAAATCCGGTGCTCTGTTCACTGAAGCCCCTGGCTGCCCATTGGCAGCGGCCTCAGTTTTCCCCTTAGGAGAACAGCGCTGATCTTGCCCGGGCTTGGAACCCTTCCAAGGCCTACGTGGCTCCCCCGCAGATTTCCGCACTCTGTCCGCTCCACGAGGCGGTCTTGGGAGATCCTGCTTCTCCTTCAGCTCAGGGGCCCCCACCCCCACCCCCCAAGTGAAAGTGGGCGTCCCCCTTCCTGGAATCTCCTCCTCCTCGGTCCCGTCCCTGCCCTGGCTTTACGCGTACCTCCGTGGCCCTGAGGCTGCTGCTGGCGTCCTTCTGGCCCCCGCCCCGCCGCCCACAGCGCAGCCCGGGGGAGCAGGTGTTTCCTCCCCCGGACGCAGGGAAGGCCTTAGGCCAAAATGGCCCCTGTGTTTTGTGACTGGAACGAGCCCCCTCCCCCCCCAGGCTCACCGCCGCGTAGAAAAGCGCCGAGCGATGTTAGGTTTTGCCCGACACCTCTCGGTTCCGCTTCCCCCTGTTTACGCTGCGGGGGAGGCGGGCACCCCCTAGCGGGCGGAGGCGGCCTGGGGGCCGGGAGGGCCCTGGTTCAAATCCTGGCTCGGACACATGCCGGTGGGGCAAGTCACGACTGGAGGCCCCAGGAAGGCCCTGGGCCGGCAAGTGCGAGGGAGCTTCCGCCTAGGCCGAGTCCCGAGCCCAGGCCCGGCCCATTTGTAACCACCGCCATTACGGTTCGGCGCCCGAGAAGGCTGTTTGTCATTTCCTGGGGGGCGTTTCCCCCACGGCACGCCCCCGGAGGCCCCCATCCTCACGGCCTCCTCCGAGCGCCCTCCTCCCCACGGTCCCACCTGGGATTTCCGGGGCCTCCGGGGGGCGGTGCTGACGGAAACGCTCCGGGGCGCCTCCGAGCCGCCAGCCTCAGCAGGGACCCGAGGTCCGGATTCTGCCGGGTCACTCGGCAGGGAGAGAAGCCCGGGAGATGCCCTCCTCCCCGCCCCGCCCCGGACACTCCCCTGCCGGCTCATCCTGGGCAGGCGACTTTTGCCTCTGTCTCCTCATCTGTTTAATGGGTACAATAAGGCTTTCACTAGTTGGTAGCTCACAGACTACTTTCAGAAAGGGGCTTGGTAAAATGTTAAAGACACTTATTATCATTATTATTATTTTTTATAGTTATTGTTATTATCCCCTACCCCCAGCCTCCAAGGCAGCAGCCCCACCCGCAGGGAATAATCTCAGGAGCCCCGGGGATAGAGGGAGGAGCTGGGAGGCCAGAGCCTGAAGCCTCCAGGGGCAGGCGGGCGCCCCCCCCATGCCGGCGCCCTGGGCACCCTCCCCACCGGCCAGCCACGTTTCACTGCAGCGATCCTGCGGCTGCTCTGGGACGGGCAGAAGGAGACGCACACGACCCATTGTTCTCTGGCCCCACGTTTCACGTTCCCGGAGCCGAGACGGTCCAGGAGCGGCCCTGGCTCGAGGCCCCGCCCCTGGGGTTCTGACCATCGGCGCTTGGCTGCCTCTGGGCCCAGGACGGGTTCTGGCTCCTGCTGGGAATTCTGCGGCCCAGCCTTTCCTCCCGAACTCGTTCCGTGTCTGTGAAAGCGAGGACGTTGTTCCCAGATGATGTTAAGGCTGTTTCTGCTTCTGCCGACAGACGGAGCCCCGTGGAGAAGCGGCTGGGAGCCGGGGGGCCTCTGGGAGCCGGGGGGCCCTGGCCCTGCTCTCAGAAAAGTGATCTCCGAAGCGGGGCTCGATGGCAGCCGCCCCGGGGCGTTGGGAGAGCCCCTCCCCGCTTTACATCGTAGGCTCCAAGATGGGGGGAAAGCTGCATCTGGGAAGGTCAGGAGCTGGGAGGGCCCCTGGAGATGAGGGAGTGACTCAGGCCCCCCAGGTCCCGAGGGCCAGAGGGAGGTCCGAGGCTCGCCTGACTGGACAGCCAGTGTTCTTTCGGGCTTCGGCCACTTCCAGCTTCCGGTCCTGACCTGGGGCAACCGACCCTGCACCCCCGGGAGCCCCATCCTGCCCAGCCCCAGCAGCAAGGACACCGTGTCCGGGGCCACACACTCCTACAAGTGTCATCCGTGGCCTCAGCGCACCCCCCACCAGCAGGGGGAGCCTTCCTGGGCCCGGGGCGAAAGGACTGCGGAGACCCTCTCGTCCCCCTCGGAGGCTCGCCGGGTCAGACTTTTCTGGGAGGAAAAGCCAGTTCTCCGCCGTGCTGAGGAAAGGGCCAAACCCTGGGTCTAGAGTATCCCGAATACAGTCATTTCTGTCTCAGTCACGCCCTTGGCCTTTGACGACTGGCGCCGCCTCGCGCTCTGACTCAGGCCCACAGGACCCGCCACGGGGAGGCAGCAGGAGGCAGCCGGCCCCAGGAGGATGGGAACAGGCCCTCAGCGGTCACCCTCCTCCCCAGATCCCCTCTGCCTCAGAGCCCTCAGCGGTCACCCTCCTCCCCAGATCCCCTCTGCCTCAGAGCCCTCAGCGGTCACCCTCCTCCCCAGATCCCCTCTGCCTCAGAGCCCTCAGCGGTCACCCTCCTCCCCAGACCCCCTCTGCCTCAGAGCCCTCAGCGGTCACCCTCCTCCCCAGATCCCCTCTGCCTCAGAGCCCTCAGCGGTCACCCTCCTCCCCAGACCCCCTCTGCCTCAGAGCCCTCAGCGGTCACCCTCCTCCCCAGACCCCCTCTGCCTCAGAGCCCTCAGCGGTCACCCTCCTCCCCAGACCCCCTCTGCCTCAGAGCCCTCAGCGGTCACCCTCCTCCCCAGATCCCCTCTGCCTCAGAGCCCTCAGCGGTCACCCTCCTCCCCAGATCTCCTCTGCCTCAAGAGCCCTCAGCGGTCACCCTCCTCCCCAGATCCCCTCTGCCTCAGAGCCCTCCAATCGTGGGGATTCACCAGCTCCGAGGCGGCTCATCCCCTTCTGTCCTGTTCTACCCTCCCCCCTCCCTCTCATTAGCTCGGAGTTCCCTGGGAGCCTTCAGCTCCTGCTCTCAGTTCTGTTCTTGGAACCGCACAAAACCAGCCCGATCCCCCTTATCAATGAGGAACCTGACATTTCTTCTATTTTTTTTAATTTTGATTCTGATGTTCTCACAGTCATTACCTTCCATTTGCCCCATTCTCATTTCTAAGGAGTTCTTTTTGTTAACTTTTGTACTTCCTTTTCCACTAGCCAATTGGACTTTTAAAATCGTTTCCTTAGAGCGAATCATTAAAGGATTCAAAAAGTAACAGGTGCGGGATGTGATTTTATCATCAGCTCTTGCTTTTATTTATTTTTCTTTCTTTTGAGCAAGAAGCATTTAAGTTCGTAACAGAAAGGAACTTCCCTGGCAGAATCCCCCTTTTGCCAAATGAGCCAAATTTAGGCTTGCACAGAACTGACTGAATTCTGACCTGTCCAGGGCCCCCGGCTAGTCTGTAGCAAGGGCAGGATTTGAGCCACTGTTTCCCTCAGAGAAGCTCATGGCAATTATTTGGGTGGTTGTGATGATTTGGGGGTTGCCATGATAATGTTTTTGTGTCCACAGCACGTAAACACACCAGGCTGTTGACTTTTCCTCACAGTCTTGCATTTCTCCTCCCGATTTTTCTTCTCCGTCTCTCGATTTCTCAGACCCTTCTCAAGCTCTCCAAGAGGGCTTTTGGGGCTTACGACCGATTCATTCTCTCCGTGGAGACTTTCGCCAGAGCTGTCCCCTTCCGTTTGTGTCCCCATCTTCCCTGTCTCCATAGTAGCTTTCTGTGGTCAGGGAAATTTTAGCCCATTTTGATCTCTGCTCCTGGGCACAGGGGGCACTGATTCATACCTCCTAAGTCTGGGCACTGACTTTCCCGTGGGGGCTTCGGGGTGGCCTGGCCCGGTGCCCCTGTAGTGCCGGGGTTCCAGGGATGGCCCCGGGGCTGGAGGTCTCGCAGCTGGCTTACTGGGCCACCGGCTGCTGAGCCAGGACCGGGGGATCTCGGGTGTTGGTCTGTGCCCTGGCCGACAGCCTCCACCGGCTGGCCCCTCTTACCTAAATGAGGGACCTTTCCCCAAGTCCCCTAAGCTAGTCATCTTAGGCTGGAAAGCTGTCGTCCGTCTTGTGGGTTCTGTCACTCAGAATCTGTTCAGAGGCTTGATTTAACACTTTCTAAGAGAAACTGAGGGACAGCTCAGCTAACTTCCTGGCTTCTTTCCGCCATCGTTCTAATCCCCTGACCCACACTTGAAGGCGCCATCGCGGTTCCTTCTCCCCTCGCCCATATCATCTCTTCCTAGGCTGATTCTCAGCTGTTCTTGCCCAACAAGAACAGAGCAGGGTCAAGGGGAACTGAAAGCTTGCTTAGGACGCAGTCAGGAAATCATTTGATAGGGCTCCCAAGTCATGGCCATAGGCCGATCTGCCCTGGAGCTCGGGGTGGGAAATCCCATCCCCATCGAGCTCTCTCTGGAGCAGAAATGTTCGGCATAATGTGAGCTTCTCACTGCCCCAGAGAGCGAACCATGATCCTTCCTCATGTGGCTGCACCCAAAGCTCTAACACAAGGAAATGTCTGGTTAACAACTGGCTGCGCTAAACTGAGAAGACATAAGCAGAAAGGCAGTCGCTGTCCCCAAAAGCACTGATGGGGGAAGACAATTCACCGAGCAGAGAGAGGGTGGGAGGGAGGTCTCGGGCTGGGCCAGCGACGCAGAGGGCCCAGGTTGGAAGGCCGGAACCCCAGGAAGGGCTCCCAGAAATGGACCCGAGGCCGGCCCACTGGAGTGAGCAGTCAGAACTTGGCAGGTTTTTGGCGAGGGAGGGACACAGAGCTTCTGCAGCTAGGCTGCCCTCATGCTTTCTGTCCCTCCAGCGTGGACCCCTATCTTGTAAAAGGCCGTCCTTTCTCAGCCCTCCGCCCCGCCCTGGAAGGCGCCCGCCGGCCCCCACGGCCCTCAGGACCGAGGATCTCCGCTTCCCCCGGTCCAACCTTTCAGCCACGATAAGGCCTAAAGGTCACAACGGGCGTTGGCCGGTAACTAGAGATGGATTTATAGTGCCGTTGCTGGGAAAAGCCATCCGTTGGCGGCTCAGAGCAGTAACAGACGTCCCCTTTGCTGGTAACGACTGAGCATTCTTCGAGAAAAGCACCTGGCACACGGAGGGCCCTGTGGAAGCGGGGAGGGAACGGAGCTTTAAAAAACCAGCTTTTGGAGCTGGGCTGGGAGGGGGCCCTGGGCGGCAGGCTCGGTAGACAGGCTCAGGCAGGTACGGGACACGGCTGGGAAGTGGCGGAGCCGGGACTCTAGGCTCTGCACTCCTGGGCCAGGCTGCTCTCCTTCCATAACACGGCAGCCCGAGAGGCTGGACCCGCTCCCAAGGGTCAGCCCTGCCTGTAACCAGGCCGACCCCACAACATTCATGCAAGGCCGGGGAGAACGTGCTACAGAACGAGGCACCCCCGAGACATCCAAGTAGAGAAGGGAACCCTGAGGGGGCAGGTGGAGTAAAATCACGAACCCCATCTGGCACTACAAGTGGGCCAGACCATGGAGGAGCTGGCGGGATTTTCAGGTTTTAGGGAGAGCTTTTTGGAAACCCTGGAGCGCTACAAACAGAAGGCATCGTCACTGTTAACGGGCCAGGTCCTAGTCAAGTAGGGAGAAAGAAAAAGCCATTTGTGGTTCTTTGGATGCAACTCAAGGGGCATCAGAACCTCAAGTTCTTTATTCATACAAACTCTGAGATGCAGGCCAGCTCCAATAGACCTGGGATGGAGAGACCCTTCTGCAACCAAAACAAGTCCTATGGGATTGAATATGGATCACAACACAGTATTTTCACCTTTTTTTTTTTGTTTGCTCTTTCCCCCCATTTTTCCCCCATTTTGAACTTTTTCTAGTGCAGCATGATAAATGTTTCCTCAAGTGGAAATAGATATGGAAGAATTGCACATGTTTAACCTATATTGGATCACTACTTGTCTAGAGGAGGCGGGGAGGGAGAAGAGAGGGGAAAAAATTTGGAACACAATGTTTCACAAGATTGAAAGCTGAAAACTATCTTTGCATGCATTTTGAAAATAAAAAGCTATTATAAAATCAATGTAATTGGGAAATAATTAAGAAAATAAATAAATATTTTATACTTTAACATATTTAACATGTATTAGTCAACCTGCCATCTGGGGGAGAAGGTGGGGGGAAGGAGGGGAAAAACTGGAACAAAAGGTTGGCAATTGTCAATGCCGTAAAATTACCCATGCATATAACTTGTAAATAAAAAGGTATTAAAAAAAATTAAAAATAAATAAATTAAAAAATATAATTAAAACAAAAACTCAAATAAAACCAGCTAAGTCTCTCCCAGACCCCAAATGAAGACAAAACACCCCATTTTGGAGGGAGGATATACAGACTTTATTTAGTCAGATTTACTATATACAGCAGAGATCACTTTTACATACTACCTCACTAGTCTACTCTGGTACATTATTTTCAAATTTAAGACCTACACTCATAAAAAAACCACACACACATATCATCATAGAACAGTAGTGCATACATTATACTCCTGAAAAGCCAGCTTTTATTTAAAAAACACTAAGGTTTGGAAGATGCCTTCAAATGGAGAGGATTCTAAGATACACGTCATATGGTTCTACAGTTTGGGTCATTTTGTACAATTTCAATCATACCGAACTACAATATACATGTTTTAAAAATGGACAGTGGTGAAGGGCAATCCTCGGGTCCCTTCATGCAGCTAGCCAGCTGGTCCTCCTCTGGGCCGGAGTCCCACCAAGCAAAGCTTTCAAAGATTCTACTGGACTTCAGAGTCACTGGGCTCTCGCTCAGAGGGAACCACCTTTCAAAGCCATCATGCTGCTTCCAACGGGACAATGACTCGGAAATCAGAATGTTTCTTAAAATGCACGGAGCTGCGAGGGGGAAAAGGTCACGGGGGCTGGAGGGCTCACGGAAAGCCGCGTGTCTGTGCCCTTCACCAGTGTCCACGAGAGCCGTTTCTCTTTTGTGCAAGGTGTGCTTGAGCTAAGTCTACCGAGGCAGGAGAGTGGCTGCAGGAGACTGGCCCGACCCACCTTCCAGGGAAGGGAAACAAGTTGGAGGAGCTCGGGGCGGCTCTTCTAGGCGTAGGTCCCTCCAGTGATGAGGAGCTCGTAGGCAGGATCTCTACTCCTCCGGCACAACACGATGCATGCACAGAGCATGCCCAGGAGCTATTGGGAGAGAAGGATCGACACTTGGCCAAGGAGCCAGAGGCACCCGGTGGCTTGGGGAGAGCAAGAAGGCTCCGTGAAATCCTGGACTTGTGCTCCACATGGGAGCAGAACAAAAGGGATGCTACATCTACAGCAAAGGTTCTCCTTTACTTCCTGGAGTCCCTGAACCTGGCTGGGGGGGGAATTTAGGTTGTGTGCCTCGGGGATCTCACTGCACCAAGACCCAGGAAGCCTGACCCACACAGATGGGACCAGTCTCTGTAAGACCTGCTCTGCCAACTCCAGATGTTCCCCAGGTACATAAAAATTTTAGTTAAGCCTCCTGTTGTTTTAACAGACGCCCCTTGAGGCCGCAGTCACCAATTTCATTTGAATTCAAAATATTTCAAAGATTCCTTGAGTTCACTCAGGTGCCAACAGTTTTCCAAACAGTATATAAAAGCATACTAGTCCTGTGCATGTAAAAGACCTGCTCAGCTGCAGAGATAACAAAACTTCCCATATAGAACTTTCACAGGACAGTTCCCTAGTCCCCTTTCATGGGACATCTTCCAGGCACAATGGTATGTGAAGTAATTCTAACCCAAGACTATAATTATTTAAGCTAAGACTAATGCCCTTTTAAATTAAGCTAGAAAACATCTGTTTAAAATGTGTCTCAGGGGAAGCTAGGTGGTGCAGTAGGTAGAGCCCCAGCCCTGAAGTCAGGAGGACCTGAGTTCAAATTCAGCCTTAGATACTTAACACTTCCTAGCTGTGTGACTCTGGGCAAGTCACTTAACCCCAGAGTGACTCAGCTGAAAAAAAAAAAAAGTGTCTCATTATTCTTTACAAATTCAAATGAAAAAGAGATCCACTAAACTATACATAAGGATCCCAGCAAACCTCATAATCATATAGTTTTTAAATGTAATGTTGCCTGAGTTTTATTATATTTTAATTTATTTTATTTTAGTCTGGTTCAGGTCACACTCAGGAAATTGTAGGCTGCACATTTGAGATTTCTGTTTGACAATCTGTTAAAACCAGGCAGGGAAGACTATAGGGAAAATCATGATGTAGATATAGATATTGTGTCAGGATAAATAACATGTCGAGTTGAAATTTTACAGTACTGAAGGTACCTTACAGATCATCTCTTCCACTTCTTTTATTTTCCAGAAGAAGTTAAGTGACACGCTAAAGACCACAGAAGTAGAGTAAGCAGAAAAGGTGATACTTAAATTTGGAATCCCTGATTCTAGAACCTCTATCCTTTCCATTCCATCCAGTTGCCTCCTGGCCCCTGATCATCTTTACTTCACTGAACAGGATTCCTATTCTGTTTCAAAAATTCCTTCCATTCTTTCATTTAAAAATTCTACTACTCCCGAATCACATTTCCACTAGTCTTTCCCAAATGAAATGTGATTATATTGTTAAAAATTCTATTGTTAAGAATAACTGATCTTCCTCCACAGTACAAAGTACAATTTTAACATAAAGAACCGGGGGCAACGCCTCAACCCACCAAAAAATCCCTTATTGGTAATTTCAGGCAACATGCTAAATTAGTAATTCACCTGAATATTAATTAATGGGTTCATAGAAACTCCATTCATGGATTCCAAAGGACTTCACATATTTTGGGGCTGTACAGAGTATAATAAAAAAATTTCAAGTGAAAAACTTAGAAAATCTTCATGTAAATAAAGATTTTAGTGATAATGTTATTTCCTGCCATGGACTTTTATCTATAAAACTAAAAGTCAAATTTTGATAACAGTAACTGCCCAACGATAATTCTGGGCACATAAAATTCACAATGTAATTATTAAAAATGCCATTTAGCAATCTTCTGTAGTAATTTTCACTACCTATATTCAGGGCTACCCAAATATTATGGCAGGAATTATAGCTCTATTAAACATCAGACTGTTTTCTCATCTATAAAATAAGGAGTTGAATTAAACCACCTTCCAACTCTCAACAAGCATGCTTCTCTGAAAGCTGACCGACATTTAAGAGAACCATAGCACCTGAACAAGGGTATATAGTCCATCTACCAGACTACATCTGAACCCTGTTCTGTTATATCAGAGGCAACCACCAAGATACTGAAGGGCCTCCAGCTAAATCATGATCAGTTACAAATTGGAGCTGTTTAGAGAAGAAAAGGCTTATAGGGAAAAGATCTCTCTCCGAGTATTTCAAAGACTAAATGTGGAAGAGAGAGAGAGTTTAGCTTTGTCTTGGTTAGCCTCAAAGAAGGGAGAAGTAGGAATTAGGTGGAATTGGAAAGGCAGATTTAGGTTTGGCGTGAACAACAGCTATCCCAAAATGAAACATGTAGCTTCTTGTCGTAGTGGGTACCCCTCACTAAAGCTCGGCAATCAATGGCTAAGTGAGTCCAGTTTCAGAATTACATAGCACGATGGCCAAGTAATCAGTTTTCTTCACAATAATTGACTATTGTATGGAAAAATAATAAGAAAATTTTCTTTTTCTTTGATCAGACCTAGATTTCCCTGAAATACTTTAAAAGCTTCTTTTAAAACAGATTTCACGCCTGGAGGATTTATTTTAAGAGCGTGCGTGGGCATTTTAAAATTATGCTAGAGAGGATAGGTTTAATTGCTAGTTCAAACCTAAGTTCCTTAAATTATATAGATTTTGTTTGTCTATGGTAGTTCAAGTTTAATGCATTTAATGGGGAACGCCTTTTTCAAATATCAACAAGGTGGATTGTGTACTTTTCTAGTATTTAAACAGTTTAGTAATGACTCATTAGAGAGCCAAGCTCTTTCTATGACTGTATCTGTACTACTGAGGACTGATTTTGTGACTATGTAACAGTAACAGAGTGACAATACAGAAAGATATATTTTATATTGGGTTATACTGGCAACAGTTCACTGGACTACCAAAATGAAACATGAGGGAGATCTCATTTTCTAGGGGAGATCTTGATTGAAGCAGTTTCAACAATTTTACCTGTAATACATATGTTAGCACAGGTGTGAAAATTCTTTTCAAGTGGAACTTCTGTCATGAAATCATCTACAAAGGTCTAAGTTGTTCATCTGATTTAGGTCCATCCTTATCAACCAACCTGATGCTTCTCCCCTTCCCTTTCTGAAGACATGTTTATTATTATTATTAATATTATTATCATCAAGTGACTTCCCCTGTGGCAGAAGTATTATTTTTACTCAAGCTGCCCTGGTTCTAATACTGATGCTCTAGCCACTACACCATGTTGACATCTAAAATTAACTGACATCAAGGAATACAGAAGCAATTGTTTGGACGAGGCAGTGAAGCTGAAGCAGAGCAGAAAACCCTTCTCAGCACTAGGTCTGTGAGTGAACTTTGGAACTGCAAACTTGAGTTGCCAAACAATATAATTGTGAATTCTCCAGTATTTTTAATTTACATGGAATTAGTAATCCCAAACTCCTTGATTCGCAAACTGCAACTATCTGACTTCAGGGTAGGTGAAGAGAGTTTACCCCTTTATTTGGCTTTTCTACCAATACAGTAATTACTAGATGTGCCAATTAATCAACAAGCAAATTATTAAGCATTCACTACAGTCCTGAGCTAAGTATTGGAGACCTTCAAGGACAAAAAAAGGCCCTGCCCTCAACTCTTCTCTACTAGGAGAAACAAGAGATTCAGACAGAAGCAAGACACAAATCCTAACTGAAAATCTCATAAAAAAATGACATTGGGTGAGCACTGAAGAGCATGAAGGATTTAAATAGTGGAAGGGAGGAGAGGGAATCCAAAAAAGCCTATGCAGAGCTTTTCCTTAGAGCTATGTGGAAGATGGAGTGGAGAAGGGAGAAGTCCCACTAGAAGGTCACTGCAGAAGCCCAGAGAAGAGGGGCCTGAAATGGGGGGGCGGTGGCCAAATGAGGAGGAAGCTTGGGGCAGATGGGAGAGTGTGGAGGCAGCACTGGCGAGACCTGGTGATCACTGGCACATGCCAGGGGAGGGAGAACGAGAGCCAAGGGAGATACTCTGGGGTTACGAACCTGGGTCACAAAAGATGAGGATGGGGATGAAGGCAGGACCCCCATGGCACATCACTGATAATGTGGCTCATGTATCAGAGCTTCCCACATGACTGACATTACAATCTCATCCAATGGCTAAAAAAATCCGTTTTAATCACCAGCTCTATTTCCATAATGGTATTTTAGCTGGAGATGGAGGGGAAATGAGATCATTTCTAGTAAAATAACTCAAATAAAGCAAAGCCAATTTGAAAGCAAATGGCTTCGTCCAATGGGAAAAGTTTTGTTTTGTCACAAGCAGCATGGAGAAGCTTCTAGGCAGCTTCAGGTAGTCCTCCATCTAAGGTTCTCTGGCTCTCAGAGATTCCCTTTCTTTGTGTGGTCTGGGCCAGACCCATCTAAGCGTACGAGGCTTTACTGGGAAAGGTCCCACCAGGAATCTTACCTGAATAGCAGCAAACGTCAAGGCTGCCCAAATAACGTACATCATGATGTCCTGGAGCTTCTTCACAACCAAGGCTTCACAACCCTGGGGGCAGAAGACGCCCAGAATGAGATTCTCCCCTCAAACAAACTACCCATAGCCAGAAGTGGAAAAGGGCAAGAGCGAGGGAGAAGAGCTAGCCTGAGGTCAAGGAATCTGGGGGGAGGCTCCTTCCCAGGCTCCCGAGGGCTGGTTCTGAGTCTCCCTCCTAGAACTGGGCAGGAGGCCACACGAGTGGCTGCTGGGAAGGATGCACTTGACAGCGCCCCAGGGAACCAGCCCCACATTAATGGGAAGCCACAGGAGTCGGTAGGACCCGAGCAGCCTGACTCACCTCCGAGTAGAGGTCCGCCGGGTGGGCCAGGCTCCCGTTGCAAGTGCTGGCAGATGTTCTGCAGCAGCTAAGGGGGACGCTCTGGTTTTTGGTTTCTTTGAACCAGTCTGTATTCTCCCAGTCTGAGTAATTGTGAATTCCACAACAGTGCAGCTAGAGGAAAGACAAAGAACATCTGATTTCTCACAAACGGCGCAGCAGGCTGGCGAGCGGAGGTCAGAGCCTAAATTCAGAGTGCTTTAAAGGTGACCAAAGCCCGCTTTCTGAAAGAGGGCAGGTCCCGGGTGCTCCTTTTGCAGACGAGGCCTCCTCTGCTGCCGGTGCAGAGTGGTGGCCACTGGGGCACCCGCTGGAAGGCCTCCAGCATGGGCTATAGTAGTCCCAAGCATCAGTATCCGGTCAGCCACCTGAAACCTGCCCAGCCCCCCAGGGACCCTGCAGACCATCTCACAAGGGATCAGAACTGTGATTGTCATCAGTGGGAAGCCTGTCCCCACCTACAAAATCCTACATCTTTGAGGAACTGAGAAGGCAAAAGGCGAGCAATTTCATAAGGTCACATTTATGCTCACGAACCAGAGCTGTTAAAATAGTTACTCCAGAACATTCAGCATGTATAGTAAAAACTTCTCTCTCCATAGCTAATTTTTTTTTTTTTAGCAAATAAAATCTTCATGTGTTAAATATAAAATATGCTGGCTCACTTTTACTACAGGATGAAATATGAAAATTAGTTTGTCCACAGGCTCCAGATCCATTCCTAAAAGAACACAACAACTTGTCGACCTCCCAAAGGAGGCCCCAGGCACTAAAGGAAAGTGCATGAGCCCGGTGACGTGGTGGGGCTGGGGAGCTGAAATCAGATGCCTTCCAAACAATGAAAAAGAACTGGCTTTTATGAGGTGATTAGATCAAACTGCACAAGGGGTGCGGAACAGAGGGGTTTAACTTCATTTGTATATGGACACCTGAAAGGACAATGAAAATAAACAGTTGTTAGACTATTATTAAGGAGCCAAGTTCATGGACCCCAGGGATAGAAGGAAAAATCTCCAGAAACCTCCTGGACAAGGGGGCTCCTAATAGTGCAAGAGCAAATAGAAATCCAGGCCAGCGTGCTAAACTTACCTGTCTCTGTACATAATCAATAGCCCGACTGGCAGCATCCGGAGAAGTTCCATTATAGGTCTTGTACACTTTATGAATGCGGCGATCAACCTCACTTTCCACCTAAAGACAATACAAGTAATTCGTTCTCTCAGTAATGTGGGGAAAGACAAATTACCTAACCAGCTGCTCGAGAACTGCTTAAATACCTTTATTTACCATCCCAAACTACTAAAGAATTATTTCCTAGAGCTAGTAGCAAAATTCATCTGGAAGAACAAAAAGTCAAAAATATTAAGGGAATCAATGACAAAAAATGGGAAGGAAGGTAATTTAGCAGTGCCACATCTCAAACTACATCACAAAACAATGATCAAAATAATCTAATACTGGCTAAGAAACAGTGGTGGAATAGTGCAATAGATTAGGTACACAATTCACAAAGACTAGGAATCTACTCTCTGATAAACCCAATGATCCAAGTTTTGGGGAAGAACTCAACATTTGGCAAAAATTATTTGGAAACTTGGAAACCAATTTGGCAGAAACGAGGTATAGACTCACAACATTGGAAAAAATGATTTAGATGTGACATAACAGTAAAGTAGGTAAGCCTGGAAAAATGTACCTGTCAGACATATAGATAAGGGGAGTTTATAAGGAAACAAGAAAGTAAAATAGGTAATTCTGATTCCATGAAATGAAGAAAACTTTTGCAAAAACTAAACTCACGTGGCCAAAATTAGAAAGAAAACAAGAACTGGGGGAAGGGGGAATTTGCAGCAAATTTTTCTAATAAAGGTCTCATTTCTCAAATATATCAGGAACTGAGTCAAACTTTAAGAATACGGGCCATTCCCCAGTTGATAAATGCTCAAAGGGTATGAATAGGCAATTGTCAGAAGAAACTAGATCTATCAAAGTCACATGAAAAAATGCTCTAAATCATTACTGATTAGAGAAATGCAAATGAAAACAACTCTGAGATACCACCTCCCACATATCAGATTAGCTAACATAATAGAAAAGGAAAGTGACAGATGCTGATAGGGATGCGGAAAAAAAGGGATACTAAAGTATTGTTGGTGGAGCTGTAAACTAGTCGAACCATTCTGGAGAACAATTTGGAACAATTGTCCAAGGGGCTACAAAACTTGTACATACCTTTTGACCCAGAACCTACTAGGTCCCTATCCCAAGAGATCAAAGAAAAAGAAAAAGAATCTATTTGTACAAAAATATTCATAGCAGCTCATTTTGTGGTGCCTAAGACATTGGGAGATGCCCATCATTTGGGGAATGGCTGAACAAACTGTGGCATAGCATTATGGCAGAATACTGCTTGTGCTGTAAGAAATGAAGATCAGAGGCAACTAGGTGGTGCAGTGGATAGAGCACCAGCCCTGAAGTCAGGAGGACCTGAGTTCAAATCTGGCCTCAGACATTTAACATTTCCTAGCTGTGTGACCCTGGTCCAGTCACTTAAACCCAATTGCCTCAAGGTAGGGAAAAAAAAAAAAAAGAAATGAAGATCAGGATAGTTTCAAAAAAACCTAGAAATAATGATATGACCAGATGTAAAGTGAAATGAGTAGAACCAGGAAAACATAGTATATACAGTAACAACAATAGTGTACAATGATCAACTGTGAACAGTTTGGCCATTCCCAGCAATACAATGATCCAAAACAACTCCAAAGAACCCGTGATGAAAAATGCTATCTATCTCCTGAGAAGGAACTCAAATTCTGAGTGCAGATTGAAGCATACTTTTTAAAATATAAAAGCAGCTTTTTATTTTTCAAAATACATGCAAAGGTAGTTTTCAACATTCATCCTTGCAAAACCTTGTGTTGAAACATAATTTGAAAAAAACTTAATATTTTGCTGTTTTCTTTTGCAAGATTGGTAATATGGAAATGTGTTCTGCATGGCCTCACATGTATAACTGATATCAAATTACCTTCACAAGGAGAAGAGAAGGATATGAGGGAGAGTGAAAATGTGGAACTCGAGATTTAAAAAAATGACCATGAACATTGTTTTTTTCCATGTAATTGGGAAAATTTAACAAATAAAATAATTTTTCAAAACACTATTAATCTAGAAAATGTCTTTGTTCACCACTCAAAATTTTTCTTTTCCTTTTTTTATCCTCTACATCCAACTGGAAATTGGTGTCTTTGTGTATAGCTCTATGAAGAGCTACTTTATACAACTACATCTACCCTAGAGAATAAAGCTATGCAACACCCTCAGTATAGATGCCTTAAATTATGAATTAACTGAATCTAGTTCCCCCCATCCCAACCAATTCTCCAAGTGGGTTTTCAGAGTCTTTAATTTGCTTTTCTCTTTCTTACAAGGCACATCAGTTGGAACATCAGAGCTCAAAATGCTGCCTTCCAATGTGACCACACCAATGACACAATCCATGATTTCATTCATGCAAGGTTTAGACCTTGAGCCAAAAAGCCGGGGTGAGCTAAAATGCAGGAGTCAATCCCCGAGAAATTATGCTTCACGTCACAGACCTTCACATTACAATCAGCAGCAGGAAAAAAAGAATTTGTTTTTCCAATGACATTTTTATCACTTGGACAATTAGCAGAAGAAACACGCTGCTCGCCACGAAGTCCTTTACCTTGTATATATTCAATCACATAAACAAGCATTTATCAAGCACCTACTATGCTTAGGCACTGGACTAGGTAGACTGAGAATGCACAGAAAAAAATGAAGCCCTGCTCTCAAGTTGCTTACAGCAGGTATCGTGGGGGAGAAAAAGCCAGCAGCTTTTCTAGGAAATCTGCCCCTTTGGAGGGCAAGGCCGGGAACTGGACTTTTATCAGTTCACCTCTAGGGCCCTGGGGAAACTACCTTCCATTCAGCCAATCAACAACCACCTGACTGATAAACTGGAAAGCCAATGACCAATTTACCCAAAAAAAGAACAAATGCAAAGAAGAATCCAATCTTCCCAGAAATTTGCTTTGGAAACCAGCTCTGCTGGGCAAGCCTAACATAGGCCTAGTTCAGAGACTCGGGCTTTCCAAGTCAAAATGCAATGAAATAGCCACAGACCACAAATACAATATAGAATTTTCTTTACTGATGAGAAAGGAAGGACAGCAGAGGCAAAAATCTCAAAGTTAAAGCTATAATTCAGATAAGAGCAGGTGTTTCTGCAGAGCAATGACAATTCTGCTAAAGCCTCGGCCACCAGCCCCCACTGGGTTAAGAAGGACTGAGCAGCCTCCCTATTCCTCCCACACCCCTACAAAGAAACCTGCCCAACCTAGAGAAAACAGGTGCCGCACCTACCATACCAGACCTGTTGCTTGTTGGTCAAAAGGTCAAAATCCAGGGACGAGGCTTTGTCAGCCCTGATAACTTCAAGTAACTCATTCCTTCCCAATTATTCTTTGAATGTCTTTCTTCCAGACTCCATACAGATCCATTACCTTCTACCTCCACAATATTAATATGCAAAGTATGCTGTAATCTTTAAAACTCTAACTCAGATTGCATTCGGATTGCTGTGACAGGATTGGGACAGATTTAGGGAACAAACCCACTGTCCTAAAAGCAGAAAAATCTCAGTGGTAGATTCCCTCTGTCTTCAATTACCGCAGGGTAATTCTTTCTAACCACTCAATTACTGCTTTTTCTATCACTTCAAGAGATTTAAATAGTAAATGACATTTCAGGATACCGACTTAAATCCACAACAAATACATAGCCACAGGGGTCTGATGATACTGTCATCCCAGTTTCTAAACTTGCATTACAACTAACATTCTCTAGCCAGGAGCAGCAAACTGAAGTCACTAGCCATTAGCGTTACCCATAGGGCTTGTGGCATAAAATTAGGGAAGATAGAAAGAAATGGGGGAGAGGGGAGAGGAGAAGAGAGGAAGTAGAAAGAGATAGTCTGTACAGAGGGGAATGAGAGAGTCCCCTAAAGAAACCACATCTCTGTAATATGGTGCTGATCTCTATTGCAGGATAAAATCAAATTTGCTCAGCATTCCAATAGGGTAGCACAGTGTTTTTCTAACTAAAATGACTTAGAAATAAACCACAAAAAAACCAACTGATTTTGCCTTTTCATGTTTATATAAAATGTACTTTCACATCTGTTTTTATTTAAAAGTCATTTCTATAAGGGAGCAACTAGGTGGCACAGGATCTGAGTTCAAATCTGACCTCAGATACTTACCACTTCCTAACTGGGTGACCCTGGGCAAATCACTTGACCCCAATTATCTCAGGGGAAAAAAAAAGTTATTTCTATGTAACTTTGTCATAACATTCAAAGTCAAAATTGACTTTTCCTCTTTCCCCCTGAATTCTGGCTATATGTGTCAGGTTCTGTGTCAGGTTCACTGGGCCAACACCAGTGGTATGGATAACTTCTTGGAAGGAGTTTCAAAGACTCATCCCAAGACAATTTGCATTGTAACCTCTAAAACTGTGATGTCATTTCCAAAATCCTAAAACTGCAATCAAATTGATAATGTGTTCTCCACATCACAGGCTGAATGAATAATTTCTGATCAATGTTATAGTTGAGAACTTTTAAAAGAGGAGCTGGAACTAAACAGCATGTGATTTAAAAAGCAAACATTTTTACCATCACTTGAAATGAAAGCTGTTCTAATTGAATATAAATGACTTATAAAACATCCTTCAAATTTAGGGCCTACCACACATTGAAAAAAGACAACAAAATTAAAATTCATACCTTTGCTCTGTAAACATATCCCAAAACCACGACAACAACTTCTGTGATAAAAACCAACAGCAGGATGATCACAAACTGCAAGGAAAAAATTGAGAGGAAATTCAATACACAAACTTGAAAGCATAAACCCAAATCACTCAATAGAAAAATCATTTAATTTCAAAGTGAAATATGGAGACAGTTTGAGAAAATCCACGTTAACAATCTCAGAGTGTTCCACGAGTTGTGGAAAAAAAAGGCCAAGAAATTGAGCAGGGACATGCATTCTGATGCCATGGCATCAGTGAGATCCTAACTTACTGTGGCAAGTCCACAGCGGCTTTCTCGAATGGTGGCACAACATCCAATTAGTCCAATAATGAAAAGGAGGGTTCCTACGGCTATAATCACAACAGCAGGGATGAGCGTGTACACGTCTTCAAAGAAATGATCGTAGTCATCGTAAGTGATGAAGACATAGGCTCCCACATAGCACAAGATGCCTGCTGCTGCCTGCAGGAAACAAAATGAACAAATTGGCAAAAATCATTCCCCCTCCTCCAGCAACATTCTTCTTATTAGCTGGTAAGCTATGATTTCATGATTAATTTCCCCATTACACACAGATCAGCATGGCTAACCAACTGATTGATTGTTCACCCCATTATTAGGTAAGCATTCTGAAAACAAGTTGGACAAGTTTTATTCTTTTATACATCTACAAGTATCTGTTTTTCCATCGCATTTCAAGATCCTTTGTCCCCAGAAATAAGCCTCCATAATAAAGAAAAAAAGTTATGCAAAACCAGCTGACAGAATGATTGAGTCTGAGAGCGCACACACATTCTGATCCCGTCCCTACAATTACTCAGAGTTTGACTTCCTTTCAAGTTCTTTTCAATGACATTATTGTAATCACTGGGCAGCCTGCTTACACAATGACCTGGGCCCCTTCCCACTCTAGAGCTATGAGCTGATAAAGCTTCAGCTCACACGTCTTCCCACATTTATCTCAATTCCTCCCAAGTTGAAATCTCTTTCCAGATCTCTATGCCCATTCCCTTCTCGTCCCTCTCTATGTGAAGTCTGCACTTAAGCAGCTATGTTTTGGTTCAAAACAAAGCATCCAGAGGCCTTGCTTTCTTCCTGGTCAGCCTTGAGCTGGGATACTGCTACCCCCCGCCCCCCTTCCCCCCTTTCTGGAGAACACAAGGCTGTTTTGTTTGAGGCAGGGGCCATCTTGTTGGCAAAGAAGCTCCTCTTGCTTCCAAGGTGATCCCCATTCCACACCGCAATGCCTCTGGGTTGTTGAGCAGTTTTGGAACTTCCAGTCTTGGGGCCAAGAAAACAATTCTACCTTCTCTTCTCCACACATGTCAAGCATCTGAGCCATGCCAGCCCAGTCCGGCGTCTGTCTTCTAACCTACTTTTGGGTGATCATGCTGTTAAAATCGGGGCTGGTCAGCATCCTTTACATGGAGAATGCCAACCCCAAAATGTCTGAGACTCAAGAGCAGCAAAGGATAGACCCTTTACAAGCTGTCATGCCAGAAAGAGTAAAAAAATATGCCATCCTGCCCTCAACCACCTTAAAGGAAAACAAGCCCTCTACAGACAACTAAATAAACAAATAAATAAATCAACATTTATTATGGATCTACCATTGGTAAAACTTGTTGCTAGGTAGCAAGGCCACGAAATATCTAAGCATTTACATAGCACCTACTATATGCCATGCATTCTCTGATCCTCACAACCACCCCACAAAGAAGTTCTATAATTATCCCCATTTTATAATTAAGGAAACTGAGGCAAATGGAGGGTCAGATTTGAATGGAGGTTTCTCTGACCAAGCCCCAGGGCTCTATGCCCTGTATCACGAACTAGGAAAGCACTGTTGGTTAGAGGCGCCGAGATGACCACAAGACAGAACATTTTTACAGAACTTTGCTTCAGAGAGCGATGATCAGAGAGCCTCTGAGATTCCTGTGTCACCGAGAGACTGGGTGTCAGCTGCTGTTCTGAGATACTTAGTCCGGTTTTAAAGAACTTTGCGGGGAAAACAGCCAGAAAAGAAGCATGAACGCTCCTGCTACTCCAACTGCCAATGTCCCTACATGTGAATGCACTTGTTCTAACAGGCTAAGTGCAGAAAAACCAAGAATCTCACAGGAAGCAGGAACAATCGCACCGTCCTTTTCAAACTACAGCTGAAGAAAGGGACTCTGTTCCCAGGTATAAACAACTCCCAGCCGGGGCTGGGGTTCTGCCCATCATCTCTTGGGTAACAATCCTTTTTCATCCAATTCTATCAGGATTTGCCTCAGGTTCTTCTAAGGACACCTCAAAGAAAAGTTCCATTTTTAAAATTAAGAAATTAAATGACTTGCTTATCAGTATCGTGGATTTTCTGCTTCTACAGCAGAATGGAGCTGGACAGGATTGTGAGAAAGCATCTGGTCTAACGCCACCTTCCCTTGAAGGCCTCCTTCTGGCCCTGCTTGCTCTGTCCACTTTCTCCTCACCTGCATCTCCCCTGCCCCCCAGCTGGGCAGTCTTCTTGGGCACAATATTCAGACAAGGCCAGGAGATTGGTGTGGCCTGCTGAATCCCTGACAGCCCCTCCTTATGGGGTGGTTGTTAGCCAGAGCACTGGTGGTCAGTGCCACAAGGGAGGTAAAAGGCACAAAATGACAAAGTGAGCGTGTGACCCAGCCAGGACTTGACTGCTGACACACATCTGGTATTTCCAGCAATCAGGCCTGTCCTAAGATAGTCAGTACCTTAAAGAGACAGAGAAATCAGTCTGAATAACACTTGCTAGCAGAAGCCAGCCTTCTCTCAGGACAAGCAATTTACTGACTGTCCTCTGCAGACGTCTTGACTACAGAGCTCAGGGGAGGAGAGCGGCTTTGGATTAAATGCTTGGAGATCCTTGAAATACCACTGATTACATGCTCATTAGCACTTTTCTCCAGAAATTAAGTGTAGGAGTTAAGCAATTCACAGCTTTGGTTCCCACAGCAACCAGAACTTGGCAGCTCTGGAGATTTGTTTTTATCCCTCTGCAATATGGCACTTCAAAAGGCTTTAAAAATCACATGCATGCACAGGAGAAAGAAGGAAGTTAAAGTGGCTATGAGAACATATTTCTAACTTCCAGGCTCACGTTTACTATCTATTCTAAGATATCAGGGCAGAAAACATTTGCTTGAGAATAGCAGGACATAACTGCAAGTGTTTAAGATACCTCAATTCCAATTATATTTGGGGATTTATAAAGTGAATTTGTTTAGCTCTCTTGGTTCTGACAATTCCTTCTGAAGATCTTCTTATGGTTTATTATCCTCCCAAATCCTAAATATTACAATGCCCCTCAGTGATCTCATTTTCTTCCATAGGTCCACTCATTTCCCCCTGTGCAGAAAACTCTTAAAATCTGAATCTCACCATCTCTCTTGGACATCAGTGCCTCCTTTGTGACTGCTTCTGGCCTATGTGGATATCCCATTAGGACTTCTAATTCAACATGTACAAAACTGGTCTCTTCATTGTTCCCACCTAAACTTGCCTCTCCCAGATTTGAAGCCTCAGACATCTTCAGATAGGTGGGTGAGGAATAACAAAGACTCAATGGTTGCCCAATCCCAGATTTTCCCTGCATTTTTTTTTAAAACAATAATCACTTCCTCTCCACAGACAACCCTCTTCTTAAAAGTACCTTTGATGGAGTACTCTGCAAAATGAAAGACTGGTTCAGATGAGGTCTAAGGTTCCTTCTCAACTTGTGATCCTTCTACCAGGAAATCTAAAGTTATAAGGGATCATTATGAGGTCATTTAGTTCCTCACGCCACAGATGAGAACATGAACACTAACAGGGGATCTGCTTTGGCAGGAATCTGGGCCCTCTGATTCCAAATTCAGCACTTGTTACTGCATCATGGCTCCCCATCAATTTCTTCCTCCTCGAGTTTGTCCTTCAACGGACCATAAACTTGAGAGCCTGGGAGAGGCTCTAGACAATCACTTCGACCATGAGAAAGGCCAGACCAAGAGAGAATAAGGAGCGGAGGCATTGGAACCCAGGTCTCCTGATAGAAATTCCAATACTCTATTCGTCACCCTACACAGCTGCCAGAAATAACTTTCTGAGGCACAAAGCTAACCATACAACTCATGTGCTCCCATATTTTCAGGGACTCCCTACTTCTGTAAGAAAACACAGACTGGGGCCCTCTGACCAGGCTCCAACCGACTGGACCAGCCTTTCTGTATAGTCTCTAGCTCTTAGTAAGTTGGTTTTAAGTTCCTGGAGCCCAAGGAAGTGCTACCAAGTCCCCGGCTGGCTTAAGAGTCTTCTCATTTCATCTCTGCATCCTACCTTGTAGGTGCTTAGCACAACAAAGGTGATCAGAGGTGCAGGAGAGGAGCACATTATCCCACAGGCAGTGTAATGCAGGGCCTGGCCAAAGACCCTGAGAACAAAAATAAGTGTACGTACACAATGTAGCAAATGCCTATATAAATGTGTGGAAGTGACCCTGCACATATGTCTAAGATATGTGTACATATACACATACGCGCACGCACACACACGTAGAGAAAACCACACTCATTCAGATAACACAAAGGTGAGTTTCAATTAGTAAAAACAAAAAGAAAGGTCTGGATTATAGGAAGGTTAAAATTTTATTAATTTCAATAAAACATTAAAGGTCTTAGGTAGAACCTTTTTATTGAATTAAGCCACAATATTATCAGCATCTAATTTCACAGTATACTTAAAAGTCCTGAAAAAGGTTGTGCTCACTTAAACAGAAATGAAGGGCCTGCAATCTTGCTTACTTAATAATTTGCTTATCAAACAATTCTTTACAAATAGTACAAAGCTAAAGGTAAACTTTAACCCAGCCTAGGCATTATTCACAAATTTTTAAATGAAATACAAACTGATGAAACTTTACTGTACTTGACTTTATTAGCCACCCTTTTCTCTCTTTTAGCTGATTTTCTATTTAGTTCAGATACTGAGTAAGCACCTACTGCATCTACTGCATTCATGCAACAGTACTTTGCTACCCTTTCCTCATACAGATCAGCCCATGATTTCTTTGGTTTTGGAGACCATCTCAGCCAAGCAAGAAGAATAGCAGCCAGTACTGCTTAGCATGGAAGCTTTAATAACCTGCTTTGGAACACCCAATTGGGTGATTTACTGCCATAAAAGCTTGGTGGCCTTGTTCCCAAGCTCATTATATCGGTCCCGAACTTAGTAAGGACAGCCAACGAATCAACTTTGGTCCAATTTTAGCTCAGAGCTCCTACAACTTGAACAAGCCACCAGCAGCCTCAGCCTTCCCACCAGCAAGGACAAGGGGATATACTATTGGCCTGGGCCAATGAATTTTTGTTTGTTTTCTTTAAAAAGTGAAATTTCAAAGCATTTTGTGCTACTTTAAACTATAAAAGAAACAATAGTTTTTAAAAATATATACAATAATGGACCCATAAAGGACTGGGAGGGCTCATGTCAATCCAGGCTTCAAGAAGATAAAAGGTAGCCATTTGTTGAGAAAGGCTTCAGCAAATTTCCTTTCGAAAGCATTCAGGGACAAAGATTCCATAATCTACCCTGCCCCTCTATTGGCCAATAAAGTTACCAGGTAATTTTTCCAACATGCAAAGCTTTGTGCTACGTGCTTGCCCACTTTTCAGCATTTCATCGGGTTGTTGAAACCTTCAAAATCATCGCCACAATCCTTTACAAAAAGGAAGGCATACATGCAAATCTGAAGTCAAAGAAAACTATATTTGCATACCCAGAGTTGACAAATGTGTTATTTTGGTCTACAGGAAAAAAAAAAAGAAAAAGTGGGGTTAAAAACATGCAGATGACAAAAAACCTTGCTAAGTTAAATAGCAACTGATTTTCAGTGTACTACACAGAAGAGTTCTGGATATTTACAATGAAGATACGGAATTAAGAGTGATGAGCCTGAAGGGATTCTTGTAACATGGGAATTACATTGTTAAGTGTTGCCTGGTAATGAGGCAAGTGAATGGCTTCCAATGATGTCACTCTCTTCCCAGCTTAAGGCACTTGTCAGAAATAGATTTCAAAGCAGTGGCAGAGAGACAAACCAACAGCAGCAATGCCACCAGACAGAGAAAGAGAGCAAAGGCAGGCTAATATCAGATACCATTTGTAAAACTGTCTATCCTTTTAATAGAATGTAAAGTAGTTCTTTGCCCAGGCTGCAGACTCGTCAGAACTCAATTTAACCCAGCTGAATTGGGAGCATATCAGAGCTCCATTTTAGCGATTAATTCTAAGGAGGCAACTCATTAGTAGTAATCCTAGTGACACAACCAATAGCCTTCAACTATATGAGGTTGATCTGAGTTTATATAAATTGAATTATGTATAAGTGGAAGACATAGAAGCTTAGAGAAGCTTGACTAATTCTTTCTCTTGACAAAAATCAGTATGCAAGTTATGAAATAATTATATAAAATGGTTTCTGAAGTTGTGAGTTACATTGTATGTATGCGACATTGTACTACTGTGAGCTATTAAAGTGGCCCAAACCAAACCATCCTTAATCTTTTCCATGAATGTGCATCATAGGGGTTGGGATTTGTTCAAGGTTTGGGTTTTTTCCCAACAAGCAGTCACGGAGATAGTTATTAAGGTGAAGGGGAGAAAGAGGGCAAGAAAAGGAGAAAGGCTGAAATGCTGCAGGGCAAATTGATTTCTAGGTCATCTCTCACTGGCATCCTCAAGTACTAGCTTGGAACTTTCCAAACCAACTGGAGAAAGGGGACAAGAAGAGAGGAGAAAGATGACTTCAGCTTTCCACCTTGGGTTAAGCAATTTCTGCTTCCCTTCTTCCTTCCTACAGTATAAATCCCAAGAAATGGCTGTCTTTAGGATCACGGTCCCATACCGTTCTTATCCCTCCTCCAGACACACTTCACATGCCCACATTGTTTGTAAATCAGACAACATGCCCCTAGAGAAAGCAGCTTTTTCCAGGGAGCACTTGTTTAGAAACGGGGAGGAATGAAGATTAGTTTTTATTTCTCTGAAAGAAATGAACTAATTAATGTTGCAATACTCGAGTACAGACCATTCATGAACTTAAGGAGGAGGTACACAGAACAGTAGTAAGGACAGGAAGATTCCATAAATGTCACTTTGAGGCTCTTCAAGAGTAGCTTTGGCCGAAAATGCCACTGTGGTTCAACCTCGTGATGAGTGTTTCTAGTTTGCTAAGGTGTTCTTCATGTAATATAACACAGGAGGTAATACTTGAAGCCTCTCCTAGAACCCTTGAGAACCTTCAAGCCACTGTGAGGAAGACGTAATCAAAAATGCCTTGCTATCAACTATAACTTTCAGGCACTATAAATACTTTCCAGCAAAAAAAAAAAAGTATACTTCCTAGCTGTGTGATCCTGGGCAAGTCACTTAACCCCAAATGCCTCAGCAAAAAAAAAAAAAAAAAAAAAAAAAAAAAAAAAAAGTAATTTCATATAAATACTTTCTATTTGACTCATGATTTCTGAAATAAATTACTCTGGACAAAGCACAGAAATTTACATCTTAAAGTCTGATTCCTAATATTATCACCCCAACCCTCCCTGATAATATTGTTCAGGAATACATCACCACATGGGGAAAGACAAAGCAAGTACTCCTGGACTTAGGGACAAAACTAGCTGACGATTATCTAAGAGGGAAGGGCCTTGGCTAACAAAGGGGATTGGGGAGAATAAAGAACCTGGGATTGCTAGAGAGACTCACCGGATCAGGAGGGGCCTGACTGTGCTACTCTCAATCAACAAGGGCTCAAAAAAATCAGATACTAAACTCTGACCTTTAAGTCTACCAATTATTCATTAATTTACAGCCTATGGTTCTAAAGAACAAATAATCCTTATACTCATGTTAAGAGTCCAAATATATGGGAAATGATTACCTTTTTATTGCCCAGTTTTAAAAAAGAACATTATTTAAAGTTTTGAGTTCCAAATGATATCCTTTCATTCCCCTTCTTTTCCTTCCCCCCCCCCTGAGAGATAGTAAGCAATCAGATATAGGTTATATACATGCAATTATGTAAAACATTTCCTTATTAGTCATTTTGTGCAAGACAACTTGAATAAAAGAAAAAAATGAGAAAGTAAAAAATAGCATGCTTCTGTCTGTATTCAAATAATATCAGTTCTTTCTCTGGAGGCTGATCTTATACTTCATCTTTAGTCCTTTGGAATTGTTCTAGATCACGTATTACTGAGAATAGCTAAGCTATACACAGCTTTTTATGGAATAACATTGTTGCTGTATATGTTTTCCTGATTCTGCTCACTTCACATCTGCACCAATTCATATCTGAAAAGGTTTTTCTGAAATCACCCTAGCTTGTCATTTCTTACAGCACAATAATATTCCATTACAATCATATGCCACAGCTTGTTGAACCATTTCCCAATTGATTGGCATCCATTTGATTTCCAATTCTTAATCACCACAAAAAGAGCTGCTATAAATCATATTAGCCAGAAGGAACCTCAAAATTGTTTTAATTTTCCTTTCTCTGATCAATAGTGATTTAAAGCATTTCGTGACTGTAGATAGCTTTGATTTCTTTGTGTGAGCCTGTTCATATCCTCTGACCATTTACCAAATGGGGAATGACTTGTATTATTATAAATTTAACTCAGTTTTCTCCATATTTAAGAAATGGGGCCTTTATCAGAAATACTTGTTCTAAAAATTTTTTCCCTAGTTCTTTCTTCTCTTTCCTTATAATTCTGATTGCATTGGTTTTGTTTGGATGAAAATTTTTCTATTTTTTATAATCAAAATTACCTACTTTACAATTTGTAATGCTTGCTACATATTCTTTGGTCCTAAATTACCAACCTTTTTTAAAAATAAAATTTCCACTTGTCATTCTCTAGCAGGTCTATTTATAGGTTTCATTTTGATCCTGCTATTCTGTGGTAGCAGCCGCTCATGACTGAGAGGATCAGATGCCTTTACCAGTACAAAGCTCCCATAAATCACATGTTATGTATCAAGAAGAAATCCAAATGATCTCAACTCCTCTCCTGGAAACTAAAAATATTCTTAACTATGGTTTGTTGGACTCATTATTATTCCTTTAAAATGAATTAAATCTCAAGTCTGTCTTTAACAATCAGGGTAAAAAGTGAATACCCCTTCTTCAATCTAGACTTCCCAATCTCCTATAATTTATTCCCCTTAGCACTCTGGACTGGAGCCTGGACTGGCTTTGATTCAGCCTTCAAATATTTTCTGATGATGGGCTCTAAACATAATTTCAAATCCTTCAGTGAATATCATCCTTTCAAAAACACTACCTTTCAAATGGACTGTGGACAAGAAATAATTCTATTGTTAAATAGAGTTGGTTAATAAGCTGTTCTTACCATTAAGTTCAAGTAAAAATTGGAAGGAGGCAATGTTTTAAATTTTTCCACAACTAAAGCTTATGTCCAGAAATTGGCCATCTTCCCTTCCCTCACTAATTCTTTTTAGATCTTAAAACAGACTTGTCTTGGTATCTTTTGTTTTTACATTGCTTAGATTTCCCTTTGTAGCCCTTCCTAGAGGACTATGTGAAGAACTTTTAAAAAAGAATACGTGGAAGAAAAAAAACTAGGCTCTAATTAGAGCATTGGGGGAAGAAGACCATCATATGCAATATCTCACAACCACAGACTCCTCCCCACCCCCACTCTTATCCTCCAACCCTGGAAAGGAGGGGGAAAGGGATATATGTCATCTTCTAACTCTTATTTGGGGCCAGGCTTGTTCTTTATAATTTGAAAATTAATCTACAACTGTTTTGTGATGGTTGATATTTTCATTTACATTGTAGTAGTCATGGTGTACCTTGGCTCTGCTGACTCCTTTTATCATTTTTACCAGTCTACTGGGGTTGAGGGGGAAAACCTTTTATCATTTTTACCAATCTACTGGGGTTGAGGGGAAAACTCAGGGTTGTTCTGATTGGCTCTTCTTGGAATCAATGTTCTGGATCATTCTTTTCCATGATCTTCATAGAGTAGCCAGACTTTAGTGAGCCAGACCCAGAGGTGAAGACGAGGAAGAAGAACTACCTGCATTTGGGAAGTGGAGAAGTACTTTAAACTATTCCAAGGCCTGGCTCCCTCAAACAAAAACTCATCTTTTTAATACCAATTTTCCACTGATGTCATATGGCTGCAAATCATGGACTATTAGTCACCAAAGGATTGCCACTGTGACTCATCCAAAGGGAAATGGAAAGGTGCAGGGTGGCCCAAATGGCTGCAACAATTCCCAATGATATGTTGTAAAAGCAGCATAGAAACTATCAGAGAAATGGATAATCAGAATAGGAGGAGGCAGCAAATGGCAAAAATGACACAAGAAAGACAAACTCGGTGCTGGTGAGGCTGTGGAAAGAAAGGCACACTCATATATTGTTGGTAGAGGTATGAAATGGTTCATATTAAGAAAGCAAATTGCTGAGCCAGTGAAAAGTCCCTCTTTCTCTCTCTTTTACATATATATTTTACCAAAACGATACCATGGCCAGGTATTTACCCCCAGAGGAAAGTATTAAAGATTTCAAGATATTCATAATAACCCTTTGTGTAATAACCAAGAACTGCAAACAAATAACAATAATAATAATAATAAGCAGAATTGGGGGAAAAGGGAAACCATACAAAATCATTAAGACTGTACTTGGAAAGAACAAAAAATGAAACCAAACAAATTAAAATGATCATATTTCATCTCAGAGTTCTGAGCAAATGCACATTTCTCTCAAAGATGGGGGGGGTGTTTCAGGTTGTGGAATGATATACTGTTTTCCTTCATTTAAAAATATCATTTGTTATGATGTTTGTTAAGATGGCTCTTTTTGTAAAGAAGGGGAAAATACATTCAGAAAAGAAGGTGGTGTAAAACTTAAAAGACAAGGATGGGAATGGGACCTGCGAGGCAGGTGTCATCCCAGTGACGAGAGCCAGGGAGCTCAAGTCCGGCCTCAAATACTTCTTAGCTGTGCGACTCCAGGCAAGGCTCTTGGCCTGTTTGTCCCAGCTTCTTCAGCTGTAAAATAGGAAAAAACCACCGACCTTAAGGGTTGTTGTGAGAATCAAATATAGGATATTTATCAAGTGCTTAGCCTGACACAGTAGGTGCTTTGTAGAATCTTATTCCCTTCTCTTTCTCTTGTAATGTCATTTTAGTAAAGGTTATTCTCAAGGGAAGCAACTTCCTCCACCAATGCAAATCTGCTTCTTTAGGGTGTTGCCTAGAACACTAAAAGATTATTAACAAGTGACTGGTCTAGGGCACACAGCCAGGGCTTCCTGGCTATCTCTCTACTGACTACACCACCTTAAAAAACCAAGTTAAGAAAGGAAAAGGAGACAGGTTAGTCTTGTGGAAAATAACTAATGGCCAATTCAAATGCTCATCAATGCCAAGAGAACTGGGGGCAGGCCCCATGAACACTGGATGGACCCCCTTCTTGTCAAGGATTTATCAGAGACCACAGGCAAAGGGCATGGGTCACTGAGGAGGAAAAGGTATAAAGAAGTCCTCCCAGATTCAGCAAGGACCACAAATCATAAAAGAAGTCAGATGGACATTGCTCAGGTTTAGGTGGGGGGCTGGCAATCCCTATCCTACAGCGAACCAGCTACCTAACAATTCTGTAAACCATTGCTTTTTCCTAGTGAGCTCTTCAGAATATGTTTAATGCCATGGTTGGAATAGATTTCCTGCTAGAAAAGAAGTAAATGCACACAACTGGGTTTTCATGAATCAAATAAATCTCCTAAAATATGTTGCTAGGATGCAACAAGCCTGAGCTTCCAGTGAGGATAACCTCTCTTCCCCAATTACTTCTTCAGTAGCATATTAGGGCATCCCTCAGTTATTGCTGTACTCTGGGTCATCCGATACTGAATCCACTGGTAGATGCCCGAGATATGCAAAGCAGAACTTCATGGGGTCACACACAGAGTGAGAGCTGGAAGATCTCTCCAATCACCTCACTTTAGGGAGGAGAGAACTAACTAAAGGCTGAAAAATATGACTTGTCAAAGGTCACACAGATGGTAAATAGCAGAATTAAAAGTTTGAGCTCGCTGCTCCAAATTCTTTCCAGCTTAACTATCAAAGACCAACTAGAAGAGAAATACACAGATGACAACTACTGGATGGCAGACTACCTTTCAAATACACCCCAAGAAATGTGTACAAATGTGTGCGTTATCAAAGAGGCTGGGAAGAGGCCGACCACATGGCCAGAAACCTCACAAATGAGGGAGAGGCAATACAGAAGGCAGAGGCACGGGGCTACAGTATGGAAACGTTCACTATTAACAAACATCTCTCCCAAGATGCCCAAACTAAAAATAACAAAAAGCCTGAGAAGTGAGAAAAAGGGATGCTGGCTCTGAAACTAGCATGAATGGGCCACGTGCCTCCTGGGAAGGATGTGGATGGGCAGCAGGCTCTCTGTCCATGTGACTTCACTTTCTCAGCTCCAAAACAAGAAGCTAGACCAGCCCATCAAGGTCCCTTCTAGCTCCAGGACCCAAAGGTGTGTGTGTAGGAAGGGTGGCCAACGTAATCTCAGCAGTTACCAGGCTTATCCTAGTCAGATCTCTCCACCTGCTTATCTACACAGAAAATTCCTTTAAGGAACAAAGCTTTTCACTCCACAATTTGAGATTAAAATTAAAATGTTGCACATTTTAAATGTGCACATACAGATGAACATTCCCATTCAAATAGAATCAAACAGTAAGGTTATAAAAGAGTTTCAAGAGCCTTCCTGTTTTGACTAGGAAATGGAGAGAATAAGTATTTGAGTAAAAAAAAAAAAAAAGTTTTATGAGGTTGGGGGTTGGGGGGCAGTTGTTACAAAGAATCAAAAATAAACTTCCATATTTTACAGTTTGTATTTCAGACTCATCTATTTTAAACTGGGTTGGAATAAAAACAATCTCTGTAAAGAGACAGGTTTATCCTGCTTAGTTAGGAATGCACACGGCCATGCTTTACAAAATTCATAAAAGATTTTTTAAAAAATACATTCTAAAGGAACTTTGATTTCAAAAGAGAAGTATCATTCTAACTCTCCTGATGATATATATGCTTTCCATGTTTGTCAATATTATTATCCAAAGTTTTTAATGTAAATCAAATTCAATTCAACATTGATTAAGCACTTTAAACATACAAGAATACAAGAATAAGAGCCCCCAGTCAGATGTAGGGTTTCACAACAATGTTTCGTAAAGGTCATATAAAGAGCGATCCTGGACATGTTGAGTTTGAGATGCTTAAAGACGAATTAAAGCTGGACACAGATCTGGGGGTCATTCATGGGAGTTGATGGTGTCAATCAACACCAAACAAAGAGAAGGAGGTCTAGACTAAAGCCTGGGCTGTTAGGGGCAGAATATGAATGATCTAGCAAAGAAAGCAGAAAATCAGTCAAACAAGTAAGAATAGAGAGATGTCACAACAACCCAGAAGGAATAGGCCTAAGGGAGGCCAAGAAGGTCAAGGACTGCGACAGTTCCACTGGATTTAGCAAGTTAAGAAAGAGCTCAATGGTGAACTAGGAGAGAGCATTTTCACTTGGCTGAGGTCAGAAGTCATATCAAATCAGGGTGAGAAGTGGGAGAAGTGGAGATGATGAGAGTAGAAGTCTGGCGTGAAAGAGAAGGGAGACAAAGGATGAAAGCAGGAGAGTAGAATAGGGTCAATTTTTTTCCTTTGATTTTAGAATGTGGGAGAATGGCACATTTGTAGGTAGCAAGGAAAGAAGGGGAATGACGTGGGGGCAATCTGCTGGAGAAATGAGATGAGAAGTTAGGGCACCAAGTGGGCCTTAGTAAAGAAGGGCTCCCTCTTCATCAGAGCCTGGAATAAAGAAGAAAAAGGAAGAGGGGTCAGGGAATTTGGAGATGCCAAATAAAGAAGTAGGAGCTCAAGATCCTAAGCAGCAACAGCAGAGGGAGAGGATGATGGAGGAAGTTTGAGAACAAAAGGTTGTGTTTTTTTTTTTAAACACAGCTCTAAGACTGTGGGACAAAGAATCAATTAAGGATGAATGGAAAGAGGGCTTTGCTGAACTGAAGTTAAGAGAATACAGATGGCCAAGAATGGAATACATACACGTATACATGCATGTATGTCTATCTATATATCTCTTCTCTTTCAAAAATAGCTCATTTGGGATTCAGTCACATTCAAGGACGGAGAACTAACTTACCAAATGATACTACTGAAGGCTGCTCATGTGTGTTTAATATCGTTTACCTGCCTAATTACAAATCTCTTTTCCCTCTTTTTAGCAAAACAAGCTCAAAAGCAAGGATGAAAATACACACAAATGTGGGAGAAATATGCTGACATTACAAATCTTACTCTTTTCTTATTTTATATGTGGTAAATTCAGCATGAGAAAGACAGTAAATTTCAAAGATAAATGAGAAACTTTTTTTGAGTCAAAGCAAAATGGACTTTTGATATCAAGTTCTAACTCCTTTTTGAATTATTTCTATTTCCAGAGAAATAGATTGGAGCGCTATCACTTCACTTCCTACCAGGAAGTTCAACTTTATCATGCAGCTACATTCCTAAAATTATAAGGCAGCCACTTGGAAATGACGAGGTTCTCAAAGCAAGACATGCTATAAAGTAGAGAGCAAGAGAAAAGAGTCAAAGTATTAACTTCTACACCAAATCCACCCAGTCACCTGATAAAAAGTCCCTTTTTCATAAGAGACAGTTCATTTACCTCTCAACATTAAAGGTCTCAGGCAGAACAGAAGCAGAATGCCTCAAAGCCTCCCCTTGATCCTCCAAAAGAAGGGAGAGGTGTTCCTGAAATACTGGGCAAAATGAGTTCTTGCTTTTTTTTTTCCCTGAGAGGTAGAATCACTGGATTTTGATGAGAACACCCGGGTTCAAACCTACAAGCTACTGCTTAGCGGATGGAGATTATATGAAGTCATTTGGCTGATTGGGAAAATGAAGGCTCTCAGCTGTGATTTCAGGGCTCAATAAATCCTGTGCCAAAACCCAAAGAATCATCATAAAGACTCTAAGGAGATTTGCCAGTTAAACAAATCCCACAGGAAATACTTTTGTAAAGCAAATTGTCATTTTTGATCTTGTAAATCTATACTTTCCACATAATGTGGAATGAGCTTAAAGTGGGAGTGCTAATGGATGGCAAAGGTTAAGAAAAAAGCATTCCTTACAGGAAGTGATCAGAAAGACAACCGCCCAGAAATGGGGGAGAGAGGGGAACAATGCTTTTTTCCCTCCCCAAATGAACTAAGTTATCGGACGATAACAGCAGTCCACGATGTAGGCCTACGCCCCAGGTGAAAGCAGACGCCAAGGTGGAAAGCGGAGCCCTCTCCTTGGCCCAGCACAGGGGAAGCTGGTGGGGGTGCCGGGCACTTTCTGTACAAAAGCGAAATGATCAACACCCAATCTGAGGAGGAACGGGCTTTGACGATCTTCCCTCCAGTTCACACAAAGTTCCCGTGGATTCCTCACTTTACCATTAGACTTAGAGGCCCCACAGCTTGGGGCTGGCCACTTCTGGCTCGCTGTGGCTGCCGGTGGGCACCTCCGAGTTAGCCAGGCTGCTCCTGGGACGACAGGCCATGGAATGGGCCTTTCCAGCCGGGTCAATCTCGGGCTTCCTGCGCAGAGCCTTCCAGGCCCCTCCTGCTACCAGAAGGCATCGGAGGGGGGGAGCTGGCCTCCAGCCACAAACTTCAGCCTGAATGGAAAGCAGACTAACAGCAGCTCTTGATTCTCCAGCACTTGAAGAGTATAAAGTGTTCTCCCCTCAAGAATCTGGTGAAGGAGACCAGGAAATGTGCTCCCACAGGTTTTACTGGAGAAACTGAGGCACCACCAAGAGAAAAGTCCCCGAGTGCCAGAGCTGAGCTCACCGGCCCGGGGCGGGTCCTTGTCTGGCGGCCCTGCGCCCGCGCCGGGAGGCACGGTGCATTCCAAAAACGAGCTGAGACCTAAGCCAAGTTTAGGCTGAAAGAAGGAACAGTCACCCATGTGAACACAGCACTTTCTCTAGTACTCAGATTAATCATGTCATTAGAGTCTGAAAGCAAAATTCAGCAACAGTTGAGTAAAAGCCTCCGAAACGCCGCCGCTGTGTGACTCACGGGTGCCCTGTGACAGAGGCACCACAGCTGGGCTGGGGCTGGCAGAACTGCCCAATTATGCCAGCCTGCAACTTGAGCTCCCTGACTGCCCTCCATAAACTGAATGACCCACGGACTTTGTTAAGCATTTCTGGTCCCTTCCTTGGCTCCAGTCATTTAAAGTGGGACTTTTTCTTCAAGTATCAAGGACTAGCTGCTCCTTCAGGTTCCAGAAGTCTCAAGTTTGGGGAACAACCCTACCTTCAGCCTAGCCACACCCTTAAGGATTTTGTCACAATTCTCAGCTCACATCTTAGTTTGGCTCTGGCCGATGAAGATCCCTTCTACTTATCTTGTGGCCCCTAAGGACCCCACAGCATTTTCCTACGCCTCCTCTGCACCTTACCCAGTGAGCACTCACCGCTGATTCCTTCTCTCTTCTGAGACTCAGGGGCCAGCTACACTCGGGGCTCACCAATAGCAACAACAATAAAAGCCCACCAACTTGTAGCTGAACCAGGATAGTAAGATATAAACAGGTGGAGCTTAAGATATTACCAATCAGCCTTCAATGCCGAGCCACCTATCAGCTACCTGAGGCTCCATGCTCACCTGGACACAGAAAAACTTGTGATTTGCCACAGACAAGAAATATATAATGTCCATTTAACAACAAAATTCTGATTTAAATGCGGCTCAGAAATGAGGAAGAGCATTCACGCTTAGGTTAGTGCAGGAAAGAAACTCCAGAGCTGTCCACGTTCCCACAAGCCTCTTCTGAGGGGTGAAGAAATCTTGCTGGCTGCAACTCCGATGTCTCCTCAACATGGCGCCGGGACCCGGGCTTCTGCCACCCTGCCTGCGTCTCAGCCTTGCCATCCCACCGACCCCGCTCAGAGGCTCCACCCCCAACTCTTCCCTGGCACGCAAGTGTCTTTCAACAATTCCTGTAACAGGACTCAGAATGGTAATATCCTGACTTTTAGAATACATCCAAGCGCAAGGAAACCAGACGGCAGCAGCTGTGAAATCACCTCATCCTGAGGACCTCTCAGTTCTGTGGCCCAGCTCGCCCTCCCCCAGTGGGGCTGCTGTGGGGCCCACGAGGAGTCCCTGAGGAAGCTCTGTCTTAGGGGGGCTTCCCTGCTCCTCGGGGACAGGAGAAGGTGAACAACGCACTGCTTTGAGGTCTGCCAAGACCTGCGGTCTCACCCAAGGCCCAGGACACCCCCCCAAGGCCGGAGGGTGGCCGGCCCGGGGTCAGAGGCAAGCCTGAGCCCCACCAGTCTGGCTGCAACGCCAACTTGCCCACGGCCCGTTCCCTCTCCCCGAGGAGAGAGACCACCACTGTGGGCCCGACAGAAGGGGCCAGCCTCTCGGAGGGCCCTGCCTTGGGGCTTTGTTTATGCTGGAGCAGACAGGACAGTGACCCGATGGGCTGGCATTAGACCAGGGACGGGTACCAGGGCCGAGAAGGCGGGCACCCCAAACAGCCCGCGAGCACAAGCCCAGCTTTCACACTCCGCAGGCCACCGAGGCCGGAAGCTTTCAGAGACCTTGCTAACACACAGACTTCTTTAGCTTTCCCTCCTCCCATGGACCCAGATTCCAAACTAACAGGAGCCGGCCTTTGGCAAATGGATCGATGCCCAGTTTCCAGACATAAGAAACCCTTCATTTTGCTTTGCCCAACAGCAAATCTGCAGAGCCTTTTACTCCTATGCGGTCCTGTCCTAGGGGAGGGACAGCAAGGTCGGGAGAGGATGGATTCCCTGGGGGGCGGGGGAGCCAAAAGAGGGGGAGCACCCTCCTTTATCTGGGGGACTCTCAGTTTTCTAGCCTGGCTTCCGGATTCTAAATCAACCAGGGATGGGGGGGAGGGGCGCATTGTTCATGGAGGGATAAATGGAAGGCTATTAATCCACAGCATTCTACCAGGGGAGAATCCCTGATAGGCAAAGTACAAGAGAAGGGCGATAGAGGAAGGAGTGTTAACGGAGAGTGCTCAAAGGGATGGGGGCAAGGAGAGTCACTGGGGAAGGGATTAATGAGGGATTAACGGGGTTCACCTGGGGGAACATTAACAGGGATTAGTCGGTGGGATCCACTTGGGACAGGGGTGTTGATGGTTTAACTCCTGGGATCCATCTAAGGGTGGAGGTGGTTAATTAATGAAGAGAGGGGGTTACCAATCACCGGGCGGGTTAATCAATAATCAGTGAGAACCACCTGGGGCTGGGAGTGTTAATCAACTGAACCCATCTGAGGCTGGGGAGACTAATCAATGGGGGGTGAACCCACCGCACCAGCCTAGAACTGGAGGAAGAGGTGACTAATCAATAGGGGGTGCTACTTAATCCCCTAGCACAACGGGATGTTTACTCAACGGGGAGTTGTTCATCGGTGGCGAGACCCCTCGGGGGCGGGGGTGGCTAAACAATGGGGGGACATAAGGGACGGGCCCCACCTAGAACTGGAGGAGGGTGAGCCAGTGGGGGTGCTAATTCAGGGGACCCGCCTCGGACTCGGGGACCTTACTTAGGGAGTAACCACCAGGCCCGCCTTGGGAGGATGGGTTAATCCCGGTCCGCGGAGGGGAGCTGTAGGGAATCCGGCCAGACCAGCCCCGCCCCCGCCGGCTCCGGGCCGCGGCGCCCCCCCCCGCCCGGCCTCCCCTCCCCCGCCCTCGGGCCCCGCCGGCCTCCGGGGCCCGGCTCCCATCACGCCGCGGGGGGACCCCGGCCCCGGGCTCACCGACCCCTAGTCCTCCGGGCCCAGCTCACCCAGAAGATGAGATTGAGGAAGACCAGCACGGTCTTGGAGGAGGTGATGCCGCATTGGCCCATGGCGGCGGCGGTGGCGGCGTTGGTCCCAGGCGCTGCGCTCCGTTCGTGCAAGGGCAATGGCGGCCGCCCAGCCTCGGCCTCGTCCGCCTCCCTCCGCCTCCTCCCCGCCTCGGCCGCCGCCGCTCCCTGGCAACAGGGCCCGCCCACCGCACGTGCCTGGTGACGTCATGCCGGCTTAAAGGCACCGCCAGCTGTAGAAAGAAAATCTCCGGGGAACCTCGGGCTGGGTCGGGCTGGGCAGGGGGCGCCGGGGGAGGGGCGCGGGCCCACGCTCGGGGGAAGCCCAGCCTGGGGGCGCGCCCTGGCCTAGGCTGTCCCGGCCTGTGCGCGAGCTTCGGGCAGCTCGTCCTTCGTGACCTTTGTGACCTTGGGCTGGGGCCTGTCCCTTGTCAGGCCCCGCGCGGTGGGGGGGCCCCTCGCTGCTCCCATCCCGGGGGGCCGTTAGTGACGTGCCCATTGCTGCCCCGAGCCCCCTACGCGCAGGAATTAAGCCGCCCTTTATTAATTAGTGCCCCTCTTCCCGGCTCGAGCCCCTGCCCGCAGGGAGCTTACACTCCCCCGGACAGAGCCCGGGGGGCGCCGCGAGAGCCCATTTCTGCCCCCCCCCCACGAGGGTCCAGGAAGTCCTTGGGGGGAAGGGAGGGAGTCGGTGACAGTTGGGAGTCAGGAGAAAAGGTTTAGTGGCGTAGGAGGCGGCGCTCGAGGGAGCTCTAAATTAAACCGGGGTTCTAGGGCGCAGGTGAGGCTGCAGGTTCTGGGCGCGGGGGCAGCGGGGGAGTGGGCTGCCCGCGTGAGGCAGGCTCGAAGGGGGAAGCCCGTGGGAAGGGGCTGGGGGTCAGTTACAGAAGGGAAGGGGGGACGTTTTAAGAGCAGAATAAAAATCGGAGGTTCGCAGCGGGGGGAGAGGGCGCCCCCCAGGCATGGACACTGCTGTCGGTCCAGTTGTCACTACAGGCCCGGAGGAGCCGCAAGGGCCCGCGCCCGAATGCACAGGGGCACAAACCTGAGATTTGCCCCTCCTACTCCTGTGAATTATTCGGGTCTCTGGCAGTGTCATCGATGCCCGACCAGTAATGCGTCCCAGGAAGACAAGTTTTTAAGGGGCTGCCATGAGGATGGAGACTTCATGGGGCCCGGGCTGATTGTGGGAACTATAGAACGGGGGGAGGAAGAAGGGCATCTCCCTATCAACCTCCGGGTTAGTTCCCCTTATGGGACTCCAAACAATGGAATGCAGATATGACTGGAGCGGCCAGGCCCCCAGGCCTGAAATCGGGAAGGCCCGAAGCCGCTTGCCTCAGTTTGCTCATCTGTAAAATGACCTGTAGGAACTGACATCCTGCCGAGAAAACCCCAGGGGAAGCCTCCGAGTCGGACCTGACTGACACACTGATCCGGGCAGAATTAAAGTACTTGAGGGGACGGTGGGATTTGCAGCAGAGGGAAAATGACCTCCATTGTCTTTGGGCGTCTGTGAGCCTTTGTGTGTTTTCTGCATGGGGGGAAGCGGGGACAAAGGCTGTTGTGTAGGAGCCCGGCTCGTTGGGTTAATGCTTTCAGATGAGCTGGGATCTTCATATGGACAGAAACAGGTTATAGTTTGAGTTCCCAGAGGGCGCTTGTGGAAAGGCGAAGTTTTTTGAGGGGGAAGAGCACAAAACAAATTAAACAAAAGAGATGATTTTAGAGCCCCCAAGATTGAACCAGTGGATAGAAACCCAGATGCTGGAGTTCAGCACATGGCTGACCGACCAATGAATGAATGAATTTGCCCTTTTTCCTCATCCACCCGCTTTCCCAAGAGCTGGAGGGAAACCTCTGCCTTCTTCCACTTTGCCTGGGAGTGATTCTGTCTGACCCCCCCAGGCCACAAACGGATCTTTGTCTCCGACTTACTGGAGCTGGACAGTTCAGACAAGGAGGGACTGATAACAGTGAAAGGACTGTTTGTGCAGTAAACCTGTAATAGTAATTAATATAGCTCAAGAGCAATTAACAAAATCAAGGGGCAAAGAGCCTCTTTGCCCAATCATTTTCCTTAGAGATTTAGAGCTGAAAGGAATCAAAGAGGCTTAGTCCAATCCTCCCCCGCCCCCCCATTTTTTCTTTTTCTTTCTTTTTTTTTCTTTTTCTTTTTCTTTTTTTTTCTTTTTTTTACAGAAGAGGAAACAGGCCTGGAATCTCTGAATTATCAGATATCTCAGAGGTGAATTTAAACGCAGATCCTGTGATATCAAATTCAGAACCTCACATTCCACAATCTATTGCTTGACCACCTCCAAAGTTTTATTTATTCTCCTATTTATTTATTTCTTTTTCTCCTATTGTTAATTTTTATTATTTAATATTTATTCTCTTATTCTCCTATTGTTAAATTTTAAAACATTTAACGAACATTTTAGGCTTCCCCTTTTAAAGCCTATGTTGGCTTGAGTGTTGGATTCAGTCAGACTTGAGTTCTCAGAAAATCACTTAACATCTGTTTGCCTCAGTTATCTCATTAGGATAATAAAAGTACCTTCTTTACTGGAAGATCAGATGGAATAATCTTTATAAAGCCTTTGCTATATAACTGGTAGCTATTATTGCTAATAAACCACAACAAAAATCTTTTCAGGAAAAAGAAGTGTAGACAAAGTTAATTCCTTGACAAGAAGTACAGTCTTAAGTAACTTGGGGGCTCCTGGGGTGACACCCTAGAGGTGGAGGGGAAGTAGGAGCCAACTAATTTCTTTCCTCAGGACACTGGCATGACCTTGCCAGGCGTGCCCCCTTGGCAGATTCCCGGAGGCCTGAACTTCAACTTCCAGCATGTCCTGTTGTCCCCGGACCTCTCCTCCTATTCCCCTTTAATGGGTCTCCTTCCCTTCCTTTGTTTATGGGTTTCCATGGGAAGAGTGGCTTTGGGTCCAGAGAACCCAAGTTCTTGCTTCTGATGCTTATTCTCTGGGTGATGGGAAGGCAAATATTTCCTCATCTGTGAAATGGGGCAATGTTGGAGCTGATCTCTGAAGTTCTCTTCAGCTTCACATTCACAAAAGCGGAACCCGGCTCTGGGGATTTTGCCTCATGCTGGGGATGGGCTCCATCCAGCCAAACCAGGAACTTTCTCTGTGGAAATCTCTTCCTTTCTTCAAGACACAAATGGAGGTTATTTTCCATTTAATCCAATACACACTTGTTAAGTGTCAGTTTCTACATGCAAGGAAGGCAAAGTGAAAAACTTCTGCCAGGATGGATTATGGATGTGGAACTCTGTGAGGGAAAGCTTTATCTTTTGTCTGGTTTGCCGTAGGTGGTTAATAAATGTTGATTGATTGAAGTTGATAAGAGATCACAGAAAACCAGAAGGATCAGGAATGGCTTCTAGTAAGGATTGGCAATAAACATCCTAGTATTTTTAAGGATTTTAAAGAGAAAATAGTGAAAAGTGCATTCTAGGCAGAATGGGATATTTTGGGCAGGGCTGGAGTCAGGAAGATCTGAATTCAAATCTTACCTTAGATATTTCCTAGCTATGTGACCCTGGGCAAGTTACTTAAACCTGTAAGCCTCAGTTTCCTTCCCTTCCTTTGTTTATGGGTTTCCATGGGAAGAATGACTTTGGGTCCAGAGAATCCAAGTTCACATCTTGCTTCTGATGCTTACTCTCTGGGCAATGGGAAGTCAAGGCCCTTAAACATTTCCTCAAATCACGAGGAGTAATTCATTTTTCTTTAATTAAAAAAAACCCACTATTATAAGGAATGGCACTCTGAAAGGGGATTGAGGGAAGGGGTTTATTTTAAAATAAAGGATATCAATAAAATCTTTTTTTTTTTAAAGACGCAGGCAAGAGATGGAATGCAAGAGTTGGGGGATCAGCAAACAGATCTATTTGCTTGCAGTGTAGAGTCATGTGAAGTGTTTGGAAAGAAAACTGGAGCCAGCTTGTGAAGGTCTTTCAATTCCAAACTGAGAAGGAGACAATAGAGAGCCAGCCCCCCAAGATTCTGGAGCTGAGGGGCACCTGGGCTTTGTTCATATTTCTGTGGCACTTGTGTGGAGGATGAATGGGGGGATTTGAGATCAGGAACCCAGGGAGGAGCCCCGTGAGAAGGACGATGAGCTCAGAGCCATGTGAGTGCGAAGATCTGGAAGCAGAACTGACCAGAATTTGCCAACTCATAAAATATGGTTGGTGAGATAGGACTCTGAGGTCCCAGACTTGAGGGTGGGGGGGGCTGGAACGTGGGTGGTGCCCTTAACAGCAGTAGGGAGGAAGAGGGGGTGAGTTTGGTTTGTTGTTTTCCTCCTGGGGGAAGATGGTGGGGAAAAGGAGCTTGGATGTGGCCAGTTTGAAGTGCCCATGGGACATCCATTGGACACGATCCCCAGTAGGTGGAGATGATAAATAGCAGGTAGGCTTTGCAAGCTTAGGAGAGGGATATATTCTAACTAAGAATGGATGTTCCTTGTCTTTATATTCCCAGTGCCCAGCAGAGAGACTGGGGTGTTCTAGGCACTTAATAAATGCTTGTTCATGGACTGATTTGTAGCTCCTGGAGCTCTTTGCACGCAGATAGAGTGAATCTTATGAGATTTAGATTTGGGGAACCCAAATGAAATTAGAGTTTCTCGTGGTCAGGGAGTTAAATGAGGTCTAGTGAGGCGCAAGGGTAGGGAGTTCTGGGATTCCCTTCTGGTGCCGCAGAGGTTCTCTGTGAAGGAATTTATAGACTTGAAAACCTAGATTGATAAGAGGTTTATTATGGGGATTGGTAAAGAAATAGGTGAGGGTAAAGAGAAGATGGAACTGGAAAAGAATATTCCAGTGGGCAGAATGATCCGGGCCATAAAGGGCACTGCCAAGGTCCGTCTGCAAAAGCCTTAGTTGATGGAAGCTCATTATGTTGCTTGTCTTGGTGGGGGTTGGGGAAGCCCCCAGAGCAGATCATGAGAATTGGGACAGGGACAAGCCGGGCTCTCCTACTGGAATTTAAAGGCATGCTTTTGACTAGGATTTGTGAATCAAAGACCCTGGCATCCTGGATTGATAATGCCTCAGCCCGAGGGGTTGGGAATCAGAAAGGAATAAATCAATGGAAAGGAATCACAAATGTAGTTTCTTAAGAGGACCACAACCCACTTCAAATCCATGAGAGCTGATGAGATCACCAAGAGGAGAAAGCACCTTAGTCATGGGGCAGGACAGGGATGAAGGCCCAGCAGAGGGTCTGAGGAGGGGTCCCAAGGGATCTGGGAGGGGTCGGAAGAGAGTGATATCGGAGAAGGAGGCAGTCCCGGGGAGAGGGGACTGATCAATACTGTCAAATGCTGCCAAGAGGTCGAAGGCCCAGTAAAGGCCACTTGCTCAGCCATTAGGAGATCATTGATATCTGGAGAGACCTTTACAATTGAGTGGTGAGGTCAGAAGCCAGCCAGCAAAGGGTCCTGAGTGAGTGAGAGTCCATTAAGGTAAATGCCCAGAGAATGCCCAGTAGGAATCAAAACAAAACATAAAAACAACCAAAATTTCTTGAAAATATATCACAAATTCACATTTAAAATAATTGTATCTGACATATTCCTTCCTTTTAGCCACTAGAAGATGTTGTGGACGTACATAGCCTGACCCTATTTAATAGTAAGTACTTTAGTGGTCTTGGAGGCAGAGAGGTGATACCACAGTGCACCAATAGCTGGGCTTAGATTCAGGAAAAACTGTTCAAATACAACCTCACACATTTACCAGATCTTGGACAAGTCACTTAATATCAGTTTGTCTCAAATTCCTCAACTGTGGATCATAATAACATCACAGGTTTGTTTTGAGAGTCAAAAAAGATAATATTTATAAAACATAGTTCCTGGCACATAGTAGAGAATTTATCAATTTTCTTGTTCCTAGTTTTGAACTAGTTTTGAATCCTTTTTTTTTTTTACCTTTATTTCCTATGTTATATAGGATTTCTCTGAGCTCAATTCCCATGAGGTCCGCCTTGTTGTCTCTGTTTCTGTCTCTCTGCCTCTGTTTTCCCCTCACTCTGTCTCTGTCTCTCTCCCTATATGTCTGTCTGTCTGTCTGATTCACTCTCTCACTCTATCTCTCGGTCTCCCTCTGCATCTCTCCTTCCCTGTCTATCTCTGTCCCTCTCTCTGTTTCTTTGTGTATTTCTCTCTCTCTTTTTACCATCCTTCTTTCTCTGTCCCTCTGTCTCTATCTCTCTTTCTCTGTCTTTCTTCACCCTCCTCCATTTCTGTCTCCCTCTTCTTAATTTCAGTCTCTCTTTTTCTTACAACAAAAATCCTTTTATTTTATTTGCAATTCAACCTTCCAGGCTTTCTGGAAATTGAGGGATCCAAGTGAGTAGCCCCAGAGGACAGAGCTGGGAGCCTGGGATTTGGAGCATTCTGGGATAAGCATGGATTTCCTGACTATGAGAGCTGCCCCATGGCCTACCTCTCCTGGGTGGCAAGTTTCTCTTTATAAGGGTCCTTCAGTCAGAGCTTTAATGACCCTTTAGGGCAGTGGTTTTCAGAGACCACTAGGAGCTTTCCGGACCCTTTCAGAGGGTTGCAAGATCAAAACTATTTTCATAATAAGATGGTTTAATTTTAAAATATTGATAAATATAATGTGAAAAATGCTGGAGGCGGGAGAACCCTCAATAATATTAAGAGTATAAAGGGATCCTGAGACCAGAAGTTTAATAGCCTCTTAGGGGAAATAATATAGAAGGGACTTATTCCCATTTGGGTCCCAGCTAAAAAGGTGATCCCTGAAGTTACCTTTAACTTGGAGACTTGCGGGTTTTCCTTGGCAACATCTTTCAAACTGCAGATGCTCAGGCATGGGATGGGAGGCTGGGGCAGAAATGTGTTGGAGTGAAACTGGAATGTTCTTAGAATGCTTCCTCCGGAGAGTCCCATGAGAACAAGTCCTTCTTTATCTCCTGTCCGGGCTGGAGACTGACCCTGTCCTCCTGCTCTGGAAGCTGAAGCGAGGGAAGACCCCAAGGAAACAAGCATGAGGGATCTTGGGGGGAGGGAAAGAGTGGGGCTGAAGGTTCGACTTAGGTGCTTCTTCGGAAAGGTTGATTGTGAAAGCTATTGAGCTCAGAGTTTGAGGGAGATGAGGCGTTCTAAGGCCTGGTGAGATCTGGGTGTGTTATTTATCGGAGTCTGGAAAGTGGCCTGTAGTTTAGGGAGAGATGGAAGATTGGGAAGAAGAAGGGGAAGATGTTCTTGGGAGAGGAAACCCCTGGAGAAAGGGAGGGTAGAATAGCATCCAGAATACCAGGTTAGACCTGGTCAGCCCCTAATTCAAGGCCAAAGCAAAAGAAGAGAGAATGGAAGATGAAATCACTTGTGGTGGGGAGAAGGGAAAACAAGGAAGGGTCTTTATTTTCGTAATAAAAAGGCAAAGTCTTCTGAGAGGGGGGAGGGAAGGTCCATGGAGGAGGATTGAATTCATAGTCATTGGGTTCAACTCTCGTGCCTCATCAGAGACAGACCCTGAACGATGTAGCTCATTAGGCCTGGAGTCGGAAAGATCTGAATTCAATTCCAGCCTCAGACACTGAGCTAGCTGGATGTCTGGGCAAGTACAGAATGCCCCATATGTGAGAAACAACTGAGAAGATATCTTTGGCACTGGGCTTGGTGCTGAACACAGACAGATTCCCTTCCACCAAGGGAGGACAAAAAGCTGTACAGCAGGGTCCATTGAGATGAAATTCCCCTTTCCATTTGCGATGCTGGAGAAGTCCCAGCGAGAAGATTAACATGGGTCAGTACTTAAAGAAGTTAACTCTGCCCCTTCATCCGAAGGGACAAAAGCTGAACTGAAGCTTAAATACTTTGGCCACATAATGAGAAGCCGGGACTCACTGGTAAAGATTGATCCTGGGAAAGATTAAAGGCAGAAAAGACGAGAAGATGGTAGAGGATGAGACGAATGGAGAGTGTCACGGAAGCAAGAACACGAGCTTGGAAAGACTTCAGGAGCCAGTGGAGGACTCTGGTCTGGTGCGCTGTGACCCATGAGATCACAGTCAGTGGCTGCACCTACACGGATGTCGGAGCTCTTGACCACAACAAGGTTGGGGCTGGAGTGGACAGGAGGACCGAGCCCTTTGGGAAGGGAGGGCTTCTGGCCTGTGTGTCGGGGCAGGAGGGAGAGAGCACCAGGACTTCAGTGCCTTCTGGGGGAAGCCTGTGTGTGAGCACAGGGAAATGGAAGGAGTGGAAAATGAAACAGTCTCGCAGAAGCGGGTCCTTTGTTAAGCTAGAATGGGAGTCCCACGAAGAATTCACTGGCCTATATGAAAGTGACCTTACCTCCTCAAATTTCTGATGGGACTTGGGGTCTTTCTTTTGTAACTTACCTCTCCGTCCCTTTATGATGGTTATTTATTTCCTTCCCTTTACCCCATCAGACTGTTAGTGCCTTGAGAGCGAGGTGTGGGCCATGGGGATTTTTAGAGCCCCGATGCTGAACTAATGGAACTCCCGTGTATCAGATTCCCAAGACGGGTCAGCATGACTGAGTGGGAATGACTGGACGGTCAGCCCTTATGTTTGAGATATAAGTAGCCCAGTTCCTCTGCGGAGTCAGGGTGATGGCTTCATCCCCTCTGGGCTTCAGTAGTCTGACTTTCTGAGTTCTGTGTCCAAAGGAGCCTTTCAGAAGTGATGGGACTGAATCAGCCTCTGTATTTCATCCGCTCGGTCCTAAGAGCCTGAAACACCCAAAGTTCTAAGGTCCCTCCTCACTCTGACATTTAATGTTTCTCTGTCCTAAGGTTTTTTTAAGTTCCAGTACAAATGGGACAACAAATGTACAATGCTTTGGGAGCCATGAGACGCTCAAGAATGCTGGCTTTAGTACCGGGATGATTGTCTAGAGGCGCTTCCAGCTCTGACATTGGATCTGTCATTCTCTCCTCTGAGAGCCCTTCCAGCCCTGCCATTCGGTGCCTTGTGTGAGAGGCCTTCCTTGTGAGTAAATAAAGCTACAGAGACTTAAAGTTTGTTTTCCGTTTCCATGAGTAATGGGATCCTGCCTCTGGGAGGTATTTTGGGAAAACCATTTCAGCCAGAGAGCAGTCTGTTATAGCGTGAAGGTCACATCATCTTTTCATCGCTACGTTTGTCCTTCCCTGGAGGGAGCAAAGGAGGCTTTCTCACTATAAAAATCAGGGATTATCTTCTTGGGAATTCAAGGCCACCAATGTGACATGGGACCCTTAAGGGTGAAAGGGCTGCTTGGGGCGCTGCTCACTAGCTCCTTGGTCTGTGGAGGTGGAAGGACGTGGGTAGGGATCAGGAGAGTCTATGTGCCTTCTCTGTTCATATCATCTGATCTTTGATCTCCAGCAAGTCAGAGAGTCTGTAATCCTGGGAGTTTTGTTTCAAAAGGCCAGAAACAGGTTGGAAAACTGCTAAATATTTACTGGACATCTCAGGGGCCTCTGCTTATGTGCCGTGCACCAGAGGAGATGACGGACTCTCTGCACCTTTCTATCAGTGTTGGAACAGAGGAGTGACTGACCACGCTCCTTCTGTGTTCAAACACCTTCAGTGGCTCCCTATTTCTCCTACTATAACAGGTAAAACTCCTCAGCTGGATTCTCCCCTTCATGCTTTAGCCAAAGTGGCCATGAGCTGTCCCTGCACTGACTTTCCATCTCCCACACCTTTGTGAAGGCTCTCCTCCGTCTTGCCCTCAGCTCCTTCAGGAGCCCAGGCTCAGCTGCTTCCCGTTCCTTGCAGAAGCCTTCCTCCCCTCTCCCCGGTTGTCCATGCTCATTCCCTTCTCAAATGGTCTGTATTTTCTGGAGTTTGTAGTCGAATGAAGTTTCCTCGGGGACAGGGATTGTTGTCCTTGTCTTATATCTCCCACTCTGGGCACGGTAAATGCACAGTTAAGGCTGGTTGGATTGAATGGAATCAGGTGCCTCTACAGATGGGATCTTGACAGAACATCTTTACCGTAACATCATTTACAAAAACATGCTTGTTCATCAATGATTCAACCCAGCGAATTCAATACACATTTATTAATAGCCTACTATATACAAGGCTCCGTGCTAGTCACTACAGATAGGAGGAGGAAAATGAATCGTTTCCTACCCTCGTGTGAGGATGTGGCTCCCATACAGATAAGGATGAAGGTCTACAAGGCCACGCCAAGTGATTGAGAGCGGGAGAGAGCCAGCTGATCAGCAGGAGATCAGAAAGGCTCCTGGAGGAAGGAGGGGGCAGGTGCGCAGGGACTCCTTAAGGATGCTCTGCTGTGTGCCAGGGGCCCCCAGGAAGACTGCAGAGCTTAGGAGAAGGGAGCTGGGGAGCTGGATCACAGCTGGGAAATTGTGCCGGGCACTTAATGACCCCAGACCTACCCTGGAAATCCAAAGGCATCTTTCTAAAACGAATGTTCTTCCAGTGAAACTAGATAGCGGTGAATTCTGGGAAACCAGAGCTTGGAAGAATCCACACTGGGGGTCACTTCAAGGACAATAGAGAGCTGGAGGAGAGGAAATAGCCTGGATTGTTGGAACAGACTGGGGGGGATGATGGGGGAATACAAAGAAGCTGAAGATGAATTTCCTTTTAGTTTATTAATTTGTCAAGAAAAGACTCTGGGCCTGGGGTGACCTTGAATTCTAAGGGATGGCGTGGCAGTGAAGAGTCCTTCCGGAGGGATTGCTTGTTGACTGACTGATCGATCTGATCTGAACTGAAATCTCAAGGGGCTTGGTTTTGAATTCCCAGTCTACTAATTAGGGGCGCTGCCAGAGGGGCGCAGTCCCTCCCTCTCTCTAGTCTGGGCTGCTAGCGGTGGAAGGAGTTCCTTTCCAC